>NC_051164.1:94427927-94761942 GCF_013339745.2 Dermacentor silvarum
CCGCAGGGCAGGCAGCAAGACACCGGGCCGCTGAACAGCCAGTGACCCAAGTTGGCGTGAAATAGGTTGGCTGAAATGAGGCGGATACCCAGGGCACATAACAGAGCTGCCCAAGTTCGCGTCAATGATAGTGACTGATAGGCAGTACGTACCCAATGGCACATAAAACAATTAAATCTTGGGCTTTACGTGACTAAACCACGATAGGATGGGAGGCACGCGGTAGTGGGGCACTGTGGATTATTTTGACCACAAGGGTTCTTGAACGGGTACCCAAGGCAGGTATAGGGGCGTTTTGTATTTCGGCCCGTTTGAAATGCGGCCACCGCGGCCGGGATTGACCCGCGCCTGACCTCGGGCTTAGTAGCGAAACGCCAAAGTCACTACGCCACCACGGCGGGTAATAGGCACGTGCCAGTGACAAAGTTGACCGTAAAAAGGTTCACTCATGAGCAGAACATGACCGAGAATGGCGTGAAACAAGTGATTGAGGAGCAGGCAAACCAACACATAAACAGTGCCCAAGTGGTCCGAAGGTTGGTTCTGAACCCTCTTACTCAGCTCAACAGCCGATGTTTAACCATTAGACCACGACTACCCGTCACCAAGCTGGCGTGGAACAGGTTAGATTCGGATAAAGAAATAAATAGACAGGCAAACATGCCGTAAACTGAGTGAAGTTAAGAGGAATGCTAACTACAATAATTAGAGGTACAACAGCGAGCGTCCGCGGCCATCGAGTGAGATGTGTTCGTGTTGCGTGTGCGCACGTGACAACGTGCTATAAATTTAATAAGCGAATATGTATAGAAGTTTATACGGCTAATAAAACGACTAACCTTACTTCGTACAGTTTAGTGTGCGTGAAATCGTTTTATAGGCAATTACCTCGGCAGAACGAAAGGCAGTGGAAAGATTACGACACAACATGTCACGTCTCTGATGCGCTCACCTTGCTGGCCTGTCTCGTATAGTAGGCCACCATACTTCCTCCCATGGTGGACCTGGTGATGACGCACGAAAGGCCAGCATCGCCTTTGCTCGACAGATGAGTGCATGACAGGAACATGTCGATCTCCTGCCGTTCGTTCTCAGCACCGACGAAAAACAAAATAGAAAGGACATCGCACACGTATGTGAGAAGCACGGTGAAAGATGGAGACACGAAACCTTGACCTTCTACTGTGTACACTGTTAGCGAGCTTTTCACAGAGCCAGAAACGCTCGGTGTGATCGCCCCCGAAAGTGATCGCCGCAGAAGTGATCGCCGCAGAAGTGATCGCCGCAGAAGTGATCGCCGCAGAAGTGATCGCCGCAGAAGTGATCGCCCCAGAAGTGATAGCCCCAGAAGTGATAGCCCCAGAAGTGATAGCCCCAGCTGTTGCTCCAAAACCACTAAGCGTCCGCGCCTCGATGACAGTTATTCACAACTACATAATCCCATACACAGCAACACTTGCTAAAACGCAAAGGTTGGCCTCAGTGTTTTCTGGCAAGACTATATAATGAGCCGATGGACCGTAAATGATAGACAATGAACGAAAAATATGCAAAAGCAAGCGAAGCACAAGAACATAGCCACCGCTCCCAGCAAATGATTCATTCCGGAAAAGGTGACGGCAAGTAGCGTTATCACAGCAAAAAAAAAAAAAAAAAAAAAAAAAAAAAGAAACATAGCACGACGCAGAAAATAGGCCACGACAGAAACCAGCAAAAACATGACAAAACGTCCGCAAACGTGAAGCTGCCTGCCATAGTCCTTGAATGCATTTCAGAAAGTTTTGAATTGCGTTTAGGAATAAGGAACGAACAGGTTATGTTTTCCACGCACCGACATCAAATTCAGCGACTTGGCGGCTAAACCTGGGCGACCCAGTAGGCCCGTGAGGCGGCGGGCGAGGCAAGCCTCTCGACGTCCTGTCATGGAGGCTTAGGCCCGGCCATCATAAAGTCCTAGTTCTCTAATGAAAGTTTATTTCTCCTCCTCCTCTGCACTGAAGAGGCAAACTTTAGTTCTGTGGCATAAAGTCGATACGCCATTTCGACGAGCAGCAAAACGAATCGTTCAAGCGGAAGGAACATGTTGAATAGCGTCCTATAGAAAAAGTTCATTGAGCGCAATTACTTCACGTTGGAAAAGCAACAGCAAGATATTGTGCTCACGTGTCCGCGTGGGAAGCGACCACTAATATGGCACTAATGATGTGCACTAAAATGCACTACTTTTGCCGCAAGAGTTAAGTTGTGTGCATTGTTAAGCCTTGTTAGGTGGCCATGACGTTTCTATATCCCGGGAAAGTTGTAAGACAGCTTGGAAACAAGACAACACGGACAGCACTGTCCTGCCGTCTACGTTTTCTGTGAGACACTGCACTCCGAATATATGTGGCGTGCTCGCCTCTACAGCCTGCCAGCATAATTACGTGAACGAAGAAGACATGCGCTCATGTAAGCTAGTAAATAACACTTTAACAACGCTGTCGATGTTTTTCCTCTTGCGGGCGCCTGTTTTCACTTTTGCGCCGTAAGTGTAAGACAGACCAACTCATTGCTGTGCACAGCGCGGGAGCAGGTAGTTCTGGATTGTGCTCGTGGACGACGCTTGGTGGCATTTGCTGGTTTTGTTATTGTGAACAAAGATTCAAGCGCGACCACGCAGATGGGCAAGATTGCGCACGTTGCTCCGCCTGAGCGGCAGCGCTTGATCAGTGTGTTCGTTTTGCTCTAGCAAGCTACTTGCGCGCTCTACACAGCAATGAATGTGTCTGCATACATATTCAAGACTCCCCGCTAACTACACCAATCTTGCTAAGCGTTAGGTTGGCTGGATAACTGCAATGAACTTCAGCTCCTTTTCGAGTAAATTGATCGAAACGCCATTTTCCTTCCGCGTTATAAGAAGCATGCTCGAACAATGAAGACGCACCTTGGAGGCATTTGCCGGCTGGTTGCTCTTGAAGAAGGTCGTTCTCTACAACGTTTCTGCGACGCCGTCTTTGATTACCTATAGTTCACACTGGGACGTTAGGCGTCCGCAAGGAGCAACTTTTTCGGCCGCGCCACAATACCGAGTCGCTCACAATTTTCTGCGCCCTCGTCGCGCTTCGGAAGCGGCTGCAATACGGTTCTCGAACTTTCTCGAAGACAACGAGGTCACGCCTGGCCACGCGATTCTTTCCGTCAGCGTTATCAGAAGAGCAAGCTCGAACCTATAGCGGTCCCGCGCTTCTACCTGACAAAATAGTTTTTAAAAAAAGATAAGAAGTCACGCTCACGGGCCTCTCTTGCGTGTCAGCCGCAATTTCTTCCCATTCGCGTGGTTACCCGATCTTATCAATCGTGCAAATGTGCCGCTCCATTGTGGGCTCGTCCACGTCGGTGTTCTTGAGACTTGACTGTAATTATTATCTCGGCAAGACGAGCCTTAACTTTGTAATGACCAACATATCCTTTATGCTATCCGCAGAGTTCCGCAACTCAAAAATAAATTTAAGCAAATGAGCCTAACTCGCCTATAGTAGCATTTTTATTACGCTAGAGCGACGTTACAGTTGTGGATAGTTTAGAAAAATAATTGCCAATTAGGTCATTACTATACTAATTAACCATTTACTAAAACAACCTTTTATTGGGCTTTGTATTTCTGTAGAAGTGTACCCTCCTTGACCAGAAATAAAGGCGAACAAGTTGCTTTTATTTTACCTAATATGTAACTGTGTTTGGGAATTAAGGAATCAAACGGCAAGACACTGCGTGTATATAATATGTAAATATGTTTTTAGGGAATAACTCCAGCCTGTTGGAGAGAGGTGCTTTTCACTAAAAGGCAAAAAAGAAATTACGCAAACTGTGTGGGCGAGGTGCACAGTATTTCTCGCATTTGCTGCGCAATGTATGATATACATATACAACGCGTTTCTACGGCGACTGTCTGAAATCGAACTAGCATTGACTAACAAGCTAATTTAACAATATTACTTAATTTATAATCGCTGTTTATATGACTGTAAGGGGAAGTTGTAATATTCCCATAGAAGTAAGCCAGTGATTTAGCGTAACCGTTTATTAGAAGCATTATGTTTTGAAAATATTTTGCCACGTGCTGATTTTAAAATGTGCGGAGGAAATGCATTACTGCCCCAGCAAGTTTTCCGTAGTGTGTATTTACGCTGGCTGCGGGACCAAATTCACTATACCAGCAAAGCATTTCACTGCACATTCCGATTCTCGAAGTTGGCGCGAGCCACAGAATTTCTGGCACAGGATAGCACTTTCATTCCTAGCTGACCTCACCTCTGCAATTACACCACGCATTTTGAAGTAAATATTTATTAGTGAAATTTAGTTTCTCTGGTTTCGTTACCTAAATGATCAAGGTATTCCACACATGGAATATACTTGCAATGCTGTATATTACAGTGTATACAGGTATTGTACCAACACTTATTGCGTAAATTAGAATTTTCACCACTTCTAGGAAGTTTGGACACTAATAATTCTGTCAGGAACCCCCGTTTTTGTCTATTTATTATTATTATTATTATTATTATTATTATTATTATTATTATTATTATTATATTATTATTATTATTATTATTATTATTATTATTATTAAATTACGATTAATCTGAGGCAGACGAGGTCGAATAGCGCGGAAATAAAGAAGCGAAGAATTTTATGTCAACAAACACACTGAGCCATTTTTTTTCTTCTAACGCACTGTCACTCTTCCATCTCGTTTCACTGCGCGCTCGTTTGAATAGCCCTTAAACTTCAACATGCAGAGTACGCATACGCGGTACATTCAACAAAGCTGCAAATTCTTGCAACCACAAAACATCCCTAAACTGAGAGGCGTCGAATGCGCCGGGTTCATACGCCTGTGTCAAGTAGATTAGCAACTGGCAAAGGTTAGCCACTGCTTCTAAAGAAGTAAGACACCGCAAACTGTAGAACAAGGACAAAAAAGACAGCCAAATGGCACTCGCCGTCGACGTATGGTTCCACGCATGAATAGCAGTGCTACAGGCGCTTACACAAACACCGGTTGGATTCCGCAGTCTTTCCAAATGCCCGTTTCGTCTTGCACTGGTGTTGCCTATTTGTCTTCTCGTAAAGCGCCGCTAAAACTCACACAAAAGCCAAAAAAACAAGACCGCCTATTCTTGCAGGCGAGGTAGCGGACTGAAGCCTTTCTTTGTCCAAGTGCCATTTGCAAACTGAGAGGCCCCCGGGATGTTCTCAAGCAAACCAAACCACCGGCACGCTTAATAATAAAAAAAAAAAGACACGGAGAAGTAATGCCTGTGATTTTTACGCGCCAAATACCATACAATTATGGTGAACGCCGTAACAGGCTTTGACTTAATTTTGACCAGTTGCGTTTCTTCAACGTGCATGTAATGCAATGATACGCGAGTTTCATTGCACTCCGCCGCCATAAGAACGCGACAGGGGTCGAACGCACAACCTCGTACTCAGCAGCGTAACTTCAAGGCCACTGAGCTACCGTGGTCGGTGCGCCTCACGTTTTGCTTGCTGGGAATAGTATTCCTGAATACACTTCGGTTGCGGTTATTGGGCTAAGCGTTATTATCTGCACTAACCTCCCTGCCTTTCCTCTCCTCTATTTCTCTCTCTCTCTCTCTTACACTCATTATGGGATAGAAGCGAACAAAGCGCACACAAGCGCCCGCATACGTGCCCAGAGGCGTATTACTAACGCCTTGTCCCGTACAAACAATTTGAGCTATGTTGCAAATAACATTTCTACAATACAAAAAAAAGAAAGAAACAAACATTTATTTTCGGGAGAGTTAGCCAGCTAAGCCGGAGCAGACGCGAACTCGAAAGATGGGTGTGGTTTACGCGCCAAAATGCCGTGACGTCATCACTTTCTGACGGCATGTCCCAACGCCTGCTAGGTATAGCTCAAGGCCTGTGAACTTCGATCGATGACGTCATGCTACCTTCCCCGACTGCCATAGAATCTAATGGGAATGCTGTCGAGCAAGCCGCAGCGATTTTGACGTCACCGCTTTCGTCACGCCTGGCTTGGCAATGGAAATTTTGGTCCGAGTAACATGACGTCATAAAGCAGAGTGCACGGGCCCGCTATCTTGGAGGCATTGCATGGGCTCGGTAGGGCCTAATTAATATTTTATCGGTAATTATGCACTATATTGCATTCAGAATGAGTCAAAGAGTGAACTCGGCAAGTTTTAAGAACTTTTAATGAACCAAAAGGGTTCCAAGAGCGAGGAGGTACTTCGAATATCATCACGTCACACTGGCGTACTGCGCTGGGGCTTCTGCGCCACAGTTGAGAAAAAACATCATTTTCTTTACAAATTATCAAGCTATCACCGCGAAATAAAAAAATGATAGTTTTTACCGAACGCTTTATTCGTCTAAACTTATTTAGCGTTTGCCTTTAGCGTTCCTTTAAGCGTACGTCGTTACGGAACGTCAAACAAACAGTATGATGAAATCTCTACGGGGCGTACGCATTGTTGGACTTCAGAAGTGCCTGTAACGGCGTAAAAATTTCTTTATACGGTCTGTGAAATGATGAAGCCCACTCCTTGTCGAGTTTTGTATAGAGGTGAAGCGAGCCTGCGTTTTTGCCGACGCCTCGCAAGAAAAAAAAAAAAACAGAAGAAAAATGTAACGAAAACGAAAGGCAATATGCTGTGTACGGGCCAGCGAACGTGTGGTAAGCATCAACGCGACGAGCATATTAGTGCTGCTCATCGGAGCCACCGATCTTGTCTACGTGAACTAACACTGCCGGTTTACGAGGATGGGTGACGATCTCTCATTGATTTTTAATTAATTCATGACTTCATGTCAGCAGGCCTTGGATGAAATCGTTGATATTTAACTTAAATGTGAGCAACAGAAAGCTGTATCGGGAATTTTTTTATGTTGCTCTACAATTTTTTTCATTGACACTTTCGTCTAATTATAATAGATAAGTTTATTAATTAAGACTATGTAATTAGGCAGAATGCAAAAAAAAATCTGAGTATCTCCAAGCGACGGCAGACAACAGTACCTTGGTTCTGTCCAGGTACGTGGCATTTGCATATTTTAAATGTTAGTGCATGATAGTTGGGACAAAAAATGGCAAGCATAGAGATATAAAAAAATTAAAAGAACTAAAAGTCGACTCTAAATCACAATTACACAAAGTCCCGCCACATAAGTGGACTAATGCCATACAAATACTCAAAGTGAACTCAGAAAAACAGCAGACAAAGTTCATTCACATGGGAGCATTAAAGTAAACACAAAGTCCGGTCCCGTAACTGTACTAAAATCACGGCACACAAGATAGCATTGATTAGATTCAAAAGAAGGTGCATGAACCCAGGTGTTGAATTCTCTTGTTATCCATTCTGTGACTTTAATGCTCCACCGGTTATCCATCCTACGCATTACATGGCCTGCCCAGCTCCATTTTTTTTCCTCTCCTAATAAGAAATGTAATGAAGTACAAATTCTCAATAGATGGCCCAGAGTAGAATTTTGTTTCATTCACTGCCACACTGCTGTACAACAAGTAATGTACCAGTGGTTCTAATTGATCAGTTCGAAATGTCTTTTGCATGTCACATGAAAGCAAAATGATGAAGATCGTCAGCATACCCTGAAGTTTATGTCCCACGAAACTTTATCAAAACGTGTAATCAAAGCCTACTTTTTTCTGGGGTTTTTACGTGGCAACACCAGTTCTGCTTATGAGGCCAATCAAAGCCTATGCAACTAACAGCGATGCATGCAATTCTGCTTACTTGCATCCTGTGCATCGTGTAAACCAATACAATTTCTGTCTATCCATCACAAATGTTACATCGCCAACATCTTGGAATAGATTTATGTTTCTGATTTCTTGGATTCCGTCTTAATACATAATTATAAGTCTTAATATTTATTCAACCTCTCAACTATTATAATTAGATGAAAAATATCAATGAGGAAATTGTAGAGCAACATGAAAACTCCCTATATAGGTTTCTGTTGCTCAATACGTGTTACATGAAAGTGTTTTGGCGAGCGTGAAAGAAGCCCGCGAATATACACGCAAGGTACCTCGAGCAGCCAGTCGCGCGGCAATTTTGCGTGTAATCGCGGGCTTCTTTCACGCTCGGCAAAACACTTATGTAGCACGTATTGAGCAGCAGGTAGCTATATATAGAGTTGCAATTCCCTAATTTCATCACCCCACCTAATTTTCTGCCATCCTCGACTGCCGCTTCCCTTCCATTGGCACTGATTCTGAAACTATAAAGGCCCACCGCTTATCTACCCTACCGATTACATGGCCTGCCCAGCTCCATTTCTTGCCGTTAATGTGAATTATAATATCAGCTATCCCCGTTTGCGCTTTTATCCACACCGCTCTCTTCCTGTCTCTTAGTGTTACGCCAATATATTTCGTCCCATCGCGCTTTGCGTGGTCCCTAACTTGTTTTCTAACGTTAACCTCCAAGTTTCTGCCCATATGTTAGCATCGGTAGAATGCAATGATTGCACACTTTCCAAGGACAGTGGCAAGCTCTCAGTCAGGATTTCGTTATATGCCGTATCCACTCCAACTCAATTTTATTATTCTGTACATTCCCTTCACGTGATCAGGTCGCCTGTGATTGATTGGTCTAGATAAACATAGAGAGAAAGAGCAAGCGAGAGAGGAAAGGCAGGGAGGTTAAGCAGAATTGAGTTTCCGGTTTGCTACCTTATACTGGATTGGGGGATACAGGGGTTGGAGAGTGTGCAGAAGTAAACATACTTCTGCACAGACTCTAGAGACTGACGATCATGAATTCTTGCTTTCTTGCCAGGATATTGAACATTACCCTTGCGTTCTGCATATTAATCGTCAACTTTCTTGGCTTGAACCACAAATTCACGAGACGCCGGCGATGTGACGACTAAGTGATGATGACTATGACGTCGGTGGCATGCCCACTTAAGTGCTGCGGCAGAAAAAATATTGTGGAGAAACCATCGACGTTGATTGCCAATGTAAGCCAATAGCACAAAACGACCGAATGAACGGGCAAACTAAACAACGAACAAAGGAACGCACCAACCAATGACTGAACGAACAACCGAAGGAGCGAACGGACGACAGTAAGAAATAACGAAATAACTAACCAACTAACGAACGAACGAAGGTTTCCTTGACGAGTGAGGCCACCTATCGAGTCCGACCTCCTACCAAGCACGAAAACGGGCGAAAGAGGAAAAGAAACTATTCTCTACAAGTTTGCAACCATAAACATCAAAGTACGCGCTGCTGCTTTCGCCGCCACCGCTGCTTAGGCATCATCGCCAATGACGACGCACGGCTGCACATGTTTATAGTTGTTACTTTTTCCTGCCACGGCAGTCAAGTAGTCACGCCACCGACTACACAGTCATCATCACGTCACTATGCCAACGTCGATGTCTCGTAATCGTAAGGAGACCGCGTGCGCACGCGGTCTCCTCCTCGCCAGCTCTCTGACTTCCCGACCCCCGCCTCTCTTCTCTCAGCGGCAGCGCTGAACCAGGAGAAAAAAAAAATGCTGGCCCATTGATACCGATCGGCTAGCCTCCAACGTATTCGGCGTCGACAAGCAACAGCGGTCTTGGCACTGTACAAACCTTGGTTAGCCTGCCTGCGTTTCTGGCATGCCAGGAACGCTGTCGCTCGTAGGCGCCGACGCGTCCAGCGCTAGTCACGGGAAATGTAGCGAAAGGGACGGTACCTCCGCATACCTTCCTACATGCGTAATTAAGTTAAACCAAGTTAAGACCTAGCAGCAGCGAAGTTAATACCTACCAATAGCAGCCAGTAAGACTTGATGATCGACAGTTTCGCTTTGCCTAAGCTTTGCACGACGGAGTGCAAACTTTCCCGTTTTTATTATCATTATTATCGTCGTCGTCGTCGTGACGGGACAACGGGACCCCGAAGCTGCAACCCGAAGTGAACAAAATAAGAAAAGATACGTGTTGCACAAAAAAAAAAAAAAAAAAAAACTTTAATGGAACACCCAGAAAATAAATAAAGAAAAATAATGGCACGGGTACACACAGACCGTTATACCATACGCTGGTCTCACTAATAATGCACCGTAACCAAGGCAGACGCGATTTTTTCTAATTTTAAACCTGTGCGTTGACCTCCGCCGAAGACGTTCTTTCCCATAATGATACAATCGCTCCTGAGACACTCAGAGACAAGCACGTAATCGGCACAGCAGAGGGTGCATAGCCCTAAGTTACCGTCTACGCAAAGCTGCCGAACCGCGCTTTCTCAAGATTACAACTACCTCGAATATCTCCCGAATACGTGTGATTGGAAATGTGTCCTACTTATCAATGACATACACTTGTCATCAGCGTTCTTCTCTCGACAATCATTACACATCACCTTCGTCCTCCTGACAACGCGACGAAGACCTCTCACAATGTGCATCGATCCGCCTGATTTGGTGTTTGCATTTCTGTATAGCTTCTGGTCGGTGTAGAGCTCGTCTAAAAATTTTGCGAGGTGAAGTCTCTGCACAAACATTGCATTAATATACTCGTTGCAAAGCAAGAAATCGAACAATTGTGCGCATCGCCGTTAGTTGCGTAGCACTTATTAAAAAGCTTCGATTCAAATATATTATAACAAGTGCGGGAGAGGGTAATCGTGACACCAGGCTGCAAGAAAAGTTGACATAGCTGTAGCGTACTCTAACGAGGATGGAGGCGAAAGCCTGCGCGCTCACGAGACATTCATTAAGTCACTTGACGTTCTCATTGGAATGCGTTGTTAGTTCCTATTACTTGTTTTCTCCCACCAAAGGTGGTTCGACTCCCCCCAAAGGTCATTTGTTCGAGTGCCTTAATATACTCTACCCTAAATAGCTGTGTCTAAATTAATTTTGCCTTCAGTAACACAAAGGCTGTGCGTTCGACACCCACCGAAGATCGTGCGCTCGAGTGCCCTAATTAACATTTTATTAAGATATAGTTAATTAAGGCAGTCAAACCAACGTACATTGTTGGTGACACAATGGTATGGTGGCACCAACGCATGGTGGCACCATGTGGCAGAGATGGCACCAGGAATTTTGGTGACATAACGCCAGACAACGGATTTATCGACGCATGAGCCATCTAAGGCTTTCACCTCAAAAGCTGGCCGCCAGATCCGCAGGGAAGGCAGCCAGGCACCATCGTGCTGGAAGGCCTGGCCACCAATTCCGCAGGGCAGGCAGCAAGAGACCGGGCCGCTAGAACAGCCCAGTGACCCAAGTTGGCGTGAAATAGGTAGACTGAAATAAGGCGGATACCTCATTTCAATCCGAGTTACCTAAGTTTTCGTCAATGATATTGACTGAAGGGCAATACCTACGGCACATAAAGAAAGTAAAGCTTGGGCTTTTACATGCCAAAACCACGATAGGCACGCGGTAGTGCGGCAGCGCGGAATAGTTTCGTCCACCAAGGGTTCTTGAGCGAGCACCCAAGGCACGGTACAGTGGCGTTTTTGCATTTCGGCCCCATTGAAATGCGACCACCGCGGCCGGGATTTGATCCCACGCCTGCCCTCGGGCTTAGTAGCGAAACGCCAAAGCGACTACGTCATCACAGCGGGTAATGGCACATAACCAGCGACCAAAGTTGATATAAAAGAGTATCACTGATGAGCAGAACATGCACACTGACCGAGAATGGCGTGAAAAAAAAGTTCATTGAGGAGCGGCGCATACCATCACATAACCAGTGTCCCAGGTTGGTGCGAAGGTTCGTTTTGAAACCTCTTCACTCAGCTGAGCAACCCATTAGACCACGGACTACCCGTCACGCAAGCTGGCGTGAAACAGGTTAGATTCGGATAAACAAACTAATAGACAGGCAAACGTATGGCAAACTGAGTGAAGTTCAGAAGGAATGCAATAATTACAATAATTACAATAATTCTACAATAATAAGAAGCTACAACAGCGAGTGTCCGCAGCCATCGAGCGAGATGTGTTCGTGTTTGCGTGTGCCGTAGTGGAGGGCTCCGGATTAATTTGACCACCTGTGGCTCCCCTGTAGCGCACGTTAAAGAACTTCACTCTCTCGAGTGCAGCCGAACGGGACGGGACGGGACGGTCGTGGCCGAGTGGATGTCAGCGTAGCAGGAGCAGCATACCAAAGAATAAGTTCAATTTTTGTTTATTTTTATTTGGTTGATAGAAGTGTTAGGTTAATCGAGCTATCTATATATATTGTTTTTCATGCTTTTTTTTTAATTTCTTGGTTATCTTGGTTGGATGTTAGTAGGTAAGTAGTTGTATTTTTTGGAAGCGGGTCATGGCGCACGTGTTGCATTGTGAAAGCAGTGTAGGGCGGCAGTTTTAAACCGTGTTAAGGGAAGCTAGCGGAGGTAGCCGGATACCGAGATTGCCGTAGGGCTTACCGTGGGGCATTGTTCAGGTATTTTGGCGGGCTTTCTAGTTAGGTGGTCAGGCGGGCGATGGAGCGGCAGTCTAGGGAAGTCAGGAATAATGGCGAGCTGGTGCAGTGTGAGGAGTGCAAACGTTGGTGTTATTTGGACGAGACGCACTTCGCAAGTTTAGCCGACGCTGAGGAGGCCAGCTTCGCGTGCAGACTGTGTGAAGGATTTAATGGGGGCTATGCGGCGCATGGAAGGGGAATGGGCAGCTAGAGTGGAGTAGCTCAAAGGGGAGCTGAAGGTGGAGCGAGAGTGGAGGATAGAGCTCGAAACTCGGATCGGCGAGTTGCTTGACAGGCAGTGGGCCGAGGCCAGCCTGGTAGAGCGAATAGCTGGCGAGCTACAAGAAGAACGGGAAAAGCGGGCCGTACTGGAAGAGCGGGTGGGGGCGCTAATGGCACAGGCTGACGGCGGGGACAGCGCGGAGTCTCAGGCAGAGGCATGCTATGAGAGTAGCGAGGGACACCTAGGGGCCGTACAACAGCGGGCGAGAGCAGGCGGCAACACGGGGGCTCGACAACGCTACAGCGATGTAACGCGGCAGGCTTCGGGTGGGACGGGTCGAGCAGCAGGGAGCCCGTCGCCGCGTGTCAGTGGCGCACGGCGGGTGGAGAACCAGCTACCGCTAACTGGAGGACAGCAATCGCAGGCGGAAGGCAAACGTGTAGAGCAAAGGGTCCTGGTGGTGGGGGACTCCAACGTAGCGTGGGTTGAGCAGGGCGTCCTTACAAAAGCGAAGGCAGACGGGCGGGTGAGGTTGGAGGCCCAGACAGGGAAGTGCATGGTTAACGCAATGGCAAAAGCTCAGAAGGTGGTATGGGAAAACATGGAGCACGAAAATCTGGTTGTTATCCATGCTGGTGTCAACGATGTGCTGAAGGGAAGGAGCCAGAACCTAAATAGACAGAGGTTGGGTTGCGTAAACTCAGAGAAGCCTCTGCGAATGTGCATGCGACCATATGCACAATCCCAGAGGTCCAGGGCCAGACTAGCGGGATGGAACGGAGTGTGATTGAGGCTAACCGGGTCATTAGGTGTCTCAGCCGACCACTTGGGTATGGCGTAATGGACGTAAACCGGGACGTGTACGAGTCTGGCTCCCACCCTTTTGCACAGGATGGCATTCACTACAGTGGTGCCACGGGCAGGAGGGTAGGTAGTAGGATAGGGCACCAAGCTAGGCTTTTTGGGGGGGACCCAGAGCCCTGAGGCCACCAGTGTAGACAAAGACGGACCCGGAGAGGCCCCAAGATTCAATAAACGTAGAATCGGTAGAAGAAATAGACGTAAGCACCAGGGGCAAGGTCATTCTGACATAGGGTACATTAACATGCAAGGTGGCAGGAATAGGCTGAAGTGGGAGGAGATAGACGAGCAACTAAGGCAGGAAAAGCTGATGGTATACGGGTTTGTGGAGACATCTTAGGGACATAGAGCAACCTCCCTGTAATCCTGACTATGCATGGGAATATTGCAATAGAACAGAGGGCAGCAGAAAAGGGGGTGGAATTGGGGCATTCATTCATAAAAGTATGAATTGGCAAAGGGTCAAAGTGGAATGCAAGGAGCATTTATGGCTAAAAGGAAAAGTGACAGGAGAGCAGACACTCCTTGGCTTTGTATACCTGTGGACAGGAGCAAATGCTAAAGAGGAAAACAAAAAATGCTGGAATGCATATCAAGTGACATTAATGAGCTAGGAGGAGGGTGCGAGATTATTATACCAGGAAACATGAACGCACACATAGAAGACATGGACGGGTACACAGACTCAACAGGAAACATGACGCTGGATATGTGTGAAAGGCATGACTTAGTTCTGAGAAGTGTGAAGGGCACATAACATGGGAGGTAGCGAGCCTGCAGTGGACGATAGATTATGCACTAATGTCACATAGGATGCATGATAGGCTAGAGGTAATGAACATAGATGAATATGGCTCCATAACTCTAGGTAGTGATCACATACGTATTAAGGTGAGTTTTGGAAGAGAAATGAAAGTAGGTAGGAGGCAAGATGAACAACCAGGTGGGATATTTTACTCGGAAAAGCAGCTAGAAATAGCAATTAACCCAACAAATTGAGGAAGTAATTTCAAAGGATACTAAAACAGAATGGACATATACAAATTTAACAGGGCTATTTGAGCTAGAGCTTGCTAAGGTACGAGTCACGCCCAAAGGGAATAGAAGATGTAAACCCAAGAGCTGGTGGGATGAGGAGGTTAAGAAGGCCATAGAGAAACGTCGGAAGCATCCAGGGAACACAGATATTCAAAGCAGAAGGATGAACCAGAAGCTGATGTAGACAGAAAATGTGATAACTTCTTAAACTGTATAAGAGAAGCATCGCATTCAATGAGAAGATTATAAGAAAGGGGACCCAATGGTTGTCAGAAGTAAACAAAAAGGATAGAAAAGCAGCGAAGAAATTTTGGAAACATTTCAACTCCTTGATTAATAAGACCAGCCTAGAGCAGAGGTTTATAGTTACAGCTCAAGGTGTTCGGCTAGAAGGAGATGAGGCAATGGAACATAAGAACAATGATGACAGAAAAATTTAAAGAAAGAAACGTAGCATGTGCTCAATCTGGTGAGGATAGACTAGTCAGTGCAATGGCTCCACTTGAACAAAGCGAGTGGGAAAGGGCAGAGAAGAGGGTTCCTAGTAGCACGTCGACAGGTCCTGATGGCATCTCAATTATGTTAACAAAGACATTGGGCCCAAAATCTGAGAAAGCATTAAGAGAGGCAGTGAGCAAAACGATAATGGAAGGTAAAGCCCCCGACGGGTGGAGACTGAGCAGGATGAGCATGATACACAAGGGAAAGGGAGACAAAGCCGACATAAACAATTAACGTCCCATAACAGTGACGTCAGTGGTTTACAGGGTGGTGATGCAGATTATTATAAACTACAGACTGCAGGCATGGGTGGAGGGCGAGGAGGTGCTGGGGTAACTACAAAATGGGTTCCGGAAACAAAGAAAGTTAGAAGATAATCTGTTCTCATTGACGCAGTGTATTGAAATAGCAGAAAAGGAACACAGGCCCCTATGGCTCGCATTTCTGGATATCAAGGGAGCCTATGACAGTGTAATCCAAAAGGATTTGTGGGACATACTGGGCACTCTAGATGTGGAAGATAGAGTAAGTAATGTTTTAAATGATATCTATAAAAGTAACAAGGTGCTTATAAAATGGAAAAACAAGGTATCTGAGCCTAAGAGATACAGCTGGGGCTTAGGCAGGGGTGCCCTCTGTCACCTTTGTTGTTCACGCTGTATTTACAAGGATTAGAGAAAAAATTTGAGAGGAGCGGACTTGGCTTCAACCTTTCCTATTTCAAGCAAGGAGAATGGTTTAAACAATCATTACCAGGACTGACGTACGCGGATGACATTGTACTCATGGCTGACAGCAAGGAAGACTTGCAGGGATTAATGGACATCTGTGGTAAAGAGGGAGATAGCTTAGGTTTGAAGTCTAGTAAAGAAAAATCGGCAGTCATGATTTTTAATGATAATCAGGGCAGTGAGCATAGGATACAGGAGATAACGCTGGAGCTAGTGGATAAGTACAAATATCTTGGAGTGTGGATAAACAATGGGGCTGAGTACCTAATGGAACATGAAAAATATGTAACGACTAAAGGTAGCAGGAATGCAGCTGTGATCAAAAATAGGGCACTGCGGAATTACAATAGGTACGAAGTGGTGAGAGGGATTTGGTCCCTAGTTTGACTTTCGGTAATGCGGCCCGGTGCATGAGATCAGAGGTTCGAGTAAGGTTGGAAGTTAAGCAGCGAGGGTTAGGTAGGCTTGCTTTGGGAGCACACGGAAATACACCAAATCAGGGGGTACAGGGTGACATGGGATGGACGTCATTCGAGGGCAGGGAAGCCAGCAGCAAGATAGAATTTGACGAGCGATTGAGATAAATGGCAGAAAAGCGGTGGGCAAGGAGAGTTCAGTTATTTGTACATGAGGAATGTTGAAACAAAATGGAGGAAGCGGACCAGAAAATTGTCAGTCAAATATTTGGACTGCAGGAGGGGTGCAAGCCAGGAAACAGCGGTTAAGAAAAAGGTTAAAGAAACAGATAGGGGTCGATGGAAAACAGGGATGCAGACGAAATCGGCATTGGGAACATACAGAACTTTCAAGCACGAAATTGCCAAAGAAAATATCTATGATAATTCTAGGGGAAGCTCTTTGTTGTTTGAAGCCAGGACGGGAATATTGCGGACTAAGATATACCGAGTCAAGTACCAAGGTATAAACACGCTGTGCGGTGCGTGTGGAGAGGAAGAGGAAACGGCTGAACACCTCATACTTTTCTTTAAAGGGCTTAACCCTACAGTGCAAAGCAACGGGGCTGATTTTTTCAAAGCATTGGGGTTTGGGGACAGTGGAGGCAAAATAGACTTTAAGCGGGTAGAAATAACCAAACGGAAGTTATCTGATTGGTGGATAAAATCAAGGCAGGGGTGAAATTTCACCCACCACAAAGAACAAAATAAGTTAATAGTCACGGCTAGGTGGCGTATGCCACCGCCCGATTTAAATGGTTCAGCCTCATCCATCCATCCATCCAAGAACCCCAGATGGACAAACTTAATCCGGAGTCCTTCGCTACGGCGTGCCTCATAATCAGAACTGGTTTTGGCACGTAAAGCCCCAGAAAGGAAAACAATGTGCGCCCGTGACAACGTGCTCGCTCATTTAGTTAGTAAGAGAACGTGTACAACAGTTGATGCCCAAATAAAACGACTAACCTTATAACCTTACTTCATACACTTTAGCGTGCGTGAAATCGTTTTATAGGCAATTACCTTGGCAGAATGAAAGGCAGTGGAAAGATTACGACGCAACATGTCACGTCTCCAATGCGTTCACCTTGCTGGCCTGGCTCGTATAGCAGGCCACCGTGCTGCCTCCTATGCTGGACCCGGTGATGACGCACGAAAGGCCAGCATTGCTTTTGCCCGACAGATGCGTACACGACAGAAACATAACCTCCTGCCGTTCGTTCTCAGCACCGACGAAAAACAAAATACATAGAAAGGACATCCCACATCTATGCGTGAAGCACGGTGAAAGAGATGAGGACACGAAACCTTGACCTTCTACTGTGTACACTGTCACATAGCGAGCTTTGCGCAAAGCCAGAAACGCTGTTGGCAGTATACTCGCACAGATCCGGTGTGATCGCCGAAGAAGTGATCGCCCCAGATATTGCACCCAAACCACTAACTGACCGGGCCTCAATGATAGTTATTCACCTACACTGTCCCATATACATCAACGCTGGCTAAAACACAAATGTACTATCGCGATGAAAAGAAACGCGAACAGCGAAGCGCGTGGCCGAAGCATAAACTGAAGGTATATATATAGTGCGCGCCGTCCAGTCATCCCCATTGACAGGCGCACACGTCCGTTTTGAGCGCGCTGTGCGATGATGCGATACTTATGTTCCTGTTCTGCTTCTTTTATTTGAAACCGAGACAAGATTACGGCGCAGTAATGATGACAGCGCAAACTGTACTATCGCGATCAAAAGAAACGCGAACAGCGGAAAGCGTGGCTTTTGGCACAGTCAGCGCAGACGTCGGTCCGCTAGTGCACGGAAACGCTTGTGCCTGGAAACTCCGATATGCTTTTGTTGTCTCTAGGCGAATCTGTGCGTTTAGTCGGTGTCACCGTAACCCTGAATCTTGTTCCGGCTGGCGCTATCGCACCGCGTGTGCGTTCCGAGTGTCAGACATATGCCTGGCAGATAAGCTTTCCTTTTCAATATCGCAGTATAGGGGGTGCATCATGGCACAGCGCGATCAAACCGGACGGGCGCGCCTGTCAATGGTGATCACTGAACGGCCCACACTATACCTTCAGTTATGCTTCAGCCACGCGCTCCACGGTTCGCGTTTCTTTTCGTCGCGATAGTACGTGCCTTGGTGTTTTCTGGCAAGAGAATAATGGCTGATGGACCGTAAATGATACACAGTAGATGAAAAACAGCCAAAAGCAAGAGAAGCACACGAACATAGCCCCAGCTCCCAACAAATGAATTATTCCGAAAAGGTGACGGTAAATAGTGTGTCATCACAGCGAAAAAGAAAAACAGCAATAAAGCACAAAATTATAGACCACGACAGAAACTAGCAAAAACATGGCAAAACGTCGGCAAACGTAAAGCCGCCTGCACTAGTCCTTGGATGCACTTCCAGCAAGTTTTGAATTGCGTTTAGAAATAAGAAACGAACAGGTTATGTTTTCCACGCACCGACATATCAAATTCAGCGACGTGTTGCACTGAACAGGCAACTCTAGCGCTTTTGTATAAGGGTCGATACGCCATTTCGTGAACAGCAAACAAAAAGCGGTTTACAGCTAAAAGCAGCGGAAGGCACAAGTCACATAGCTGCTACACGAAAAGTTCACTGAGCGCAATTCGCGTCGAAAGAAACAGCAAGTAATGTTCTCACCTTGTCCGCTGCAAAGCGGAACTTGGCCCGGCTGTCCGTCCCTCCCGTTGTTCGTGCCGCGGGGCAGTCCTGCATACACGAGCAGTCAGCGTTCTTTCAGTCCCTCTGAAAAATCGGCCTGAATTTCGGCTTGACGAAGGAAGCGAAAGCTATTCGCTAAAGCAGGCGAGCACTCTTACACGCAACCACATGCACCGACATATGGCAAAATGGCAGCCAAGGTCAGAGCGAGCCGCGATATCAGTGCAGGCTACATCGTCTGCTATTGCGGCGAAGGCAACGTCCCAGTACAAAGAAATGGCGGGAATCAAACAGCGCCAAAGGAATGAAGACAGAGACGCGATGTTAGCCTAGCAATTCGCCCAACTGGCAGTTTTGATAAAGAAATTGCGGGAAAAAGAAAGAGGTAAGGAAACTTGCGTCGCTTATGATTGTTTAGCGTGCGCGTTAGCTTATCACTTGCAGAACGAAAGACATAGGAGTTATCTGTACTTTGAAGTCAGTTTACAGGTCGGGAAGCCAACGAAGACGTTGGAGTTGGACGACGGCGACTGAAGGTCCTTTAATGTGGCCCTAATGATGCACAACTTTTGCCACAAGAGTGAATTAAGTTGTGTGCTATTGTTAACGCCTTTTAGGTGGTCATGAATCTTGGTATATCGCGGGAAGTGGAACACGGCCGGAAGCGAGAGAACACGGACAGCGTTGCCGGCCCGTCTTTGTTTTCCGTAAGATACTGCACTCCCAATATATGTGGCTTGCTCGCCTCTACAGACTGTCGGCATAATTACGTGAAAAAAAAACACATGCGCTCTTATATGCGAGTAAAATAAAACTTCAACAAAGCTGTCAGTGTTCTTCGTCTTGCCCGCGCCTGTTTTCAGTTTTGCGCCCGTAAGTATAAGACAGACCAACTCATGGCTATGCACAGCGCATAAGCAGGTAGTTCTGCATCGTGTTCGTGGACGACGCTTAGCTGCACTTGCTGGTTTTGTTATTGTGAACAAAGGTTCAAGTGCGACCACGCAGACGTGTAAGACTGCGCACGTTGCTCTTGCCGAGCGGCAGCACTTGATCAGTGTGTCCGTTTTTGCCTAGCCAACTTCTTGCGCGGGCTCTACAAAGCAATGAATGGGCACGTATACATATTCAAGACTCCCCACTAACTACACCAATCTTGCTAAGCATTAGGTTGGTCGGATAACTGCAATAAACATCAGCTCCTATTCGAGTAAATTTCTCGAAACGCCATTTTCCTTCCGCGTTTTAAGAGGCATGTTCGAACGCACCTTGGAGGCACTTGCCGGCTGGTTGCTCTTGAGGAAGGTCGTTCTCTACAACGTTTCAGCAACGCCGTCTTTGATGACCCATAGTTCACACTGGGACGTTGGGCGTCCGCAGGGAGCAACTTTTTCTGCCGCCACAATACCGAGTCGCTCACAATTTTCTGCGCCCTCGTCGCGCTTCGCAAGCGGCTACGATACGGTTCTCGAACTTTCTCGAAGACAACGAGGTCACGCCTGGCCACGCGATTCTTTCCGTCAGCCTTATCAGAAGAGCGTGCTCGAACCTATAGCGCTCCCGCGCTTCTAGTTTAGAAAAGAACTAAAGAAAAGACACGCACACGGACCTCGCTTGCGTGCCCGCCACAATTTCTTATCTAATTCATGCGGTTACCCGATCTTATCAATCATGCCAATGTGCCGCTGCATTGTGGGCTCGTGCACGTCGGTGTTCGTGAGACTTGACTGCGTAATCATTATCTCGGCAAGAGGAGATTGAACTTTGTAATTCCCAACGTATCCTTTACGCTATATGCAGAGTTCCATAACTCAAAAATAAGTTTAAGCAAATGAACCTAACTCGCCTATAGCAGCATTCTTATCGCACTGGAGCGACGTTACAGTTGTGGATAGTTTGGAAAATAATTACCCATGAGATGATTACTATGCTAATTAACTCTTCACTACAACATTTTATTGGGCTTTGTATTTTTGTAGAAGTGTACTCTCCTTGGCCAGAAATAAAGGCGAACAAGTTGATTTTATTTTCCCTAATATGTAACTGTGTTTGGGCATTAAGGGGTTAATTAAACGGCAAAAACGGCGCGTATATAATGTGTAACTATGTTTTTAGGGAATAACTCCGGCCAGTTGGAGAGAGGTGCTTTTCACTAAAAGGGAAACAAGAAATTACGCAAACTGCATTGTGTGTGGTCGAGGTGCACAGTATGTTTTACATTTACTGCGCAAGGTATGAAACACATATGCAACGCTTTCCTACGGCTACTGTGTAAAATCGGACTAGCATTAACTAACAGGCTAATTTAAGAAATGTTACTTATTCAATTTATAATCGATGTTTACGGGACTGTAAGGGGAAGTTGTGATATTCCAATAGAACTAAGCCAGTGATTTGGCGTAACCGTTTATTAGAAGCATTATGTCTTGAAAATGTTTCGCGACATGCTGATTTTAAAATGTGCGGCGAAATGCATTACTGCCTGTGTAACTTTCTCGTAGTTTGTACTTACGCTGGTTGCGGAACAGCAAAGCATTTCACTGCACATTCCGATTCTCGAAGTTGGCGCGAGCCACATAATTTCTGGCAGAGGATTGCACTTTCATATTGCACTTTCATTCCTAGCTGACCTCACCTCTGTAATTACACCACGCATTTTGAAACAAATCTTTATTACTGAAATTTCGTTTCTCTAGTTCTGTTCCCTAAATGATAAAGTACTCGACACATGGAATATACTTGCATTGCTTTTTATTACACTGTAGTTATTGTATCAACACTTATTGCGTAAATTAGAATTTTCACCACTTCTGCAAAGTTTGGCCACTAATAATCATTGTCAGGAACACCCCTTTTTGTGTATTTTATTATTATTATTATTATTATTATTATTATTATTATTATTATTATTATTATTATTATTATTATTCATCTGAGGCAGTCGCCGCCGAATAACAAGGAAATAAAGCAGCAAACAATTTTTGGTCTACAAATACACTAAGCAATTTTTTTTCTACCGCACTGTCACGCTTCTATCTCGTTTCACTCCACGCTTATTTTAGTAGGTTTGAATCTTTAACAGAGCACACATACACAGTACAACTGAGAATACAACTCCCCAGAACTGAGAGGCGTCGAATGCGCCGGGCTCATATTTCTGTGTCGAGTAGATTAGCAACTGCCAAAGCTTAAAACTGCATTCTAAAAAGTAAGACACCGCGAACTGTTCAACAAGGACAAAAAGAAAGCCAAATAGTACTCGCCGTCGATATCTGGTTCCGCCCATGACCAGCAGTGCTACAGGCCCTTACACAAACACCGGCTAGGTTCCGCAGTCTTTCTAAATGCACGTTTCGTCTTGCGCTGGCGTTACCGATTTGTCTTCTCCTAGAGCACCGCTAAAACACACCAAAAACAATACAAGAACGCCTACATTCCTGTAGGCAAGATAGCGGACTGACGCCCTTCGCTGTCCAAGCGCCATTTGCAAACTGAGGGACCAGATGTTCTCAAGCAAACGCAACTACCGGCACGCTTAGTAAAAAAAATAAAAAAAAAAAAATAATCCCTGGGATGTTACGCGCCGAAACACGATACGATTATGGTGGACGCCGTAACGGGCGGTTTGACTTAACTTTGACCAGCTGCGTTTCTTCAACGTGCATGCAATACAATGAATGATACGCGAGTTTCGTTGCACTCCGTCACCATCGCAACACGGCCGGGATCGAACCCACAACCTCGCACTCAGCAGCGTAACGTCAAGGCCACTAAGCTACAGCGGTCGGTGCACCTCACATTTTGCTTGCTGGGAAAAGCATTCCTGAATACCCTTCGGTTGCGGTTATTGGTCTAAGCGTTAATATTTACACTAACGTCCCTGTCTTTCCTCTCCTCCATTTCGCTCTCTCTCTCTCTCTCTAGCACCCATCATGGCTTGGAAGCGAACAAAGCGCACAGAAGCGCCCGAATACTTGCCCAGAGGCGCATTACTAACGCCATGTCCCGTACAAACCATTTGAGCTATGTTGCAAATAACATTTCTACAATACAAAGAAGAAAGAAAGAAACATTTATTTTCGTGAATGTTAGCCTGCTAAGCTGGATAGACGCGAATTCGAAAGACGGGTGTGGTTTACGCGACAACATGCCGTGACGTCATCATTTCCTGAAGGCATGTGCCAACGCCTAGGTAGCTCAAGGCCTGTGCACTCTGATTCGTGATGTCCTGCTACCTCGCCCGACTGCTATAGAATCTAATGGGGATGCTCCCGAGTAAACCGCAGTTATTTTGACGTCACCGCTTTCGGCACGCCTGGCTTGGCAATGGAAATTTCGGTCCGAGTAGCATGACGTCGTAAAGCAGAGTGCATGCACGGGCCTGCTGTCTAGGAGGCGTTGCATGGGCTCGGTAGGGCCTAATTATTTTTTAATCGGTAATTATGCACTTTATTGCATTGAGAAGAAGCCAAAGAGTGAACTCGGCAAGTTTTAAGTACTTTTAATGAACCAAAACGGTCCCAAGAGCGAGGAGGTACTTCGAATATCGTCACGTCACACTGACGTACGGCGCCGTGGCTTCTGCGCCATAGTTGAAAAAAAATAAAAAAAGCTTCATTTTCTCTACTAATAATCAACCTATCACGAATTTCAACCTATCACGAAATAAGATACCTTTAGCAAAATCACAGAATGCAAAACGCGAAAAAAAAAATTGGAACTTTGCCTGGGTGTCAGACGGCAAAGTGTTAATGCGCAAGACCGAAAATTCGAGGGTTCTGCACGTGACATGCGCGGATGGCCTCGATAGAGTACAGTAACCGATCGAGATGATTAATAACGCAGATGTTGAAAGGACGTGGCGCAAACATAAAAACATATCAGTGTTCCATTGCAATATTCGCAGCATAAAGAAAAATTTCGACCAGCTACTAATCTATTTGTCACAACAATCATTTCAATACGACACAATCGCAATAATAGAAACTTAGCTAAAGGAAGATGTGATGTTGTCACAGCCGAGAGCGCATGCGACACGTGGCGGTGGAGTAGCCATGTTTATCAGGAACGAGCTCAGTTTCCAGCGTCTAAATGATATCTCGAGCACTCAACAATCCGCGGAAACGCTATTTGCGACGATTGAATAAGGTGTCATAGCTGGTGTGGTATATCGCCCCCCAAGCTCAAGCGTAGATGACTTCATATCCGTCATGGAACGTGTACTGATTCAATGTGTAACCTCGCATTCCCAGATAATAATCTGTGGTGACTTCAATACAGATCTGCTAAAGATCAGTGCCATGACTACTTGTTCCTCCTACAATCACTTAATCGTAGAAATGGTATAACCGAACAAACACGTTTTTCCTGAAAATTCTGCCACACTTATTGATCACATGCTGCGCAGTCTTGATACTGACGTAGAAGCTGGTGTCTATGATTTTGCAATTGCTGATCACCACCCGACTTTTCTTTTCATGCCACAATCGTACTTACATCTTACTCGTAAAACAGAAAAGTTGCTCCCGAGAGATCACACGCGCGTTAATTATTCGCAAGTACCCACCCTCTTGCAACACACTGTGCACTACGCACAATATCTTTGAAAAATTATTCGCTGAACAGCTGAAGGACTTCCTTAGCGAGAATAACATAATTTGCCTGGAACAGCATGGTTTTGTCCAAGGGAAATCCACATCAACAGCAGTGCTTACTTTATCAAAAATACTTAACTCTGCCCTCAACCATCAAGAATGTTATTGGAATTTTTATCGACATAAAAAAGGCGTTTGATACCATTTGTCACTCAGCACTACCGAAAAAACTGAAGTGCTATGGTATTATTGATGGCGTTCATGACTTCTTTTCCGGTTATCTCACATCGCGAAAGCAGAAAGTACTAATTGACGGTTTTTTATCCGAATCTAAGAATGTCACATGTGGTGTACCGCAAATATCTGTATTGTGTCCCATTTTATTCGCTCTATACGTTAATCATTTCCCGCGAATTCTACAGTCGTCTAAAGCATTAATGTAAGTTATACTGTAAGATACAATATACTGTATTCAATGAACTACTAGCTGTTTCAATGCGGTTTCGTGAAAATCAACTGTTATTAAATGCCGATAAAACAAACTACGTTATTTTCCATTCACGAATGAGAACTCTGAACTACGTTTCAATTAACATATCATTAAACAATCGAACCATTGAATGTGTTCCAACTATTGAATATCTAGGAATTATGTTTGACAGTTACTTTAAATGGAGAGACCAAATCAATACCGTTTGCAAAAAGTTGTCATTCAGCTGTTACACTCTCATACGAGCACGTCAATACTTCGATTTGACATTGAACATTATATTTTAGTCTATTTAACTGCCACTTTAGCTATTGTTGCGAGTCGTGGGGTCAATCGTACATAACATACCTTACTCCGTTATTCCGATTACAAAAACTAGCTGTTCGTGCGATTACTTTCTCCTCGGTGCGTCGTCCCTCTAATGCTCTATTTCAGAGGCTGCGTATACTGACGTTTACTTACATACGGAAGTACAAGATTTCCTGCTTAGTAAATAAAATACTAAACACAAACACACCTCTGCCGCGTACCATTTTCCCGTTTCCGTCGTTAAACATACGGCATGCACGCAACAGTAATCTTAATCTTCCTTTATGTTCGAATGTGTACGGCGAAAGATTAATTCAATTCTCTGGTGTTAAGCTGTGGAACAATTTGCCTCTTAAAATAAAACTCGCAAGAAATTTTGACATTACATGCAAATGCCACTTCTTATCTTACCAAGCACGTTCTTGAGATTTTCATATTAAAAAAAATCATGTGTATGTTAGTTTGTTCCTTTTTTGTTCGGTTTTAGCGCAGTTCTGTGATGATATATATAGTATTTACCGCTTATGTATGATACTTTCGCTATTTTGTTTGTATAAGACTGCGAATTATTACAATACATTTTTTTATTGCGATAGCAATTATATGGACACTCCAAAGCAGATTTCTGCCGTCGCCGTCAGGTTCCGTATGACGTCAATGGAGATGAAATCGTCGCTGCGCGCCGCCGAACGCTCAATGTGCGAGTGAAAGGGCGCGAGGGACGCGCGCTTTCACGGGGAGTGAACCCACGGCGGAGAACAAACGCGCGTTCTGCGCCGTGCTCCCTTAAGGGCTGCAGAAGTAGGCGTCTATTTCCTCCTTTACAATCACCATATATGTAGAGCAAACGCGCTTTCTTCCGACGTACGAAAGGCCGTGGGGGGGGGGGGGGGGGGAGGGGGAGGGAAGGGAGGCGACGTTTAGCTGCGGCACCAAGTGCCTATTTATATCAGAGGCTCCGGCAACAGTCACCAACGCCGCACGCATTTTGTGCGAACGCGGGCGAAACGCCGACGGTGTCGACAACAGTTCTGCGTGTTGCCGGTGCTGCTGCATGTCCAAGTTTATATACAGCTGATAAAGCTACTATCATTACTCCGTATAGCTCTTTACAAATTTGCTATCGCAATTGATGTTTCGCCTTTCAGGTGAAACTGCGACAACTTTTTTGGACCCATCACTAGCTGCTTTAGGCTATGGGACCAATTCTCTTTGCACGCATTTTTCATATTACTGTGTAATAAAATCCCCCCCCCCCCCCCCCTCCCGTTCTACTTACCTTGTCTTGCCTTGAAATGACGGCTTTCGTTTCCGTGAGACTTCTTTGTTGGTAAAGACGTGCGTGCGGATGTCTTAGTGAGAATTTTTATGTACACTCTGAATCACACTTCCCTAGAGTGGTCAATCGGTCTAATTACCAATTAACAATCGTTAACAAAAAAGGAAAATAAAGCATAGGCCGATGCCGCAGTGAGGCCACGCATGGTCAATCTGCATGCTAGGTCCATGCGCTATAGGACCCACATAAGTAGAACCATGGCCTCATAGATTTGTGCACACCGGCTGGCCGACGGGCGCAAATCTCGGAGGTGATAGTGAAATTTTGCAGCTACCTAAAGGTAGCAACTGCGCACGCTGGTACTGCCGGTCACTCGACCATTCTGTGCAAGTGCAATTCAGGCTGTACTACTATATAGTGACTCGCTTTCTTGTTCTTCCTTCCTTCCCTTTTCTCTTGCAAGCATATGCGAGTCCTGGCAAGTGGTAAAGTGAGCATTTTCTCACTATTTGGTATTTTTCGGAATACCTTAGTGTTTAGTCTTGAAGTGAGTCGAGGTTCCTAAGCAAGCAAAGATGCAACAGTAAATACTGGTGGAAATGCCTCCTCGGAGATCCCGTAGTTGCTCAAGGTTGCGTCGTGTGTTTGAGAACGCCTGCTTGGGGAAATATGTTTATCGATAAACTGTTGGATTACATTCCCTCCTAACGCAGCCAGAGACTTGTACTGACAACTTTTGCAAATTTCTGCGAAAAAGAAAAACAAATAAATGGCCCAAAGAATGCGGAAATAGTGAAATGCGTGACCTTTACAATACTGTATGAGAAAAAAAAAAAAGGACGCTGGGTTTTCAGTTCTTCCGCTGTAATGAACATCACTCGTCCCCTAATCGAATAAAATCAGCGAGTTGAACAACACTCTACCAGTACAATTTGAGTGAGTGTCTTCTCTTTATTCTTTTCCTTTAAAATCAAGGTTGTGTAATACCGTGTCGGTGGGGCGACTGGCGCCTTATACGCCGTCCAACGTCTGTCTCTTCCCTGAGCGTTGTCCACAGATTTCCCGGCGTTCCTCGGCCGTGGTGTCTTGGTACAGTACCCCGGCTGCAGCCCTCGGAGCGGGCCTCAACCACGGCGGGCACCGCTGCTTCGCGGTCTTCGTGAAGGGGTCGCCGACCAGCGTCTAAATTACCTGCAAGCATACGTATGCAAACTAAGGAAACCCTGCAAGTCAGGGCTTCGAGTGTCTCGATAATAAACTGAGATATTTCGTTGCATTCATTCATTCATTCATTCATTCATTCATTCATTCATTCATTCATTCATTCATTCGGCGTACTGCTAAAGGCCGTTCTCCCATTTCCACAATACACGGGGGAAGGAGAGGGGGGGGGGGGGAGGTCACGATCGACTATCCCGCCGGCTGGTGTGAAGGTGTTATTATTTACGCTTTACAATAACGAATTACGATTTTTATTGCGATAGCAATTATATGGACACTCCAAAGCAGATTTCTGCCGTCGGCGTCGCCGTCGCCGTAGCCGTCGCCGTCGCCGTGAGGTTCCGTATGACGTCAATGGAGATGAAATCGTCGCCGCGCGCCGAACGCTGTATGTGCGCGTGAAAGGGCGCGAGGGTCGCGCGCTTTCACGGGGAGTGAACCCACGGCGGAGAACAAACGCGCGTTCGGCGCCTTGCTCCCTTAAGGGCTGCAGAAGTAGGCGTATCTTTCCTCCTTTACAATCACCATATATGTAGAGCAAACGCGCCTTCTTCCGACGCGCGAAAGGCCGTGGGGGGAGGGGGGGAGGGGGAGGAAAGGGAGGCGACGTTTAGCTGCGGCACCAAGTGCCTATTTATATCAGAGGCTCCGGCAACAGTCACCAACGCCGCACGCATTTTGTGCGAACGCGAGCAAAACGCCAACGGCGTCGACAACAGTTCTGCGCGTTGCTGGTGCTGCTGCATGTCCAAATTTGTACAACTGATAAAACTACTATCCTTACTCCGTATAGCTCTCTACAAGTTTGCTATCGCAATTCATGCTTCGCCTTTCAGGTGAAACTGCGACAACGTTTTTAAATGAATAGTGAAACAATGTAGTAGACGCATACATGCAGAAACGGCACTTAGATGTGTCCCGACGCCACGAATGTCTCGAGCGCGGCCGCGCAAGGTAGCAACGCCGTTGTTATTTTTTAGACATACTCGGCGATTTACATTGCCAACGCCTACCCTGTTAACTGCTGTTACGACAATCCCGGTTAAGGCGAATTTTCGGGTGCAAGCAACACCGCCCATTAGGCGGAATTAGGGTAGGTCCAACGCGAAAGAAATCCGCGTAAAGCGAAACGCTAATTCGGTTACAGCAAACTTCCGCAGTCGTCCCTGGCAACTGCTATAATCGGCCTAACGAGAGGCCCTGATCGGCAGACTCACAGGAGGTGGCTCTGCTAGCTACCTAAGCAAATGGTGATTCTGTATACAGAAATTGCGGCAGAACCCATCTCACGACGACGTATTCTTATACCGTCAAAGCGAGGTATGTATGAGGCGTGCACTTCAGCTATAGACTCCTCTTTCGCGCTCTGTATGTGGCGCCACCTCGCGCCTCCACCGCGAAGCCTCCGAAATGCATGGCCGGTGCGTGAGAAGAGGTTCGTTGAAGAACGGCACGTATGTACACCCCATTACCACATAATACTCAGTGACTCAAGTTGGTCCGATGGTTGGTTTCGAAGCCCGTTACCTCAGCACAGCTATATACCCTTTCCTCCACTGACTATACCCAGTCACCCAGGTAGACGGGAAAACGGTTAGATACAAGCAAAAATAGATCGATACATAGAAACATATATACATACATAGATAGCCCCCGGAAGTCGTGAAGTACCATTAGAATGCTAACGCATTAAAAAACAGCTACGCACACACCGACGAGGATGTCGAAACGTATACAGGGCTGACACCGAAAAGGGCGATTAAGGAAGTCCTAGATGTGCCCCTGTAGTTTAATA
The DNA here is from genome assembly GCF_013339745.2 of Dermacentor silvarum. Taxonomy (NCBI): domain Eukaryota; kingdom Metazoa; phylum Arthropoda; class Arachnida; order Ixodida; family Ixodidae; genus Dermacentor; species Dermacentor silvarum. The sequence continues at coordinate 94,457,614 of NC_051164.1, forward strand.
ATAACGGTGAGGACACCGCTCAGCGGAGCTCACACATGATGCTGATAGTGGCCCGGATCCGTTGGTGCGTTTTTTTTTTTTTTTTTTCAGCAACGTAAGGAGAATTATGAAATTTTTGCAAGCTAAGTGAAATATCAGCTTTTGTGACAGCGCACAGGTTTGGAAAATGCCGGCAAGCAACAGTTAATACCTTAAGGGTGCTTAAAGCAATGATGACATTTTAACAAATTACTCTTTCTTTACATCTGTATGTTGATTTTTGCGAAGTTTCATCTGTAGGTTTGTGTTGTAGATGTTTGTGTGCACCAGGAATAATGCGTTTTGTTATTTAGATCATTTCCGTTAAAATGAACTTCTCATACGACGAACAGATTTTCACGATCCATTCGACATATTTTTAACAGGAACCCACTGTATTTAGTATTCAGCATACCCAGGCATAATGACTTGATGAATTTGAGGGTGAAAAATGGCTTAATTAAAGAGACCTGCAGTCAATCGTTTTCCCATAGGGTCTCCGAATTCAACAGCCTACTGCGTATAGGGGCATCTATGTGCCGCTGAAAGCAGACACCAATAATTTCTTCAGCGGCATTTCGAACCAGGAAGATGCCGATTCCGCAAACAGGCAATTTTTCTTGCCGCGTACGCGGCCCAGTTTAGTACAGCGGTACGAGGAATACGGTTTCAATTGCGTTACTGGTGAAACACTGGAGCCATGAACATGTTGACATCACCCTTCCTCGTGTTGCTTGAAAGAGGCTTGACCGAGCCCGACTGGTGGAAAGCTGGGCCTCCTCGGACCTGTGTTGAGGAAGCGAGGCAGTGTCAAACGACACCGTAAACAAACAAACAAACAAACATACACGCACAGGCCACCATTAAGCAGCATTGTGATCGATGCACTTTGGTGAGCACTCGGGCAAATCTTGTGGACATGTTTCCACTGCGTGCGCTATCGTGAGTAAGAAGCATAGGTAAATTGTCGCGTGAAGTCGTAAAGGCTGCCCACATTTGTAGGCTAGGTACCGATTGTGTACGGAAGAGTACGTTCCTGAAAGTGACAGAAGCATGAACGTCGACCACCAGAAGCACTAATTTGGACCACCTGGGTTACTTTAACGTGAACCGAAATCGAAGTACAGGAGCATTCTTGCATTTCGCCCCCATAGAAGTGCGGCCGCCGCGGCCGGGATCTAACGCGCGACCTCGAGCTCTGCAGAGCAGTGCCATAGCTTCAAAGCTACAGCGGCAGGTAGTTCAGGTTTTGATAGGAGACGAACACCCAGCGTTATCAATTTTTCTTGCAAGAATTTGGCTTACCAATGCTAAATTTTCGCTAGAATCTTCTAAATGTCTGTAAGCACCCGCTAAACACCCGTTCAGAGAAATATGAATGAGAAATGGGGTATAATATAGTGATCAGAAATTTTTAATTAGCTGTATATACAGCATCAATTACTATGGCAACGGAACCACGAATGCTAGAAAGACCTCTTCAAGACTTCCGCATTTCGATGGTGCGGCGTTTACACCTTGCGAAAAGGTAGTTATAGAATCCTTTTTTAAAGAAGTTTTTGTGCCTGGGAGGAAGAAACGAGTCCGTATACAGCTCGGCAAGTATGACGATACATATCTGGCTGTGCTTGGAGGCAGCTTGTTGAACAGGCATGACTAATCCACTGAGCAACATTGTAAATTAGCTTTCATTATCCGCTCGTTCTTTGGTTCGTAGGGAGACAAGTCTGAGAATCACTGCTAGCGGTAAACTTGAGGAGAGAGAGGCTGATCTAAAAAGAAAGAGAAACCTGCTTGCTCTTCCAGTTCATACGTTATCCGGCCTTTTTAAAGAAGAAGCTTTCTTCAAAGTTTCTAAGCTTGCAATTTCCCGAGGATATATCACCTACCTTGTGGAAGCTTCCGCTTCCAGTCCGGCGGATGGCGTCAAGGGATGCCGTCTACTCGTCAAAACGCTGATGGATGCCGGCGTTGTAGAGCTCGAGCATGTCCACGACGTTGGCCATGCACAGCTTGGGCGCCCAGACGACGAACAGATCACGTGGACGCTGGTCAGCCGCATTGCCTTGACATATACGAGGCCAATGACGTATAAGATGAAGAGACACCATTCCTTCGCCTGTTGCGAATAGAGACCGAGAAACTGTCAGGAAAATGCAGGAAAGTTAACCAGGCTGAGCCCGGTTGGTCACCTTGCATTGGGGAAGGAACAAAAGGGACTAGAAGATGAGTACACGTCCTGTCTGTAGAAGGTGCACTTACGCTTGTGCATTCACTAACTGTCATGATCATTCTCGCATGTCATAGAAGATAGATAGAATTTATTGATAGAAAAGACAGAGAGGTCAACAGTGCCTCATCAATGTACGTATACCTTGCTTTCTAACACAAATGGCAACCCTAGACGTCTCCCGCGACTTTTATGGGAATGTATGAATCTGCCGACATTCTTTCATGACGTCACAGCTCGAAATTGAGCAGTACTGTTATCTAAAGGTCTCTGGCACCGTAGCTGTATCGAGGGCGAGTGTGAGGACGAGGCTGAATCCCCAAGGCCGCCCTTGGAAATTCTGCCCGTGAAAGAAAAAAATACTGTGCCAGCTTAAATATGGTCCGCGTCCGGGACTAAACTTAAAACAGGAAATGCTGTGCTGCCGTAAAGGTCACCGCGTGTCAATACCGCAGCAAATGTCGCGTTCGTGTCGCAAACGCCAGCTGCTCTCGTTGACAGAGTGCCATCTGTGCGAAACAGTCGTTGTGAATTTCTCCAGGCATATTTTTCCTAGTTTACTTCACGCGATCAGTCACTGGTTTTAACCAGCTCGATCAGCTAGACATTCTTGTTGCACCTACTATATTTAGGCATGGGCGTTGCCAGAGTCATTTGATAAGCGGCCTTGCTGTACGTCCTTTTAGTTTGGCATTCGTAGCGTGAAAAAAAAAAGAACTAACTAAATAGTCCTTGCTAAGAGACACTGAAGAGATGAATTTAGCTTCCTTGATGAATCAGACTTCAGGGACGCCGGAAAGGTCGCTGTTTACTATGCCCGAAGACTTGCTAAGTCATGTCCTTGGAGCATCATCACGTTTTATTGCCAGGAGAAATCAGCAGAACACACCAGAAAAAAGAAAGAATACGCTGTGTGCTGTGTTTCCACTTACGGTTTCGTTTCGTTTCTGCGATGGGTGATCAGATCATGTCGTCGTTGTCGTCGGGCCAGCTACCACCGATTTTGGCAGCACCTATAATGGGGCAGCAAGGAGAAATATTAAGCTAAGCTGTGCAACTAAGTTATGCTCCTGTAACAGCAAAAAAAGAAAATTTTTCACTCTCACAGGAGGCTCTTAAGCCAATCAAAACGTAAGACAAAAGACGTTCCGATGACATCACTTTGAAGTTCCCGCGTCACCTCGCCGCGACATGATCGTTTTCGGCCGCGTCTAGATTGCGTTATAAATGAACCGAACACTACATCCTTGCACAAGCTTCAAAAGCTTTATTCGCGCCACAAACGGCTCAGATACAAGCACAACCATCGAAATCCATGACGTCACAATGACGTTACAAATGCTAAGGATTCCGCGCGAAATTGAAAAACGGCAAGCTTAAGCCTTCATTTTGCTCAAGCACAAATTCACCGTTTTCAATCAAACGAATGATTACAGATGCTGACAAATAATGATCAACTTTGAAAGAATACCTTGTAGTCTATAAGCAACGCGTGAACTGACGAGAACAACTTAGGTAAAACACAGGAAGACGCTAACATAGGGCGAGCGCCGTTAATTCTGTGCTCTCCTTAAGTGGTCCTCGTCCGTGCCTATACGCTGCTTAGAATGAAGAACTTCCAACTTTCCCGCTTCGCAGCACCTTAACCCACAGCACCATGGGTTTGAGTTTCGCTGGCAGCATACTTAGGGCTGTGCGTCGGCTATGTTGTATTCCGAGACTGCAGGTCCAGCAATGGGTGATTTATGTCGGCGTAGGCTACACCGTCCACCTGGGCCGGCCCACACAAGAAACATTGTTCGCGAGTGTGATTCTGTATGTACGCTCGAGCGGCTTAGCTCGCTATCTCTTTTTAAAAAACGTAATCCTTACAACCCACCCCATTGCCCTATCATCCGATTGCAAAATATGATCGCCATCCAAAGAGATAAACAAACATGTTACGCAAGCAAGCAACACCTTACCGGTCTAAGAGCAAGAGGGAAATAAGTCGATCCGAAGGGCTCGGCGATTTGTTAGTCACAACCATGCGAAGAAACATTGAAGCACGACGAAGCATAGAGGAAAGTAATGGTTATGTTCAGTTGAAATGTAGAAGTAATAAGATAAATGGAAACGAAAACGGATGAAAAGATAACTTGCCACTAGTGGAAGCCGAACCCAAATCCCACGCATTGCTCTTGCCTGGCTTTTACCGACTGAGACACCGCAGAGGCCATCCTCCCGTCCGCTTTCTTGGGTAATTTGAGTATGGGTACAAGGAATAGCCTTGACGATGATGAAAATTGCGATGATGATTTCTTTTGGCATCTCCTTAGAATCGGGGCGGAAACAAATCGACACCTAGCCTGGCAGTCCAGAGGGCCCGCGAGAGGGCCGTCAGGTTTGACCTGATGGTCCCCGAGTGGGCCTAGCCAGGTGACGTCGAGCTTACTCGCGTCTATCGTGGACCAAATAAAGTTCACTCACTCACTCACCTAGCCTGCTTGGGCTAATCAGCTTTTACTACATCTATTGCAGTCCAGCATCTGGCTCCTTGATCTTTTCTTTCTTCGTTGAAACCGGTATATCTGTATTGTACAGTTACATATACCTTCAACGACCTGCGGGTTTTATCGATCGCTTCCCTGCTTCTAAAGACAACGTCTTCCTTAGCGAGTTGTCCCCACTTTGCGAGTGTCCCCACTAGAAGCACCCCACTCGGGTGTTTCTAGCCTCTTTAGTATAGACCGATTCCGAAGATAGTGCAGTTAAAAAGATTTAAGCAGTCGTACACTCCTCCTACTCTCCTCATGCAAGAGGTGAGGCGCTAGAGTACCGTGCGCAGCTACTTCGCTCCGTTCTCGCACTGCTAACTCGCCTTCCAACCTTTTTTTTTTTTTTTTTTTTCCACCACTGCTACTCTAAACGACTCCCCCTTATCTCGACTGCCTGACTAGCAGCCACTTTGAATAGCACCCACTCCTGAGAGGTGGACGTAACCCCTGCGGTTCTTGCTAGGCATTCTATTGCTATGTGCTGAGCCGTCTCCGGACTTCTGCTGCAGAAGGCACGTGCCTCCCTAAGGGCCTAGACGGCGAATGTGCACATCCTTTTAGCCGTAAGCGTCACGTATTAGGACGTGACGCCTTAAGAGCAGGTATAACTGGCAAATAAACACTTCATATGCTGCTTAATTGCGTCAAAGCAGTCAAATGCGAGGCACTGAGCGAGCTAAGTAAGGGGATTTGAGAGGCTAGACATTTTGTTAGTCACAACCGTGCAATGAAACAGGCAATGAAGCCAGAGACAGCACTCGCTTGTATGAGCGTTACGCTTTAACGTTAAGGCTTTCCTTCGGGCTGATTTCCACACTTGACTCATCAAAACGTTGCGTCACATTCGCTCTATAAGACAGCAGTTAGTCTGAGGACGGCAGTTAAAGCACGCCCGCACCTTCGTACGTGCGCGATAATTCCTGCGACGTCGACGGAACTATGGGCAACCACTGCGCACAACAAAACAACTTTCACGAGCTGCGTGAGAGCTGTTATGCGGTGTTGTTAGCCCTTATCACGGTCAAAACTATGCCTATCTCAGCTCGCCTCAGTGTATGGCTGTAACTTCGCTTCGATAAGGCGCGTGCCTTAGGCATATCCACGCGTTCATAACGCCAGCCTAGCGCACGCAGTGTGCGCGCTCGAAAGATAAGGAGGCGTACAGGAACGCGACCCCGTTCTCATATCTTCACGCCTTTCGTATTTCTCTCGGTCCTTTTGCAAGGAGGGACTGGACGGCGCATGTCGAGCTGCGTGGCCAATGACCCGTTAAGTGCCGAATAGCAGAGACTTAGTGATAGTACAGAGTGTCTCTTTCGACAATGTGTCCTCTGACACCTTCGCGCGTATTGTTGATACATTTGCAGCGCTATAGAGAAACAGACACATTATACGAAGAGTACAGAGCGGGCGCTTAACATGCGTTTCTTGATTAGGACAAAGCGAATGCGCGATGAGTCGTGCCCATGCGCTATGTGTCGAATTTCTTTCGCCCCCCGCATCTGTTGATGGCCGACGCTTCCTACTTTTTAGTCTTAGTAATCAGTTGATGTTGATCGCCCGTCCTGCCCTGGTCGTGTCGTGCATGTGCTCCTTTTTTTTTTTTTTTTTTTTTTTGCGCTGTAATTATGTCAGGATACTCAAACCAAGCCTTAACTGGGGATTTAACTCGCGTAACGGGAGGCATGGCCAGTCACTCGAAATGGTTGAGCGAACTGTTGAAAACACATTTTGTTAACCTAGCACCTACGTTTAGGCATAACCTGGAATAATGTGTTGAAACAAATAAAAATCGAGCAGGTACCGTGATCGACGATCGTCAATGCAAGATATTCGCTTAATCAGTCACTATCCTATATACCTCGCATCTCTCACAAAATTGCGATTTTGCGCACTCTGTGGGGCGCTCGCGAAAAACACCCCGAGCTTTGTGTTAAGATACCCCCAGTGGTTGAAGTTGGCCTATAACCTCCAAAGAGCCCTTGTGCAATACATTGCACCATTGCCTTCTACATTTTTTAAATATAAATTCACTCGGAAGTGATTACGCAAAATCTTCATTCTGGGTATAAAGTACGGCGTATGCGTAACTGTAAAGAAGTGGTTTACTGATATTCTTGTCATCCGCTTTCGAAAAATTTGACACTCGTTTGATCTAAACCTCTGTGTCGTCGCAGACGGCCGAAAGCAACCTTGATGTGTGTTTCGAAATCACTGAGACTGCGTGAAAATACCGGCCGGGCCAGCAGCATGGCAATGCACTGCACGATAGTTCCATATTCATCTACGCGTGTAAGCAATGATATATATATATATATATATATATATATATATATATATATTCAACTTTTATTGGTGCCAGCAATTCACGAGGGCGAACGCAGCTATTGTAATTCCACAGTGCCCTATTTTTCATCACAGCTGCATTTCTGCTACCTTTAGCTGTCACATATTTTTCATGTTCCGTTAGGTACTCAGCCCCATTGTTTATCCACACTCCAAGATATTTGTATCCGGTCCGGAGCAGCAGCGGCGCGGCGCGGCAGTTCACAGAAAAAGGCCCTCGCCGGAGCCTCCCTCCGCCTAGCAGACGGCCGAGATCCCCTTAAGCAATGAAATGCAGTTTTTAACCTTAGCAAACATGAGGAGATGAGGAGATGTTCACGTACATGGAGACGCAGTTTTCGGCATCTAACCGTGGTATTTAAATGTTAAAAGTTGATTTTTAAGTTCATGACATAACAGTAGACAATAAAAGCCACCTTGAAGAGGGATTGTATCGCATAGTTTTGTTCGGGTCTCAGGAAGATAATGAGATAAAGGAAAACGTGATCAATGGTGGAATCGAACCTCTGTCTTCTAGCGCAGCAGCACAATGCTCCAGCCATTAGGCCACGACCACACACGTGCTTCTATCATCTATCTATCTTCTTTTATCTAGCGCACCAACGGTATGCAAGACATGGAACAACGCTAGAAGGAAGAAGAAACCCGGTTGAGTCATCGGAGGGTGGTTTTAAAGGTCACGCGATAGCCTCCTGGCATACACCTACCTCCCGATGTAAGTTGATGAGGCCCTGATCGATTAATTCAGCGAAGTTGCACTGCCTCCAGCATCGACCCACGTTACAAACCACATTAAAACCCTTGAGGTTTCAGGGTGTGCCCACAGGGTACCACGGGATTTGCAAGGAATGGGCTTGTTGCCTAAGAGAATTCACCCCTAAAGAAAGCCGAGTATCCGGCAGGGGGACGCCTGCGCCCACTTGGATAACCGGTGGCTAACTGCCGCCATCATTTCTTTCGTCTGTCTTTCTTTCTCTCTCCTTCCTCACTCACGCCCTCTCGATGAGCTGATATGATAATTATTGACGATTACGCCCTCGAAACGACACAGTCCCTTTTAGCGTCATCTCAACAGTTCTCCAAGCCCTCCACCCAGCTATCGCTCAACCCTCTCGGAAAAGTAAGCCGAGCTGCGCGTTTTTACGCGAGGCTTTCGCGATCTTCTTTAGCCGCCGAAGCCAGGGATCGTCCGTGAAAACAGTGCACGTTTTAATTCAGGAGATAACAACTCGCTTATCAGCCACTCGTGATGACACTCTTCAGCCTCAGTGTTTGCTCTGGACCTGCGGATATCATCACTCGCGCGACCTGCAGTGTTTTTCTCTCGGGCGTATGGCTGCACCAAACCTTTCGCTGGAGGTGCGCTGCTCGAACTTTCACTGCTCGTTTGCTGTTCGTACACGTGAACTGAAAGAAACGAGATAGTACATGCAGATGCAACATGCACACATCTTAGACATAAAATGTGACCTCATTATTACTATTTAAACATGCAGTCCGCTCGTTTATGAACAGTTGATTACTATGAGGTTTCTACGCTTTTTTTTCTTTCTCCTACGTGACCACCATATCTGATTATAACTTGTGCACCCCATATCGAATGAAATATAGTTTGCAGTATAATGTCATCATAACGAAAATACCGATTATTCAATGTCCCTTGTGCTAGCCTTTCAAACTTTTCTTTGTTTGCTTATGTTTAGTATACGTATTCCATTTGTTTAGTTCTGTTTTTGTTACGTATTCATGATATCATGTTACCTTCTATCTCTCTTTGCGTATGGTCTATTGTTGTGTTTTTGTTAGTTGTATCTCAAGTACCTGTAAGACGCGTCATTTAGAAATTAAGGTTTTTTAATATATTGGTTTTGTATAGGAATAGTCTGACCCGGTGTTTCTCTTTTTTTTTTTTCATTTTTCGCGAACAATTATTTTTGCTTCTTATCCTCGCATGTTCTGTTGTACCGTTACAAAGCTTGACAGATGTACACTTTATGTTTTGCAATTTCTTCTGTTTTATTTTTTGTTATGTTTACGATAACAAGAGCTCCCGTTGCAGCGTTTACACTAATGGATCTTCTACTTCATATTCCACTCCACCTGTAATCCTACGTTTATGATCAATAGACTCAGACAAGACAGGCGCTTGCCTTGCGTATGTCTCCTTTGTACCGTCTAAGGTGTGCGCTTGTTAAACCTGCAAATATAAGCAAGCTATCCAAGTAACCCATTCTTAAAAAATATGTCTGTATCATGATTTCAAAGTACATTTGCCCAGCCCTGCCTACCATATTCTGCTTAACTGCTGCTTTGCTATCGACATATTTGATAACGCGTGCAGTCTTATTATTATTTCGGTTTGTCGAGGACACTCACGCGACGCAAAAAAAAAAAAAAAAAAACTTTCAAACACATTGTAGTTGGACTTGGACTAAGCTTCATAAGCGTCACTACCAGTTTTTCTACTGCCTTCCACGGCTCCGTTAACCCTAAACTGTCAAAGGTACGAAGTTTGCGGACAAGCTAAAACAATACTAATATTAAATTACACGTACGCCGTTGAAACACCTGTCAACTCAAGAAAAATGTCTATACACTTTCTCTCACGAACTTCAGTGCAGTAGGAGATTAGAACCAGCGCCTCCTTTATTGCTAGGGTTCGTGTCAACTAACGAGAGCCAACTAACGAAGCTCCCCTTCGGTTGGTGTCGACTGAACGATTGGCTAACGCGAACCACAGCCTTTGTACTGCACAGATCCGGTGCACAGAAATAGGTATGCGTTGTAAAGCACCTTTGCCACGGAGACAAACGAAATGGTTTCCTTAATATTTTCCCCCGCAAACGAGAAAGCGTGTGAGCATTCATACTTGCTTAGTTTTGCGCGAAACGAATAGCCTAGATCAAAACAAACACGTACTTCTACCACGTCAGTCCCCCCATTGTCATAGGCCAGTCCTAAATGTGCACTTAATCGTGCATTGCTGTCAAATTGTGGACTGCTTACGATTACTCTGTGGCATGATTGTAGGTCTGTGCTCTTAACTCCAAGATGAAAATAAGAGATGACACTGCAGAAACACTATACAGCCGTGGGCCTGTTTAAGGTCAAACGTATAGTCGCTTCACTGTTTTCCATAACAGCGGAGGAAAGTAGCGAAAACAGGTATCGAAATTTAATGCAGCACAGGTAGAGAACAGTGCCGAGAACAGTGCTCACCTTTATTTAGTTTTCAAGCAACACGGAAATAAGGTCACTGAAGTTTGCTGAGAACACTGACAGTAGTTGGTAATAACTTTCAACAAGTGCTTCCTATGTCAACGTTGGGAAAACAGAGAAAGCATCTGCAAATATATGACTATTAAAAGCAAATTCATTCAAATACATTCGAAGTATATATGTTTCTATGTATATATCTATGTAACTATGTATGTTTGCATCTAACCGTTTTCCCGCCTACCTGGGGTCCCTGGGTAGTCAGTGGTTGAAGGGTTAGCACATAAGGCAGTTGTGCTGAGGTAACAGGGTTCAAAACCAACCATCGTACCAACTTGGGTCACTGATTAAGTCGCAGTGTGTACTTATGTACCGCTTTGTCGCAGTTCACAGTAAGGACTGCGATGAAGGCGGGAGGGGGGATCATTTTAGTGATTGAATTCAATTCATGAACCAGTGACCACTTACCGCTTTCACGTGGCTTGCGCACTGTAAGATCCCGATATAATATAGTTTGCAATCGCTTTCATAAACCTGCTCCGAAAGTTCATCTTACTGCTCAAGAAAATGCATTTTTGGCTGTTCCAAAAGCTGCTCCGAAATGGCATGGACCAGTACCATCACTGGGCTTAGCGAAACACCGCAACTAGCCTTACGTAATTTACGAACATAACTAGAACCCTAGATAGATAGATAGATAGATAGATAGATAGATAGATAGATAGTTAGATAGATAGATAGATAGATAGATAGATAGATAGATAGATAGATAGATAGATAGATAGATAGATAGATAGATAGATAGATAGATAGATAGATAGATAGATAGATAGATAGATAGATAGATAGATAGATAGATAGATAGATAGATAGATAAACAAACTTTAATTCAAAGATAGTTTTGTCTTGCCCCAATGGGGCATCGCTAATGTTCGGGGCCCCTAGGCCAGGGCTCCGCTGGCTCTTGCCATCTTCTCTGCTCTCTGGATCAGCTTGAGCTGGTCGTCGAGGGCCGAGCTGGACAGCAGTGCCTCCCATTGCTCCCTCGTGGTGTTCGTGTCATGGTGTTCTATGTTGTGTAGCGTGCACTCCCACGCAATGTGGTATAGGGTTGGTGTGGCCCCACACCACGGGCATTCGTCCCTGTAGGCTGTGGGGTGCAGGCGATGTAATATGTGTAGGTTCGTGTAAGTGCCTGTCTGGAGCCTACGCCAGGCAGCGGCATCCTCCGTCTTTAGTATTCGATGGGGTGGGGGATATCGCAAGCGACTTCCTCTGTCTAGAAATGTGTGAAATGTTGTTCTGGTGCAACAAAACTAAGAGGAAAGAAGGGACAGATCGAAGAAGAATATCGAAGAAGAAGAAGGGACAGATCGCATTCCGCATGGCCAATCCCCCGTAGTGGGTTGTGCTATTTCTATAGGCACCAAACCAAACCAAACCAAGCTAGAACCCTAGTCAGCGACAACTCCACAGACAAGTAATTTGTCTAAAGCACATGCCACCCAAGCCAGCTTGGGGACCACCTACCATCTTACTTGCTGAGCACTGACGAAGCTAGCCGTAACGTTGGTTTGCTCCTCAGGTCCTCGGTCAATTGCCACGGTCAGAGTTCCTTAACACAGTTCACAGCCCAGGCGTCGCCACAAACAAAAACGAGTCCACGGAAGGCATGACTTGTGACTTATACACTTATATGACTTATATGACATGACTTGCGACTTATATATCCCAAGGGTTGGAAGGCGCGCCGAGCGTCGCATGTTTTCCAGGTGCTCGAATGGACAGCGAGGAATTGCCGAAACGGCGCAACTTGATGCGAAAACAATTTTTCGCGGTAACCGTTGTCGCACAGATCGAGCAGTGAGCCGGCAGCAGCTGTAGCACGCTGTCTGCAGAGCCGGCAGGCGGGAGAAGCACGGAGTCTCTCGAACCGTGCCTCACATTTTTCAGACTATATCGGAGGTGCAGGCCGGTTATTATGAAGTGGGAACACGCGTAGCGTGTAACGTTGTCAGGTGCTGTTGTTAATGCGTAAGTAGAACCGGTGGGTATCTTAGCTACGACGTTCAGCCGACCCGGTGAGCACCAACGTCGACATGAAATGCAATATGGCGGCTCTAGAGCCCGGATGTTCGCTCCTTGACCATGATGCAGAGCTTTTTCACCCATGCGTTGATACGCCCGGGCATTTCTTCGCGCATTCGTGGTGCATTTGTCCTCGCCCTAGACTAGCTCTTAAAAAGCTCTGCACCCTTTGGAGGCTTATCTTGTCCCACCACAATAATCGTAATCTATCTTGCCCGCATAATTCCTTTCTCTAACGCTTCGCGAACGACATGGGCATAGCATCCGCGTCGTCAGCGTGACATAGCATCCTCGACATGTAAGTAGCGAGCTCAGAGTTTTCAAGAAAGGAAACGCAAGCAAGGCAAATGACGACTATGGTTGTGGGGCAAGAGGGTGCAAACATTTTTAAGAGCGTATGTCACTGGCTCGCACGCCACCGCGCCGCCGTTATCACTGTCATCGGCGCAACTGATGATGTCAAAAAAAAAAAAAAAAAGAACAGAAGAAAGCGAATGACAGAGTCGTAGATAGTGTTCATGTGACGCCACGCAGCCATATCTCGCCGCGCTGGTACCCAAAGATGGCGACTACGATGACGTCAGTGCAACGTATTATCACGCGCAAACTGTTTTGCTTTTTCACGGCGATTGTTTTTCACCGGTTTATCACTGTTATCGCTCTGACGTTCGACGCAAGACGCGCTTTTTGTTGCTGTCATGCTGTCATGTTCCTTGCTTACGCCCCTTCTCGACCTGCTGGTACCCCAATATGGCGTCCGCGATGACGTCCGTGCAACCTATGTATAACTGCCGAACTCGGAATGTTCTACAAGCTTCCACTAGAACATCGGCGTAATATCAATATATAACTCACCGACAGAACAATCGCGTGCTCGATGGGGGCGAAATGCAAAAACGCCCGTGTTCCGTGCATTGGGGGGCGCGTTGAAAAGCCCCTGGTGATCAGTATTAATCCGGAGTCTCCCACTACGGCGTGCCTCATAATCAAATCGTGGTTTTGACGCGTAAACCCCCGAAATTCAATTCATTCGACAATCGCGTTTCGGCGGCCGCCTTCACGTTCGCGACGGGCTCTGGCCGCGAGCATGACTTGCAACCAACGAGCGCGCGTCGGAAACACGTCTCGAGTGCTCTTTGTAAGTCGTCGTCTACATTTGTCTTGTCATCTCGCTTCGGACAGTTACAGTGACAGGGATTCACGGTCTATTAAATGCATCCGCATTCCAACTGTTTCGATTTGTACATGGCTTGCGCGCCAGTTGCTCTTTTTCCGCATGTCGGCATGCAGCTAAAACTCGAATTGCTAGCAACACTAGTACAAAAGTGGAAAACTACGTTATTCCCACCACGGCCTGGGGGGGAACCTTTTTCTGAAATTTTCTTTTCAACGCCCCAAAATATTTATTGGGAATGGCTCGGCAAAAAGGCATCGCAGATTTCGGACGAGAAAGTTTCATGCATGAAAATTTTATAACCGCAAGAAATATCATTACCCTCGAATTATTCAACGAAGCACCTTAATCAAAATCAACATTTTTAAACATGCTATTTCAATACCATGTTTAAAACTTTCTTTCACCAAATACAGACGCATCTTAACCCACCATCTGATGCCTTCGTTGTGGCCTGGCCGATGGTACCTTTAAGAGGAAGCTTTAGCTGAAGTGCTTCTATCTAAATACAGTCGACCGACTCTACAACGAAATGACCCGTGTAACGAAGGGCTGATTATGACCCAGCCAAGTTCATATCTCTCATATGTATTGTAAACGCTTCTACAACGATGACAACTACAACGAATTTGTCTGTACAACGAAGGAACTAAGCCGTCCCGACGGTGGCTGATTTCTTGCTTACAACTATATGTATACAGCGGCGCTGCCACTGTCCTTTGCAGGTGCCACTGCGCTGCAAATTTATATATAAAAATTGTCCGCTTGATATGCTTTAACGAATGAAGATTACAGTACTGCGATATCTGTTTTGGGTGCAGAGTTAAGGTTTCGTAAACTTCGTGTTTCATTTATCAATTTTCGAGAATTTTCGTAAGAACGTCGAGGCCCTAAATCAGAATTCTGCTTCGTAAGGTCACTAGAACCTAACTTTGTCTCTCAACTGCGACAAGTGTCTTTCAAATCTGTCCAAGGGTTGTCTCATAAAAGTACCTGTGCGTTTTACATGTGTTTGAATAGGCGGCGTTGGAGCTGGCCTCGAGAAAAGTTATTTCTCGCACCTGCATTCGTGGAAGCTATAGACTGCCCGATAAGTTTTGTTTCGACAATCCAGCAGCACTGATAGCACCGTTGCAACATTATTCCTGCCAACCTTTGTATTCATAGATGATCGTAAATTAAAGATTTCGTGTTGCTCATTGATAGGCACACGAAATCGTGCGCAATATATTTCGCAGATCGGCATGATATGACCGCGCATTTATACGAAACTTACCGGCGCTCACCGTTACGATCGATGCGTGGCCTCTGAAGTACGACTGCATAAATATTGACTGGTTAGCTTTTGCGGCGTGTGGTGAAATGGGCTGAAACTTGCGCTTAATGATGACGCTCTCTGTAAATGGAGACGCTTAAAAAAGCGCAGTGTATTTGTTTCTTTTCATCCGTACTTTTTTTTTTTTTACTGTGATTATGCTTGTTAAAAACTATTTAAGTTATGAGGTTTTACGTGCCAAAACCACGCTGAGAATATGAGTACAGTGAGGGACTCCAAATTGAATTTTGACCACCTGGGGTTCCTTAACACCCACCTAAATCTGATTACATGAGTGTTTCATTTCATATATTTTAAAGGCCCAACGGCGTTACATAGGGCAGGAGCTCCAACAGGGTAGTACGAAATACACGAAAGAAAACATCAACATTATTGCATTTCCTCCCCATTCTGAGGCGTAGCAAGTAAAGGGGGGGGGGGGGGGGGGGGCAAGTGCCCCCCCCCCCCCCCCCCCCCGGAAAAAATTCTTGGTTACGCGCCACTGTCTCCATCGAAATGTGGCCAAACCCACTACCTCGATCTCAGCAGCACGCAACGCCATAGTTGATTAGGTTTGTCTTATAAAGTGTGCCATTTGTCTCCAATATCAACGTTAGATATTACAGACAATATATACGCGTGCGAAATGTGGAACACATACACGAAAGACGTACACCGCGTCAAAATAGTTAAAAGTTATCGTAGATAATCTAACTCTTTGAATCCGGAGCAGAACGTATCGGCTTGAATGCAGCTACCTTTACGAGCGCGAGTGTTGTGTGATGACGCTGCTGTGCGCATAGTCAGGTGCCCATGTGCGTACACGACAGCTGCCTGCTTTCATCGTTACAGAATTCACAGTGCAGGTGGCTTGGAAGGCCCGGCTGCGAAGCTGAAACAAGAAGAAGGTAAACATATCCGCGCTGCAGAGCTCGTGTGTAATTGCCGTTTAAACGGGGCTCACACTCACAATAGGAGGTATAGCCTCTGTCCAGTGAACAGGCGGCGTCGTTGAGCAGCAGCGGAGATGATGATGATGATGGTGATGATGATGATGATGATTTATTGGCATTCCCTTTGAAACGGGGCGGGGACAAATCGTCACTCAGCCTGCTTTTTTTTTTTTTTTTTTTTTTTTTTTTTGCTCTAAGCGGTAGCACGCTCTTCAGCGCCGCCTGTGGCGAGCGCTGTCACATTGGGAAGGTGGGAAGAGAGCGAAATTTCGAAACTACGTACAAATGTCTACAAAAGCCGCCCGTGTATCCGTGATTCGTCGTTTTTGTGCACGTGAAGGTGCAAGCGAGGTCCTCGGTGATGTCGCAAGTATGTTTTGCGGGGTTGTCGCACTGTCGCAATAAGTACCCGAAAAAAGTATGCAGAAACTCCACTGGAGTTGTCTATGTATGCGTAAGCATACCCCCAAGTTTCCAGTTGTCCTACCCCCAAAGTTTCAAGTTGGCGTACCCCAAAGTTTCAAGTTGGCCCAACGCCAAATTTCAAGTTAGCCCACCCGCAAACTTTAGTTGGCCCACCCGCAAATTTCAGTTGGCCCACCCCTACTACACCAGGAATTTTCTATGGTGCCCTATGTATCCCTATGGGTATGCATAAATCTGATTATATGGGTATTCTCTCTGGTCCAATTTATTTGATTCTTTTTGTTTCAATCGTTCCTTATCACTCATAAAGCTACCAATCATCTACATTTACGCTATTATAACGATTAAATGTCTTAACTTCACAAATAACGCATTTTTGTGCAGATACAAGATTACACATTCCCGTGACGGACAGATTTTGCTGGGATACTAGCCAAAGAATGATTACGCATTAAAAAAAAAGGGGGGGGGGGGACTAATGAACAAAGCAGAACGGCCCCAACAGTGGCCGACACGAAGTGCAGTGGGTAGGAATACGCGTCGAGCCGCCGAGCCACCTTCCCAGTGTTGTCGCGTTGCTGCAGCAGATGGCGCCAGAGTAGCCGCAAACTCGACTGTACTGCAGTCTAACTGTACGGAGCCTATAGGCCAATAAGTGGGTCAAGGTTCGCCGTGGAAGCCGTTGCGGAAATCGTCATCCGCTGCCACTGTCACCTAATGTTTCTTTTTGCTGTGTGTGGGTATTATACTAAGAGACCGTAATTTTAGGCAAAATGCTTATTTTTTTTTCTTACGTCCTTGTGTGTCTATTTAACATATAAGCACGAAATATGGACCTAGAAGCATTTTAGTGGCACTTTTAATGTGCACATATAAATACATACTTGAATGTTAGTGCCTATATTAGATTTTTAGAACCTGAAAACACCTTTTCCCGAGTTTTGTCATATCCTTAGTTTATATATAATGTTATAACCCGATCAGGAACTTTGCAGCAGACTAGAGAACCGCTGTCAAAAGGGTTCTAACTGCACGTTACGCGACGATACACTCGAAGGTAACTTAGCGCACATGTGCGCTCACTTCACGGCTTTGACATAAGCGAGAAACTTTAATGCTCGGGCGCAGAGAAATGATCCTTCCTATGAAGCACGATACTCTAACCCGGTGTATGGGGCTCATTTTGGATATTCAGGAAAGCGTCGCCCCCATCTACAATGAATCTGTTGCTGATAGAGTTAATTCGAAACTTAAATCTGAGGTTTTCGCTAGTGAAAGGACTATCAAATGTTCTGAACGGCGAATTTTCTGCGTTGGTTGAATCATCGAACGTTCAAAAGTACTAATATGTGCTCTTAACTTCGGTGGATGTTGAGCTTTCCTTTCTGACTGCAAACCAATAATCACTGGAGAAAAAGAAAGAAAAAAAAAAACGCAACACGAAACCCGAGACATTTGAGATGGTGCTTGTTTGTCACTGCTTACACAACTTTTCTCGTGGTGTTTAGTCACACTAAAACTTCAGATAAATCTCGTAAACTATGCAGCTTGCCTCGTTCCGTTTTATCGAGAAAATAAAGTGAATTTCACAAAACATGGGTTTAGTGGACTGTGACCCTTAGAAAATAATAATTTATCCCCAGATGCACATCGGCATCGAGCCTATACATGCCCCAAGGACAGTACTTGGGGGCCTGTATAGGCATAAAACGACAGTTTTACCGCATGTGATAGGCGTCTAAAACATCATTTTTAGTGCCTAAATATCCGGTCTCTAGTTATTACCATGTTCTTGCTCGAGGTCACAACAACTGGACGGGGGTAACCGTCAATTTCCAGCGCGTGGAACACTCATTCTGGATTGTTGATTTGGAAGCTTTTATTTTTTTTTTTTTTTTTTTTTTTTTTTTTTTTTTTTTTTCCAGCACTCGGCATGCGTACACCGCCGGAAACGCTCCGCAGGCTGCTCTCGGAGCCGGCGGGCGGTGATTTATCATTTATCTTTGCGGATGCTCGGCGCGTCGCGACTTGAAATAACGCGCAGTGCATAGCTGCTCCGACTCGAGGTCGTTTCTCGATTCCAGCGTCGCATAACGACGTGGATTGAAACGGCCGTGGATGTGCGCGAAGGCGTACGCAATGAAAACCAACCCGACGGCCGCCACTCTCTCACGGCGACGGCAACCTTTGCCGACGGCAGCGCCGAGCCGCCGCTTAGCGGACGTCCTTGGCGGCTTACTACGCCGCGCACGCACAGGCGGCAGTGCGCGGCTTGTGTTCGTCTGCGGAACGCCCCCGGCCGCAGAGAGAAAAGACGCGAGGAGAATAGGAGAATCTGCCGCGCGCTTGTGCAGCTTGTGTCGTTGCCATCGCCGGAGAGAAGCGGAGAAGCCGTCTTCCCCGAAGCATTGTAACTCTAGAAGGGAGCCCGGAGGCAGACTGCGCTTTAGCGTCGCCGCGATAACGCCACTTGCGCTTCGCACCCACAAGAAGCGCGGCAACTCCGAAAAGCGATGCTACGAAGTGCCCGAGCCGCAGCCTGCTGCCCGGCGCTCCGCGCTTGCACCGCGCGCGTCGTCGGCACGCGCAACCTATCCGCTGTCGCGGCGGCCGTGGAACCTGCGGAGCCCAGCGTCGTTTCGCCCACATTTCCGGGCCCCAAATCGGAGGCGCTCAAACGCGAGCTCGACTCCATCCAGAATGCCGGGGCCGTGCAGCTCTTCATCGACTACGCCAAGTCGGCCGGCAACTACATGGTGGACGTGGACGGCAACGCTTTCCTCGACGTCTACACGCAGATCGCGTCGCTGCCGCTCGGCTACAACCACCCGGCCATGGTGGCCGCGGTCAGCGACCCCCGGAACGTTGCCACGTTCGTGAACCGGCCCGCGATGGGCGTACTGCCGCCCGCCGATCTGGTGTCCCGGCTGAAAAACGCACTCCTCTCCGTCGCTCCCAAGGGCCTCTCCGAGGTGCAGACCATGGCGTGCGGCTCGTGCTCCAACGAGAACGCGTACAAAGCGGTGTTTATCAGCCACATCGCCAGGCAGCGCGACGGAAAGCCGCCGACGGCCGAAGAGCTGCACTCTTGCAAGTATAACGTACCGCCCGGTAGTCCCCGCCTGTCACTCCTGTCTTTCGACGGCGCGTTCCATGGGCGTACTTTTGGCGCGCTCAGCACCACTCACTCCAAGGCCATCCATAAGCTGGACGTGCCATCCTTCGACTGGCCCATCGCGCACTTCCCAGAGTACAAGTACCCGCTCGAAGAGTTCGAGTCCGAGAACAAGAAAGAGGACGAGAAGAGCCTGGCGCACGTCGAAGAGCTCTTTCACGAGTACCGCAAGAAAGGCGTCCCCGTGGCGGGACTGGTGGTGGAGCCAATCCAGGCCGAGGGAGGCGACCGACACGCGTCCGACGATTTCTTTCGAAGGCTGCGAGCCCTAGCCGCCAAGAACAACGTCTTGTTCATCTGCGACGAAGTGCAGACGGGCTGCGGGCCCACCGGGAAGTTCTGGGCTCACCAGCACTGGGGTCTCGAGGACTCTCCGGACGTGGTGACCTTCAGCAAGAAAATGTTGACAGGCGGATACTTTTACAAGCCGCACGTCCGTCCCAAGGAGTCGTACCGCATCTTCAATACCTGGGTGGGAGATCCAACCAAACTGCTGCTCATCGAAGAGGTCCTCAAGGTCGTCAACACTGAAAAACTCCTAGAGAACGTTAGGGACACGGGCAAGTACATGCAGAAAGGCCTCAAGGACATCAGCAAGCGACATCCTAACACATTCTTCAATGTCAGGGGACGGGGAACCTTCTGCGCTGCCGACTTGCCCTCGGAAAAGGATAGAAACAAGTTCATTGCGGAGATGCACCACAAGGGAATCCACTGCGGAGGCTGCGGAGAGCATAGCTTCCGCATCAGGCCTGCGCTGACTTTCCAGAGGAAGCATGCGGACATACTGCTAGATCGTATTGAGAAAGTGCTTTCGGAGAAGTTCTGAATTTTGGCTGCTACGATTGTTACTTGGATTACAAGAAATGTGTGATAACGCACAGCTGTCCTATTTAACTGGCCCCATAGCACAAGTATATATTGAAGAGAAGATAGTACTGCTAGTTCCTGCTGCATGATTGCCCCTCTACTGGCGTATATTGGTTAACTCACAGGGTTTCCACACATTGAGACAAGGACCAATGAATATTAATTGTATTCAATGGAATTTTCACAAATGAGTCAAAAATACCTCACAAAATGATCTCCTAATGAAACACACACTGTGGTTCCATTTTTAAAGGCTTGTTGAGATTTTATGTGCGTAGCACTGCTGTTGCAAACTGCTAACTAAAAGTGTACACGGATGGTCAATTTTTCAATTCACAAGTGTATTTCTTTTGTTGCTAATTATGTCGACGTTGTTTTTACATCTACTCTGTTTAACTGACATGCTATATTTGTAAATATGCACTAATAATAATTTTAGACAATTGTACTCGCACTCAAGCGCTACTGTGCGAAAAGAGAGATATTTAGCGTATACATAACATGCCATGAATGCTTTGTGGTGACTCACTAAAAATGAGCCACAATTATATTTGCATGGGCAGGAGAAAATTGTTTTGTTGCAACAATGCCAGAGGTAGAGTTTATTTACACCTCTCCATAAGCTTCAAAGAATATTTTAACCGTGTTACTTTTATACACCTCACAAGTGTCGACGTATTTTGAGATTTCTTGCTTTGTTTTGGGCATATTGTAATTTTTAAGGGCGTAGGCAGTCTACTTTGCAAGTGCCTGCTGCTTCAAATGATAATAGATATGAGATTGTGAGACATGTATTTGTTATTTTCTTTGCTGTTGTGTTTTCTTAACCAATAGGTCGTCAAAGAATTGTTGCAGAAGCAGACTTTAGATCTGTACAAACATTTAGGCATGTGCAAACCACCAGTGATATTTGATGCTGCCCCTAGCAAGGGCTTATTTTCCCTGATCATGAAATTTCATGTTCAGATGCGACTTCTTCAAACTGCTATGTACAGTGTGATCCAAAAGTAAGAGAGAAAGCAAAAATGTAACAATTGGTAAAGTATACATCATAGCAAAATACTGCTTTGACAGAAATGCACAGAAAAACACAGGAGTTTCTTCTTTTCGTATAAAATTATCTTGCAGCCAGAGTAGTTACATTTGTCACTAAAATATGGTGCTGTTGTAACTTCAAAGCACTATCCGTAACTTCTGCCTGTCTGCAACTACAAAGTACTGACTCAACCGAAGCACCACCTACGTGTTGATGACAAATGCAACATTTTTATTTTTAAAATCCCATGTCTTTCTATGCACTTCTGCAAGAACTGCATCTTGTTACGGTCTATACTTTTTAAATTGTTACTTTTTTTTTAGTTGCGACATAAGCCCACAGGCAGTGAAGCCGGGGAATGCATTGTAAAAAATCAATTTCATTGTATGATGGCTTTGTGTGGTTCTAACAAAAAGTTTAGCCCCGCAGTTCCCCTTATTTTCTCACCTTCCCTTTGGTGTTATTTTTGGATCACCCTGTATGTTTGCTGAATATAGGGCGATCGTAGATGGGAAAAGCAACTGTATGTATGCATCGAACTACTTGGCAGGAGAACATAACCTAAATGAACACTGCACACATGCTCCTTATTTGAAGGCCATACACATAAATGTAGAAAGCATTTAATGAAGTGTGTAATGACTGAAAAGCATTTCTCATTTTTAACAGATGTGTTCTTCTCCACCGTGGTTCTGGAGACGAAATGGTTGAACTCCACGAAGATTCAGAAAAGAGGCAGTGCATGCATTACTGGTCTCAGGGCCACTTGTAACAAGCTTCAATATACGTTCAAGTGTTTTGAAACCTGCACTGCCCCACAAAATAGTGCCGCTGTTTGTTGCAAGTCATGTAGTTCATGGTATCTATGTTACTAGTATGCATTGTTATGTTGCATGTGAAGCGTGACACCACATTCGTCTGTTGTTGCTGTTGTTGTTGTTGAACTGAGCTTCCCACTTGAATGGTATAATGGGCACCATTGCCAGTGTGAAGATTCTGCGAGCAGCTCATCCTGTTCTTCCATTTTTTCAAACATTTTTTTCAAACCTGTTGTCAGAGATACTATACAATGGCCTGTCCGTGCAGGTTTTAAAGCGGAATGTATTCTACGCTTATGA
This sequence comes from Dermacentor silvarum, assembly GCF_013339745.2. NCBI lineage: Eukaryota > Metazoa > Arthropoda > Arachnida > Ixodida > Ixodidae > Dermacentor > Dermacentor silvarum. The sequence goes on from NC_051164.1 coordinate 94,480,116, forward strand.
ATAATTACTGGGCGCTCTTGCGCCGTTTGTATGATGCTGTGTGGGAAGACTTTGAATAAGTGACCCAGGTGGCTGCCATAGCTGGCCACACTTGCTGCGTTGTCTGCTTATATCTACGACTCATTCAACTCCCCCGGTGTAATGTACAATGATGTGCAATAAAGTTATTTATATGCGATGCTCGTACTGCAAGTGTTACTTCAATGACACACACAGCCTCACTTGAATGTAGTTTTGAATTACACCGACATTCATCGCAAGGCACACAAAACAGGGTCAGCCTCAGTGTGTGCTCAAGTTCAAAGGCAGGGTAAGTTGGTGGCACTATGCCTGCACAGGCTGAATTGAATTAGCGGGCTCCGGATTTATTTTGACCATCAGGGGTTCTTTAACAAGCGCCTGAATCGAAGTATACGAGTGCGTTTGCATTTCGCCCCATCAAAGCACGGCTGCAGCAGCTGGGATTTGAACTCATGCTCAGCAGCACACGAATGCCATAGCCACAGAGCCACTGTGGCATGTTTTTCTGCAGCTGATTTAGATTCAGATGAAGAGATGCAACCACCAAGTGATTATTACGACTTTGCAAAACGAGAACAAGCTGAAAGCAAGAGCCTAATGTTTTTCTTAAGTCAGAAAATTAACTATCTAAGCTTCTCTATCCTCTATTCAGTAATTGTAAAACCTGCATAAACTTTAAATCTAATAAAAGACTTCAGTCTAGTATTTTGGCTACAGCATTAACGGGGTACAATAATGAAGCGTGCTCAGGCAGTTGAAGATGAAGAAAAGACGAGACAGAATCCGTAGTAAGGGAGGTGACAAAATTTCAAGGACAACAACATTTCCGCGGTCGAAAAAATGAGCCCCTCCGTATTGCACCGGATGACGAACATTTAGCAATCCCCTGGAATGCCCAGTCGTGTCCCTCTAGGCAATGTGAAGTTTCGATTACCCTATTAAGACGTCAAATAGCGAAATTAAATTTGTACACGAGTAGGTATGGGTTCGCACTATCGAACCTTTGTGCGTCATGTGGGGATATCAAATCACTGGCCCATTTCCTTCTCTCTTGCCAAAAATATAATTCCGGAAGAAAGACCTACTTAGGGCAACCCCTACTGCGTATGGGGCTTCCTTTTTCAGTGATCAATATTTTATCTTTTGATGCAAGTACCCTTGGTTGAGCTTGAAAGGAAGTGTGTCAGATTGTGAGTACGTCATTGCTACGAGGAGACTCTTATGTTAAACACCTTTTCCTCATTATTAACATTAGATCCCCCTTTTTTTTTTTCATAATCTAGCAGCTTTGCCAAAAATTGGCATGATCATTGTTCAAAAAAAAAAAAGAAGCAAGAGAATTTATAATCATTACTATAAAAATATAGGTAGTACCGACCACTAAGTTAACAGGAAGCAAGGACTTAATATTATGTTTCCAATGCGAACCATGGCCAGTCACCCCTCGGGGATATGTGCCATATGTTGAAGGCAATAACGACAAGGGGACTGGGGAGAATAAAGTTAGAAATGGCGACACGAAGAGTACTCTATCTGTTTATTATGTGTGGGCTTGTTACATGTAAGAAAGCATTTCGTTAACTATATAAACTAGTCAAAACAATTTGCAAGCACACGAGTTGAACACCAAAGCAGTCATACTGAAAGTCTTACTTGTCTTAACCAGTATTCGTCGAATGCACGCCATGGCTGGTAGTTTACCGCATTGTCATAAACATAACACAAGCCTTCCTTTCTTTCTTTTCTGTCATTCCCAGTCTAAAAGAACCCTATCTCCTTTGCGTGAACTGGAATTTACCCCATAGCTCAGTACAGTGCAGTAAACTGCATAGCTACATAGAGGAGGTTACCGATTAACTGAAATTTATTTTGACAAACACAAGGCTTCACCCCCCCTGTTATTTCCAGTGTAAACTACTTCCCCTGTGACCTAGACTTCACCACACAGCTAAGTAAAATGCCCGGGAGAAGGCCAACTTAAAGGGACACTAGAAGGCAACAAATTAGGCTGGTCAGGTTGTTTCTTGAGAACTTTATTTTCACACCTCTCCTGGATGAATGACGATTACTAGCCAAACATGTTTCCTCGTACTTCAGCCACTTTGGCGCAGAAACAGTTTTTGAAACCTCCTTGTTTGAGTCTCAAGTTCCTGTAGAATCCAATCTAGTTGTCTACTGATAAACAATTAACCAGACTTGAGTGGACACTGTCAAAATCTACAATGTCACGACAAGCTGGCGCAAAAAACATTACGGCTGCATTGCAAGCTGTGTTTCGTTTTTGCACCTTTTCTGGCTTACTGAGCTGCTTCTAGCAGCAAGAGTGGCTGTTTTGCAACTACAGAAACATACTTTTCTAATATACTTAATATCCCTCTTTAGTCTACAATTTACATGCAACCACCATTTCGGTGACACAAGTTCTTCAAAAGTCATATTTACAGCATGAAGACACTCCATCCACTTTATACCAGACATTCTAAAAGGTGTCAGCCTGCTTTCAAACAGCAAGGGAAGCATAACTGTACAAATCTGCATTTTCTTAAGTCTTTCTAGATTGTAAAGTTCTAACACGGATCCTCGTGTATATATCTACTGCTACATTGGGCAGCAGCTCATCTGCTTAGCAGCACTTGTTGTTGGGCTAGTTGGTTCATAGTTGCAGAAAAAAGTGGCTTAAAGGGACAATAAACTAAGAGATCATTTGAGCTGGGTTAGTAAATTACCCTTGTGCAGTAGCGAAATGGTTCGGTAAGCAAGAAGCAAATATGAGACTGGCGTTGACACCACCTTGAAATTTCTGCACCAGCCACATGTGATGCAATGGAATTTTGATGGCACTAATTGTTCGGGCCTATTTAATTTTTTTTTATCTGCGAAAGACTGACTACATTGTATTACATGTGAGCCAAAGACTGAACTTATCAAGTCTTACCGAGCTGCAACGGCCAAAATACTGAGCAAATACCTTGAAATCTGTGATGGACACTGATGTAATTTAGCGACAAAAAAAATAATTTTCGGCATTCATTTTCTCTTCCAACAATCAAACTATTACTGTAAAATCTTGAAAACTAGAGTTTTGAAAGAATACTTTACAAGTCGAAATTGATATAGTGTTTCCCTTTAGTGTCCCTTTAACCCCTTGCATGCCTTGACGAGCTGGGTCCATCCATGCATTTCTAGTAAAATGGGCCAATGATGCGCTCTGCTCATTGCAAAGTAAATGCAAAGTACTGCTGACGAGCTCTGCTCGTAAGCAGCACTTTGCATTTTCTAGCAATGCCATGGACGAGCCTAGTTTTGTCTCAGTGCCTGGTCGTGTTTTTGGAAGATAGCAGCACACAAACCACGGGACCGCGCAAGCAGGAGCAAACTTATTATTTCCAAGGAGGTAAAATATGTTGGCAACTGGGGTCTCTAAAATAATTTGGACAGTTTTGGTCAGAATTCGGAGCAACAGCGTCGCATGAAAGGGGTTAAAACACACACTCAAGAAGACCAGTCCATAAGGTACATTTCTCCTTCATACCTTTGCTTGTCATCATTTGTCACCATCTCCACGAGTACGACAACACCTTCCACCATACATCTGTCCTCATCCTCTTGTGGGACCTTCCTAGCTATCCCTTGGTTGAGTGCAGAGCTCATGAGGTGGGAGATGTGTATGTCTTCTGCAGAGGCAGACTGCCAACCGAATTTCGGACTGCGTAAAAAACAAGAGTTCAGATAGCCTCCGCGCAAAATATTATGTTTGAAGTACAAGTGAATGCGTGATGAAAAGCTATCAAAAATAGATGTTCTTGATACCAAAACGTGGAAGAACTCCGCTATTACCACTCGACGTAGGTGATGAAACCCTAAGAACTAGCATGGCTACTCGGCATGACAGTTAAGATGAGATAGCGCCCGTGGTGTGTCGAAAATCTCGGTGGCCATGGTCTGGAATTTGCATCATACACATTAAAAGCCAGGTGCACTGGTCACCTGCTTACGTGCTATGCAGAGGCTGTTAAGAAAGTTAGACAACTAACAGCCCTGCAGCCTTGCCAAGGTTGCCTAACAGTATATACTAGTCATTTAAACCAATTTAGTCAAAGTGAAATGTCGTTGCAGTTGGCCTTCAAGTTATACTTTCCTGGAGTTAAACAACTCTTCCATTACGCTCTGTTCTGCAATACCTAGCCAGTCCGGAACACATGTAACAATAAACAAATTAATTACGGATCGGTCTCGCACAGAATTATGAGTAGGAGCACTGTTCCTTTCAACTGGTTCAACCTGTGTAATTTAACAGATGGGATGACAGAAAGGAAACAAGGAAACCCTTTCCGTCGTCCCCATGTTACGTCATGCTGTCCTAACCATTCGATATGCAACAACTAGCCCGGAAAAAATACAACATGTTAAAGGAGTACTAACACATTTTACAGTGATAGCTGCTATGAGTTTACTCCCCCCGTTATTTTGATGCCCGCCGGTGTCTGTTGCAGGAATGCCAAAGTGCTTTGCGAGAAATTTGTAAAGAAATAAAAAGAAATGTGCATTGGCCCGAGTGGATTCAAACTCACCCGTTTCCACAAAGTGATGGCTGGAGGTATGGCCTCTCCCACCTACTCCACTGCTGGTACAACAGAGAAAAATATTGCGCCTGGAATGAATGGTGACACCACACCGCTAGCTGCTATGATTGGCTCACACCATGCTCTGTAACTTACGTATAAACCAGCACTGAGGTGAAATAATTTAAATGAAGCCATTGGTAAAATTCGAAAGCCGGGATAAGGAAGAGGAATAAATGGCCGTGGTTCTCCATCAACTTCGCCACCAGAGAGCACCACTTCCACAACGAACAAGTTTTCTTCTCTTGACAGGAGATTGCTCTGCATGCATTTGCGAATGTTTATTCCAGCACATGAAACTGGGCAGGACTTGCAGCACTTAATATTCCGCTTCTGCCATTGCTACAGCGGAAAGAATCATCAACATGGAGAGCTACGACTGGCTGATGGTCCGCCCCACAGCTGATTTATAAAGCAGCACCGACCTTAACAAATTTAAACAAAGCCAGCGGTAAGAAGCGAAAAGCAGCATAGGAAAGAGAAGGAAGGAGAAGCAGTGTCTCTCCACTTCACCACCAGGGAGCACCACTTTCACAAACAAAGATAACATGTACTACGAATCGCCACTAAAGAAAGTTTTCATAATCTCGAAAGCAGGTGGCCTTGTGCACCATCTACAAATGTTTACTCCAACTGATACCATACAAAACAGTGCAAGTCTTACTGCGTAAATATAGCACCAGCTATCACGTCGCTGCGTTACGGCTAAAACTTCAATACAGGGGGTTATTCTGCAAGAGTCCACCTAGTAGACCTGTCCGTTTCATCTGCTGCTGAAGTGCTGATTGGCTGTGGCGTCTGGCTCTTGCAGTCGCACACCCCAGCCCAGCCAATCAGAAGTTCAATAGCAGAAGAAATGGACATGTCCACTAGGTGGACTCTTATAGAATACCTCCACAGGTTTCTTCAAATTCGCAGAAAATGTATGGCACACTCCTTGCATGTAAAAGGAGCGCACTTAGTCAGAATGAAGGTTTGGAAACATTAAGCCATTTTTATTTCATACATTTGCCGAATTGCTCATGTCGTATAGCAATAAGCCTAGATATGACAACTTTGCTCATAAAAAAAAAATCAAAGTGCTGCAAGCATTTTTTCTGACTACATTCATGTATGGCAGCCATAGTTAATCACAGGATAGGATTGAGACAAAATATCATGATGTCATGACAGATCAACCTCGTGGGCACCAAAACTGGCTCATAGAAACAGGTGTTATAGAAAATTACACTTGTCAGTACTTCAAGGATTTAGGGGGCTTGTACTTTCATCGCACACAAAAAAATTACAAGTCAGGAATGTCGTCTGTACTGGCTTGGTTGTCTGCTGTGCCGGTTATTGTTGCGAGGGCAAATGTAGTAGCATAGCAGACAACAGAGTGAGCACAGCGAGTGTCAGAACGACGCAACGTCCTGCTCCCGAAGTGATCACCTTCTGAATCATGCCGTCACAATGCAGTCACTTCCTGGGAAATGAAACCAAAACTTGCTGTAGAAAAGTTATACAATTATTTCGGGTGCTCTGAAGTGTGGACAGTATTTTAACGCGACTAGCGTTAAAGGCCCCATGTCACAAAAAATCCGGCGTCGGCCGAACCACCCCTATCACCCAAATTATCCCGAACCACCCCCACCACGCACGCCCTCCGCGTGGCACAGAGGTGCTGGTGAACTAATTGAATTTCTCAAAGTAACATGCGTCAGAAAAATCGTAACGTACAACTTAGCCACAACCTACAGACGTGATAGCATCGGATTATAATATGAATATACGACAAAACATAATTCTCTTACACGGAAACTCAAACATCATGCCCCTTTTCCAGCATTTCTACCACTCATACATCGGCGCGCCCCGGCCAGTTCTTTACAAGAACACCATTCAGATGGCGCTCGCCTCCTTGGTGTCGTGCGCGGAGGCGAAGTTGGAGGAAAAAGAAAGTTGTAGTTGCCGGGAAGCCCGACAAGCAGTCAGGGATCTTTGAATGCTATCGTATTCGACTCTTAAAGGCAAAGCTTAAGCGTCCTCCTAATTTTTTCGATAGTTCCGAGGTCTTGGACTTTCATTAAACGCAAAAAATGAAGAGTAAGAAAAATCGCCTTAGTGCTCCTTTATATGGACACTAAAGACAAAAGTAAGTTGAGTTGCAATGTAAATTGGCATTCTCCAATACCAGAAAAACAGCTCTTACCAGGAAAAAAGGCTTGGCAAGCCTGAAAAGATACAAGAACGAACGACTGGCAATGCCAACCTGATGTTCCCACACCAGCTTACCATGAGGTCATGGATTTCGACTTCTGTTTATGCCTGGTTACGTTTTGTCAATTAAGATGGACTACATTGTATTCTTAAAGAGCCAGAAGATGAATTTAGCGAGGCTAAAGAGCATTCCTGGGAAAACAGCGGCGCGATCTTGTACGGGTTCCAAAATGGAACGGAGGCGGTCCATTCCATCGAGCCGCACACGATTGGTCAATTTGATCATCACGGTTCAAAGTGACCAATCGGGTGCGGCTCGATGGAACGGAACGCGTACAAGATCGCGCCCCAGAGGCCCAAACATGAAAAACGAAAAAAAAAAAAAAAAAGTGACGTTACATTGAAGCACTGGGACTGGGGTTTTGGCGTGAAATTCAAGAAACAGAAATTTAACCTTCATTTTCACTTCTAGTAATCAGCCTATTACAACAAAATTGAAGAAAGTATAGTTTTGAAATAGCACTTTCTCAATACAAACTAATTTAGCATTTCTCTTTAGTGCCCCTTTAATGCTTTTTTCAAAAGTGCTTTCCGAGACAATGAAGTTTACTCAAGAACGTGTTATTCACATAGGCTTTATTCTACAACAGGGCACAGGGTCCTGTGCACAAGAAAACAAAGGCAGCGGCATGGCAGTCCGACCACCTATGGCGCTTTCATGATGGAGAGGTCGAACTTCTGCGCAAGGTACATGAACTCCGCGAACTTTGGCTGGCTTCCAAGCAGATTCACGCCGTTGTCCACTGACCACTTCTTAAGGCCGAACCATGCGGCGAAGCCGAGAGCGAGAGGAAAGCCCACCTTGTAGCTGTTGACTGCAAACAAAGAAAAAAGAAAAAAGACAGATCACCGAAGAAGCCTTTCTACCTACTCCATTTCATCAATAGCTGGGAATGCCGTGAAGGCTACAAAGACCTCTCACTACTCAAATCCGCAACCAAAAAATAGTGCATCACATGTGAAAGATATAAGTGTGCGTCTTGTAATTCGACGTTACATTGAGTCTCATACTTTTAGGCTGCAAAATATGATGTGCTCATTATGTGGAAAGGGTTGCAGATGTGAACCTATTTACCACTGAGCAAGCTGAGTGACACATTTCTGTTACAAGCAGCTGCAGTGCCCTGCTTGCACTCACAACGAAAACATATTTTGTCATCTACTAGAAGCACAAAGACAGACAAATTATACGCAATTTGATGCAGCCTTACGTTGTCATGAGGTGCGTGCATGCTGCTGTCACGAACTACGTATGAGAAAGGCACTGACAACAAAGACCAGAGTACTATGGTCGTAGCAACTACATAGCAATAGTTACAAGGAAAAAAACTTGGCAGCTACATTGACAGTGCCTAGCAAAGTTTACATCTGCACTTGTTACAACTGTGTTTTAACAATACACGGGTGCCATGTGTTGGCACAACGCAGGATGCAAGGCAGCTCCTGCTCGCCAGAAGGAACATCGTCCTGGCGACAAGGCGCCTCACAACGCTGGCGTGATGAAGAGAACCGGCAGGCATCACACCTCGATGGTGCACGAGATGAGACCGACGAGAAAACGTCGCCGTTAGTCAGCGTTTAGTGAAGTATTAGATGACGTTAGCTGGACGTTTACTGCCCGTTTCACTGAAACCAGTGCATACACGCAGCAGCTCAGCAGGAACGCAGGTGTGCTTATACCCTTCTTTGTTTCAGATGTCGAAACAATAGAAAATGTTTCGCTGCTGGCATGGAAAGCGAATGTCCTAGCTCCGCCACCAAGGCGTTTTAATGTAGCGTTCATGGTGCGTCCACATCATTGCATTGTTTTTGCAGCAAAGTGCACTTCGAACCTCTGAAAACTTTCTTATGCTAACAGTGACAACGTGAACACGTCTCGAGTGTCTCTATACGTAATTACAATCACCATATAAAAAAGAAACACTGAGAGTCCCAAAAACTTAAATTAAGGTGTGTTACGTGCCAAAACCCCAATCTGATTATGAGGCGCACCGTAGTTGGAGGACTTTGGATTAATTTTGACCGCTTGGGTTTTTTAACAGGCAGCGGTTGCATGATGCACAGGTGTTTTTGCATTCCACCCCCATCGGAATCCAGCCACTGTGGATTGGATTGAACCCACGATCTTGAGCTCGGCAACACAATTCCATAGCCACTAGGCTACCACGGCGCGTCTGTGTGGTTGCGTGATGTGCAGTCTGTTTCACACTTGGGGAAAACTCGGAGCGCCTTGCAAGCCGCTCCGAGTTTTCCCCTAAGTGTGAAACAGACTGTGCATCTGGAAGGAGGAGGCGCCACCACTGTGGTGAAGAAGCCTATGCAAGCAAGGAAACAGCAGCTGAAAAAGCGGCCTATCAGACTAACTTTTTAATGCCGGTTTATCGCAAATTCGTGACATACTGAATAAGTGCAGCCTATGCCCAGGGTATGCCCAGGGAGTATGTTTTCTGGCTTAAGTGCCGGTTTTCATGCATTTGCGACAAACAATGTTTTCGAGCACTGAGATGTGGTGTCATCCTAAAAGCAAAAGCAGTCGCAATCTAATACTTGCTCACACGTGCAAAGTCAACTATATTCGGCAGGTTTTGTGAACATGAAGAAAGTCACTTCATGCCTACAAAATTTTCTTCGTATTGTTTACATCCCAGAGATTACGGCGTTTGTATGATCTTGAGAGTGCAGTTAATATCAGCATTACTGCTTTGGTATGGTATGTCGCGAATTAATGACATTTGGCACTTGCGGCACTCAATGAACGTTAGATCCTTTTATGGTAGAAGCTACCTACCAGGGGACATAAGCAACATCTGCCTAAGAGGAAAAGAAGTTGTGCGAAATAGGTGCCTGTAGCCAGGAATTACCAGCTGTGACGGCTTTGGCGTTGCACTGCTAAGCCCGAGGTTGCGGGATCGAAATCGGGCCGCAGCAGCCACACTTCAATGGGGTTGAAATGCAAGAACACCCATTTACCGTGCATTGGGTGCATGTTAAACAACCCCAGGTGGTCAAAATGAACCCGGAGCCCCCCACTACGGCATGCATCATAATCATATCGTGGTTTTGGCACGTTAAACTCAATAACTCAATTCAAAGCCAAGAATTGCTTTTGGGAGTGAGGGGCACACACTTGATCGGGGTAGGGGGCGGGGCAGGCAGATGTCACTCGTCATTTTGTGCCAGGCATCCCTGGTACACATAAATTTGGCAGGTATGGAGGGAAGGGGGGAGGGAGGAGGAGGGCACGTACTGCCCCTCTTTCCCGCTGGCTACGCACCACCTGCCTGTAGCCCTGCGTTAGCACTGACAGCACCGGACACTGGCCAGGTGTCAACAGCACACACCAACCATGCAAGCGACCAAGGTGTAAGGAACAGACACTTTTTTACGTACACAAAGTGCACATGTCCAAATAAATGTGTCCACTGTTTTCAGTATTTTCAACGGCCATAGGTTGCCAGAAAAAGTCATGTCGGCCATTCTTCAAATATGTGGTCCTATTAAGTGCAAAATAAACAGTTCTGCGCAAGTTAAGCCAGGAACATTCTGACACTTATTTATTTTTCTTGCGATGTGTGTGCAACATTTTTTGGCTTAAGTGCCGAACGTCGCAAATTCACGACATACCCCCCAAAAGCTCATCGAAAATTCAGTCCTCACAGAAAATATCGGTGGCAATCGATGACAAGGGCTAAATGAACTTGAAATCTCCTGCAACAATGTTTTTTCTGCCGTGCCTTTAGTAATTTCAGCGTTAAAAGAGTTAAGGGTGCAGGCTCCTGCCTGTGCCTGGTGCTCCCGAGGGCTGCGGCTCTACGTCCAGAGCTGGTGCAAGTCTTTGTGGCGTCCAGTCGGGCACCCAATACACAACCTCTCGGCTCCCCTTCCTGTGTTCCTATGGTTTCAACTCGAGCCACAAGCAGCCCACCAGACTGTCACGCTGGTACACCACTCCAGTTGCTGACATTCACAGAGGGCACTTGATGCTCGTGTCAGTCCGTTCTTGAAGTCACAGTTTCCTACAAAAATCACTAGAGCGAACTCTGGCGCTTGGGTCTATGGAAGCTGCAAGCATGGTGGTTTGCCAGCATGGGTCACATGATGGGCCGTACATGGATTTGCCTAAACTTCGTCCTTCTGGCTTCAGATGGCTTTAGGACTTTGCAAGCTATCATTTCCATCAAAATATTTCGTTATACATCCAATAATTCACAATCATTATGTGTGTGCACACAGTCTTATTGTCTTCTGCGTCTAGGAAAATGTGATTGCTAAGAAATTTAGGTCAGTGAAGGCAGATAAATTGTAGTATAAATGAAGCCACGGGAATGTCTCAAGCCACAAGCGCAATGATCAGAGAAACACATGTACTAACTATCATTCCCATGGTGGCTGATCAATTGCAGCAGTGGAGCTCCCTCTGATAATTTTAGTAGGAAGCCATGCCTGGACCGTCCTGGAAACTGGCACTAAACCCTGGGTGATGAGTAATCCTCAATGATTTCTTCAACCCCTAGAGACTGACTTCCTGACTATCATAAATCTGAATTCATCTTGTTTTTAGTTTTGTTGAAGTGCTACATTTCGAAGATCGATTAAATGTCCCTGGGTGTGCAGAAGAGAGTGCATGCTTTGTCTTTGCTTTCTATGTCTGTTCACATTAAGCAGCTTTCAGGACCTGCCACGCTAAGTGCGCTTAAACTGTGACATACAGCTATAAGTTGTTAATTCCTTACAGTGGGATTAATGGAGCAAGAGGCGCAACTTATGACTGCCACAAGTTGTAATATATGAAGTAGTTATTTTGTAGAAAGCGTCGCAGATCAAAAACTGCACTAACAAATGTATGGAGTGAGACGACTGCACTACAGTGTAGACCGCTTATAACGTAAGTCGCCGGAGTCGCGAATATCTGCACTATAAGCGGTACCACACTATAACCAAAACAACGATTTTATTGCGACAGCAATTATATGGACACTCTAGGCGCATTTCTGCCGTCGCCGTCGCTATTGCCACGAGATTCCGTATAAAGTCCGAGGGCGATAAAATCGTCACCGCGCGCAGTATGCTGCATGTGCGAGTGAACGCGTGCGAGGGTGAGCCAATGATCGCGGTTCAATCTCGCGCACGCAAAGCTGCGGGGGGTGGGGGGGCTTTACTCCAGGCGGCCGAGTGCGCCCACCGGCCGCCCGGAGTAGAGTGCTGTATCTTGAAAGCCAACTGTGATGGAGGCACAGTCCGCCATGCACTGTGTTTTCGCGGCTCAGTTCACGTTAATGCAAGATGCAGCACGAAGGTCAATTTTCTCGCTGCTGCTGCCGTGCTTCTTCCCTCCAACGTTTTGACAGCGAATTTCCACGGTCATCGAGTGAGATGTGTTCACATTTGCTTGTGCACGCGTGACACCATGCTTGATAATGCACAGAGAGTCGCGGCGGCGGTGAAATATAGGAACAGAGATATTTACGCGCCAACAACATAACAACGGCGCCAGACACACCGGTTGCTTCGTGTCGTTGGAGTACAGACGCCGGTTGTTCACCACCGTGACGTCGCGGAGCTCGACGCGCGCGCGTTACGTCGGAGTATACTGCGACTTTAGAGAAGCGTTCGCCGTTTCAGTTGACTGCCAAACTTCCAGGCAGCCGCATTATAACCGGTATTTCGTCTCCCACAACTGCACAATAAGCGTTGCGCATATAGTACATAGAGTGCTATGGGGAAATTAACGGGAGTCTGAAAATACCAAATTATATCCGGTCCTGCATTATAAGCGGTTACGTTATAAGTGGTCAATACTGTACTTGTGTAGCTTCCACAGTGTTGCCTGCTAAGTATGAAACAGCCTAATTAGGTGACTGATTGTTATGGGGAAGTGGCGGGGAGACACTTGTGTCCCAGGTGCTGTGAAAGACGTAATGAAGGAGCGAGTATTAACTTTGACCAGCTGGTTCATTTAGGCGCACACGTAGCTTGGCACAAGAGCACTTTGCGTGCACTTAATGTTTCAAGCATTACACCTGCTTCTGCACCTTTGTATTAGAAAACATAGCTCGTAATAGATGCTGATATTGAAAGAAGTTAGCTTCCACCGTGATGTCACAAAGGTGAGAGAACATGTTTGGCTGGCACATCACTACAAATTCTGTCAGAAAGCAGTACATCTGCAGCTGCATTTGTAAGTTGTCAACAACAATAGTGCGAACTGTCGCAGGACAAGGAATGTCGCTGAAGCCAACATTTCGACAAGGGGACTTGTCTCCGTCAGGGCCCCTCGTCAAAATGTTGGCATCAGCAACATTCCTTGTTCTATGACAGATAATCATGTCAAGCCTCCATCTTCCTGTGACCCTCTCTCGTTTTGGTCCCCGACTATAGTCATTTTTGTTATTAGCGTGTACGAGCACAGTCTGTTTGTCTTATGACATGGAGTTTGTGCAAGGTGCATCAAATGAAAATGGAACACCCAGAGTTGTGGACATTAAATTGTGTAATATCTTGTATGAAGTTGAGTGCACTGAAACCAGCACTTTTTCAACATGATACTCAACTTCATACAAGATACAAGATATTACGCAATTCGATGTCCACAACTTCGGGTGTTCTTTTTTTCTTTTGGTTACGTTAGCTGTAGACACTGCTGTTCTCGCCAACGTGACGTGACGTAGCATGTGTGGGCGCACGCACTTACGCTACATTGGACTATATCCGCACCTTAAGGGAAAGCTGACCCTCAAACATCCAGTCAAATATGGCAGTGTCTTCACCAAAGCGGTTGTATTTAGCAATACTATTGAGGGCGCCAAACTGAAACGGAGTTATACTGAGTATGCAGGGGGTTCAATTTACCCGCAGAGCAGTGTCAAACGTTTCTTGCTACCACTAGACCACTGCAAGAACAAATGATTAAGCTGTGATTGAAAGGGTTAACATATCCCGTTTAGGCACCAATTCTGTCCACTGGAAATTTAGTTTCAGTACATTGCTTAGATTTCCGTAGTCACGAAAAACGAATAGCTGAAGAATGAATTAGCAATTCTTCCTTCTTCAGTGAGGTTTGTCAAGTTCACAGAATGCGGACTCCACGCGAGAATTCTCGGCAGAAACTTCAAACAGAGCAACAACGATTGCATGTCTATCATACTTGGAGTGCCCCTATCCAGCCACTTGCAAAATATGCTCGATGTAACACTTTGCGAAAAACCATGAATTGAATTATGGGGTTTTATGTGCCAAAACCAAAATTTGATTATGAGGCATGCCGTAGGGGAACTCAGGTTTAATTTTGACCACCAGGGGATCTTCAAAGCGCTGCCAATGCATGGGACATGGGCGTTTTTGCATTTCGCCCACATCGAAATGCAGCCGCTGCGGCCGGGATCTGATCCTGCAACCTCGTGCTTAGAAGCACAACATGATAGCTGCTAGGCCACTGCGGCAGGTTGAAAAACCACGAAAAAAGTGAACTGGTTACATCATGACATACTAACATTTAGAGCAAACACACAGCTGTCTCGTCTTCCAGCTCATGTTACAAGAACGCTTAGCACTTATTATTGAAACTTGCGGCACACGTCCAATCAGAAGTTTTTCAAGATGTATGCGACATACTTTAAGAGTCAGTAATATTGTTTTTGATGCTCTATCCTGGAGTGCCCTATTGTGCACACAGCACCTGAAGGGGATATTCTGTGGCACAGCTTCCAAATTAACGACTCAGGAATGCAAGGTGAGAGACGAGACTTACACATTGCTCCCCACACAGAGGCAGCGGCGACGCCACCAACCATGTGGTTGTACCATGTGTCCTTGCCAGTGATCTTTGCCAGGGCATGATTTGTGATCACGAAAGAACCGCAGGACACCACTGAGAGAGAAAGTATTGGTTAACAAAAATTTTTAGGTCAAACAACAGGGACACTTGAGAAATACAAACTTCAACAAAATGGCTCTGTTTGAAATAAAAGACAAAAATATGTACAGATATACTATATCCAAGAGAAAGCTCAAGTACACATGTTAACGTGAAGCTACATAGGAAACCAATAAAAGTGCCTTGCAAAGGATGCTTCACTGTTTCCAGCCAGTCGAAAGAAACGTGCACAGCACTTCTTTTTATTTTTTTATGAGCAACATTATCATACTTGGAAGTGTTACTGCACTATGTCAGCAAACATTTTTTTCTGTGTCGTGACAATATGGCAATGTCGGTGATGCCAGGTCAGGCAACTCGAGGCCAACATTACACCAAGTTAGCCCCCCGAAACGGAAACATAATTTTACACCAAAATGTTCAAAAAATGTATTACTATTTAAACTTAATGTTCTTTCTGTTAAATATTACTACAGCAATTAATTATTTCATAATTGGCTTTCTTATCTATTCACAATCAAAACTTATTCACAATCGAAACAAAAGCCACAAGCTGACTTTATCTTGGTCAAGCAGGCTGCTTTGAATTAGCTTACACAGGACACTAAAAGGAAAATTGCATTAAAACATACTAGTGAATTACACTTCTGCAATAGCAAAACAGCCACTCTTACTGCAAGAGCCAGAATAAAGCCAGGAAAGACAACCCCAAATATTGGTAAACCCGAAAAAAATCCAAAGATGAAATAGGGGCGGCAACTTCCACTTTTCCCATCAGCTTACCATGGCTGCATAAATTTTGACAGCATAGACACTGGTCCAGTGAATTGCTTATCCATAAGGACAACCAATTAATTCTAGACTACTTTTCCCACGTAGCAGGCAATGCTACGAAGTGGATTACATTCACAAACAACAAACAGTGTGACACATATGAAAGAAAGTTATAGGTATGCACCATGTTTTTCAAGGTAACATCAAGCCTTGTACTTTAATGTCGCAAAATTTCAAACAATTATTACAAGAAAGGCATCGTAGATCAGAAGTTATTTAACCCAGAGCAAGCGGGGCGACATGTTCGGGTGGCCAAAGCACACGACTCGAGACTAAAACATAGTGCGGATATATCGAACCCACTTATAACGAATTATTTTGTATAAAAAAAATCCCCTTGAGAACTTTTTATACAATTTTTATTTTATATATCGAAATATCTATATGTCGAACTTTTTTGTGATCCCCTTCAGATTCGATACATCCTGGGATCAACTGTATGTCAAGTAGTTATTCCACAGAAAGCGTTGCAGATGAAAAGCCACGCACTTGGAAACGTGCAGATTAAGAGTTCTATGACCACGCTAGAAGCTACAGGGTTGCTTGCCAGGTATGACATGGAGCAAACACGAACCAAACATTTTACCTGGCATGTTTTGAGACCTTCTCTTGTTCCAAAACAGCCGAAATACACAAAAGTACATTGAAGTCTGTAATATCGCACTGAACTCTTTCATTTTCCCCAATAATATATTTTCTTAACTCAAACAAATGAAAATAAACCTTTCAAAGAATTACACAAGCAGTTTAGACTGACTTTATGTTGCCCTTTAGTGTCCCTTTAGCTCTTTTCGGCATGGTGGTCACCTGAGGTGACTACCTTTTCTGCATTTTTTTTTTCTCTTGAAGCGTGCGAGTCTCGTGTGTCTACTCTGAAATGGCACATTCTTTCAAGTTTCCACTACTTCAAGAGCAATAGTCATTGGACAACAGTGTCAGGTGCAGCAACATTCTTCACGACGTGACACATGAAGCGGTATGAGCCTTCAGATAGAAGATGAAGAAGCGCAGGAACCTGGGGATGGGAGAAAAGGAGGATGCAGTCAAATTAAATGGAGATATGATGGACGCCAGTTCCACAGTAAAGCTTTAAGTCTATTGTGTCCTTTTAACCAGGAACGCTACATTATTTTGGCACAGCCAACAATTAACTCCATCATGTGGGTGACATTTTTCCTTGAGGAGACCTCCACAGAGATCATCTTTTCGAGATTCCAAGCACAAGCGGAACCAGCAGTGGAACTACCTTGTGAACTTAACTCGGCAGAACTCGTGAACCTGGTTTTGGAGAAGGCTTCCATGGACACAGCTGAACTACGTCTGAAGGGTGCTGAGAAAGTGAACTAGCGTATAGCGACCTTCAACGAGCTAGTTCTTCAACCGAAGTGACAAAAGGACTCTGGATCACAGTCTACAACGGAGGAGGTGAGCCTCGTTTTGAAAGCTCTTCAGATATAGCACGAACAGATTGTGCAACAGAACCAACTGGCGACATTGCTTATTAACTCGCTGAACGCCGAGAAGCCGGTGACTAAATTTGTAGAACCCGATGCGTTTGACAGCATGTCTTCAAGCCCAGAAAGTTGGCTTGAATTCTATGAATATGGCACTGGGAGGAACAAGTGGCACTCTGATGAGGACAAGATTAACATGCGTAGTTACTTGAGAGGTGCTACACGCAAGTGGTGCGAGCTGCACATTATTGAAGAAGCTGACAACTCTTATAGCCAATGGAAGGAAACATTCTTGACGACATTCCGAAGCAACCCGGTACAGAGATGGGACTCCGCGCTTAATTTCAAATTCAAGTAGGGCTCTCTCGTCGAGTATTTCCTTGAGAAACGCCACCTTTTAAAGCTGGCTGAGCCCGTACTTCCATCTTCTGCCGTAATAGCCATAATAATTCACGGAGTGCATTCTGAAGTGCTGAAGCAAATGCAAGTACGATCACTTAAAACTGTAGACGAGCTCCTGGAGTGCCTTCAGCACATACCATCTACTACTAACCCAAGCACTCGCTTCAGACGGACTGATGCGCAAGAACCGAGCCACCTTGCAAGCAGCACAGAGAAATTTGGTTGGCACGCTCCCACAGGTCAGGTTAACAATGTCGACAACGACGCTCAAAAGTTTCCGAAAATAAATAAATAAATAAACAAGGGTGATCAGTCCGACCCGATGATCACAACTGAGACGGTTTATCCAACTTGCTCTAGCCTACTTCACATTCCCATCAAAGTGGGAAACAGACATATGAGGGCTTTGGTGGACAGTGGCACTTGTGTGTCTATAATAAATGCCAAGCTGGTGGATGCAAGTCACCTGCACAGTGGAAGATTGCTACGGGTACAAGGTTACGATGGAAAAGTTACATTGAATAATAAGTGGGCCTCAGTAAACATTGAGTTCCAAGGCCATAAAGTAGAGAGTAAAGTATTGGTGCTAGAGGGAGCGACATGTGGCTTTCTGCTATTCAGACCAGATATCAAGAAACTGAAAATCAACATATACTGGGACGATGCAGTTTTAGTCGGACTAACAAGGGACAAGACACAGCAGGGTTGACAAGATAACCTACGAGTTGTCAAGTGCGTGAAGGATATTCCAACGACCTACCCTGAACTTGTATGCATAGGAAGCTATCCACAAGCGATGAGGTCACCCAAGGTCCCTTTCAAACTAACTGACAAGACCTTCATCCGCAAATCACCTTACAACATGTCAAGAGAGTGAAAGATATGGTTGAAGAAATTGCAGGAGATGCTAGACGCCAATATAATCTGACCTTCGGTGTCACCCTTCGCCTCTCCCATAACAATTGCGCCGAAAGAAGATGGGACTTTCAGACTGTGCACAGACTACAGGGCTCTCAATCGCCTGACCGAACTTATACCATTTCCCATGCTGAAGATAGAAACGATTATAGATGAGACAGGTGGTTGCCGACATTTTTCACGTATTGACTTGTGCAAAGGTTTCTGGCAGATCCCGCTAACCGAAGAAACAAAAATGTACACTGCTTTCATCACACCCTTCGATCTGTACTAGTAAAACCGGTCTCCTTTCGGCTGGAAGAACTCGCCAGCATGGTTCCAGATCATCATGAACGACGTCCTGAAGCCTTTCCTAGGTGTATTTTGTAATGTGTACATAGGACATTATCGTCTTCTCCAAAAGAGAGGCTGAGCATCAGGAACAGCTGCCTCAGGTATTGAATGCCTTGAGCTTGGCACACCTCAAGGTTAATTTTAAGAGAAGCGCATTCTTTCAAAGAAAAGTTGTCCTTCTTGGAAGAGTCTTTGATGGAACTACCAAAAGCAAGAAACAAGAGTTCGTCGAGAGGATCTCCCAACTGGTAAAAACATATGCCATCCACTCATTGCGTGTTTTTGCGATTAGCAGGACATTTCAGACCTTTCATGAAAGACTGCCGTCAAAACTAGATGCCTCATGTGCCTAACGCAGAAAGAAGTTCCATTTGAGTGGAATGACGAATGTGAGAGTCTACCACGAGCTGGTGCACAAAATCTCTGCTGACCCTATTCTACGCATACCAACTTTTACATTACTCTTTGAACTAAATACCGATGCCTTACACTGTGGGACAGGTGCAGTCTTGTATCAGAAATGTCCAGAAACATCCGGAAGAGAAAAGTGACACGTAGTAGGTTACTACAGCTACACCCTCAAGCAGTCTGAAGTTAACTACACCACTACTGAAAAGGAAGCTACTTGCAGTTCTTAAATCAATTCAATACTTCGGTACGTACCTAGAAGGCGCTTTGTTCACCGATCACCAGGCCCTCACTCATCTCTTGAATATGACTCAACCTAAAGACGTATCGCCAGATGGGTGAACTACTTGCAGCAGTTTGAATTCAACATCTCCCACCAACCTGGACCTCTTTTGACTGATGCAGATGCTTTGTCTAGACTGATGATACAATCCAACAAAGAACAATCAGAGGAAATCAATGAAGTAAAATTGTGGGAAGGTACTGAACACCTGATTTTTATTGAAGGTCAGTATCAAGTCCTGCCAACGCCTGGTTCCCAGGGTGCTTTATTTGTACCACGATAGCCCAGAATCTGGAGGACACGATGGATTTTGGCGCACTTACAACAAGCTAGTTAAGAGATTTACGTTGCATCACATTAAGGAAGTGAATTGGCACGTTCGTTCATGCCATATTTGTCAAGTCAACAAAGTGAAATATAAGCAGCCTACAGACGCCATGATAATACCTTGTCACTCGAACGTGCCTTTTTAAGTTATAGACCTGGATTTTGCCGAACTGAATAAGAAACGAGAAGGAGTGAGAGAAACGCAAGCTTTTCTTCTGGCTATAGATGAATGCACCAAGATGGTCGTGGCACAGGCAGGAAAAGAAGATGCAAATAACGCCATTGCTCTCCTCGAAAGGGATATGTTTAAGACTACCAGGATGATCGTATGCGACAACAGTCCAGCATTCAAGAGTGGAAAACTAGCAAGATGGGCCCGAGCCCACAATTTATCATCAGGTTCTGTGCGCCATACCATCCAGCAGCGAATGGGCTTGCAGAGCATGCTGTACGAGATGTGAAACAGTACATCAGGATGTGCGATAGTTTCCCTGGTGGATGGAAATGCTCTTTTGAAGATAGAAGCAGCTGTAAAACACCACAATCGCTCCTACACCAGTGGCTTGGGACGCAGCCCACAGTTCACTTCTTCAGGAGAAACCCCTATTCTGCAGGTGGATGGTGAGTTGGGGCTCTTAGAAAACCTCAAGATCGTCGAGGAGAGGGAACAAAAATCCCAGAGGAGAGGTACCCGTAAACGAATGAAAAATAATTTTGACAAGAGACATCACTCAGACATCCCAGACATTACAGTTCACCGACCTCGTTTCAGTGAGGAAAGGGTTAAGAGATCCCAGTGCCAAATGTTATCATCCTTACTCTGTGACAAAGACGGCCACTCAGAAAGGAATATTCAAGGCTGTTTGGTATACAGGTGGATGTGGCTCGGTTGAATGTGCTTCCATTGGAAATGTTTTCAAGTACTACCCCAGGAGGGGTTAGCAAAAGAAATCTGGAAGAGTGAAGTGGATAGAAGATGAAGCGCAGGAACCTGGGGATGGGTGAAAAGGAGGATGAAGTGAAAAGAAATGGAGATGATGAGATGGACACCAGTTCTACAAAAAAGCTTTAAGTCTATTGTTCTATTCTTACTAGGTTGCAAGCAAGGGAAAACATACTTTATACGTTAAATGAGGACAAAATGAAGTGGTGATACACAGAGAATAACCTTTGCTTGAATGAAATTTATTGAAAGACTATGTAGAATTTGGTACACATTTAGAATCTTCGTGCTGTTATTGCAAATAATTTATTTATTCATAAGGCACATGAATGGCTTACGAACAGCACAACAATACTTGCAAGTCTAAATGACACCAAAAGGCACGATGATTTGGGAAATTGAAGGGAAGTTTAAGGAATTAGGAATGAATTCGTATGCATCCAAATCAAGTATCTGCCACGTATAAACGCCTGACAGAGTGCTTGCAACTCAGCTTATAACGTGCAGATATTGGGAGAGCCGCATGACCGACAAATGGCGCTGGTTTAGGAGTCAAACTGGCAGCCGGCATCGTGAAGGAGAAACCAGTTGTGCTCAAGGAAAAGCGGTCAGGAGGCAACTTTACAATGAGTTGGTGAGACAGCGCATAGATCCTTTATTCACTCCGTTTAGCAGCATTGTTGCCTCTTCACCATCCATGGCCCATGAATATAGTAATTATGGTAATGACTAGGACGGAAGTTTATGAGCCAAGATGTTTGCATCTAAGAGAAACTACAAGCAGCAGCCTTCCTGGCTCAAGGTAGCCCAAACCCTGCTTGCACCAAACTTACTGCTATAACGGCTATAGAATGTGTGGGCAAGCCTGGAAAAACTCACCCATTGGCACTGTCCAGAAACCTATACGTCCCGCAAAGTGCTTGAAACTTGATGCTTCGGTAAGCAAAATTCCCTCAGCCAAACCTGCTATTGTACCTGGAAGCAAACAGAACAGTTTGTTACTGTCGCACATATCTCTCGTCGCTTGCCGGGGAATTAATAGGCTATACTTCGCATGCTAGGTCATGCATGAATTTCAACTGCAGTTTGTGATGTAATGAGTCACTGCTGGCTTTCAAAGTCTCTCTTACGTATGAGCACATTCACAGGACACATAATGTTTGTAGCTGAGATAACTAATTAAATTATGCCACACACACTCAATGTGCACTTTCTGATAAGGTCAAAGGCAAGTACAAACGTCCACACTTCTGTGTAGAGTGCTCGAGCACTGCCCAGCATACAAAGTAAGAGTCAGAATAGCTCCGAAGTTCAGGAGCCGGGCTGAATACTGTGTGGCCTGTGCGTTCTTGTGCCTTCCCCTGTTCGCAACCATTGCCTCTCAAAACGACCGGCAATGCACAGAGATCTTTGCATAACAGCGCGCCAATTCAAAGTTATAGACAGACGTGTGGACGACTGCATCACATGCAAATGCTTCTTCTTGATACATATACGGATGTGAAGGCGATTAGGCGAAATAGCACGACAGTTGGCACTACATCTGTGACTAAATTTACCAAAACTGTACTGCGTGAACGTAGATTAAATTTTAAGACACAATGTGTCCATGAAAGTCCGTCACAACGCAACAACAAAACGAGTGAGCACAATTTTTCATCAGTGGCGCCTCTTATATCTATAATTCGTGTTATAAAACGCTCGTTTCACATTCGTTAGGAAAGCGTAAGCGAGTTCTGCGCTTCAAGAGTAAGCCACGAAAAAGTGAAGACGAAGGCGACTAGGCCCGCAAAAGAAGACTTTAGAAGATCATTCACCTCTCTTCGTAAAGTTCGCACCAAAAAGTGCAAATCTGAAGTTTCGCTGTGCATTTTGCCTTGCAGTGTAGCTCACGTTCATCAGGAGTCATGTCATAAGGCACCAAGGCCTGCACCTTTGGATGCTGTTGCGAAACTTCAGAGACTGCCTGACTGCACTGTGCGTCCAATGTTCTAACCGACTATTGAATTAGAAGTTACTTACCGAACTTCAATGAATAGAGTGAAAGTAAGGTCATTTTTTCGATTCCCTCGTCATCCGCGGGTGACCGGTAGTAGCTCAGCGGTCCCCAGCCCCTTTTCTCACGCTCCCGCTTCACTATCTCATATATAAACAAAATCGGAGACTCGTCAGGTGGTATGAACACCATTTTTCAGCCTCTCCTCTGGAAATTACAGCTACGCCAATCTGATTCCGATCGCGAAAAACGTCCCAGGAGCAGACCGAGCAAGGGCAAAGTAAACGCCGGAACAGGAAGCCCATAAGACATGCTAATTCGGCTAGCAATCCAACTACAGCCGGTGCCTTGCCTGACTTACGAGCCACCACGGGCCCAAGCCAAAGTCACCCGAGCTCCAGCGTGCGAGAACACTCTAGAGGTAACGTACGCAATCGCGCGTCTTAGGCAGGTCGTCGCGTTCCCTTTTTTACGCAAAATAAACTAAGCAGCGAAACTACGATAATTACGACAGAGAGCCCTTGATACGCGCAACAGGTTTATTAATGTGCGTCACGTCTCAAGCTCGTTCTCTGAATCGTCCGAGCCCGTTGCCACACCACTCACAAAAATGTTTTTCAGCAGGCCCAGGTCGGCGGCGGGTTTTGACATGCCTTCGGCACTCTTTTTTGCCCTCTTCGCGACGATCTCCTCGTCGGTAGCGCGCTGTCTCACATCTATCGACTGCCGTAAACTTGCGTCGTCCTCACCACCTTCCCTGGCTTCCCGCCGTAGGCGCTTGCTCTTCTGAACGGCCGATATGTAAAAGTTGGACTCGCGCTTGGCCTGCGCGATCTCGGTGCGCAGCCGCTGGTCCCTGACAGCTTTCTCGTATGCCAGCCGCTCGTTCAGATGCGTCCACCGGAACCGGTGCAGGTACTTGATGCTCCAGAGGCTGTAGTAATACTCGGCACGTCGTTTTCCACCAACCTGGACGCCGTTCAAAGTGGCAGCGACGCGCTTGGCCACTTTTTTGTCCATGAACTCGACCCAACCTTCGACGAAGTTTCGTGCCTTCCCATGATCTTTTTCCGGCTGCAGGAATATACGGCCCAGTTCGCCGTACTTTGACAGCATGCTCCGCACGGTCTTGACGTTCATCTTGGGCGGTATGTAACTCAAGTAGACGACGCCGGGAATTTTCTTCTTCTTCTTCATTGCCTTGACTTTGTGCTTCGGCGGCTCATCTTTGACATCAGCAGAGCTGCGGACATCAGAACCCGCGTCGTTGGACGATGCAGGTTCGTGGCGTTGTTCGTCGTCGCAAACAGCGTCACATTCACCTTCCGCCATCTTTGGAAACTATGACAACCCCAGCCTCGCTAGAGCGATAGACTAGCCAGACTGAGTCACATGCCTAGAGTAGCATTACAATAGATGGCGCTGCAAGCTACACCTACACGAGGATTGCCACCTCACAAAATTTACATTCCTGAAACCATGTTGTTTAATTATTATCGCTAGTATCGCCAAGAAATAAATAAAAGAGAACTTCATTTATCAAGAAAGGGCGAAGCACTGACTGCGATAGTATGGTTTGCGCTTGAACTTCTTGGGCGTGCGCTACCGATGGCGGCGCTCCCGTCAGTGATACCAGAGTCCTTCCATGTGGTGATACATCGAATCAAATATGATGAATGGCAATGCAAGCCATAAAATTAGAACTGTCGAAGTGGGTGGAGAAAAGCGATGTATTGGGGGAACCACAGAATGGGTTCAGGCCAGGCAGACGCTTAGAGAATAATGTGTTTGTACTGACTCAGTGCATAGAGATTTCAGTAACTCAGAAAATACCTTTATCGATAGCATTTCTAGATATTGTTACGGGGAAAAGAAGCAAGAAATATATTTACACTGTATTTACAAGTATGGCAGCGGCTGACAAGATCATAGCTCGCGAAGTCCAGAGCGTCGTCTTCTTCAAGTCATGACCAAACGTCTTCTTCGTCGCTCTGTAACATGACCCCCGGCGGCTGAAGCACCGACCCGGTGCTGGTTAGGAGGCGGTCGAATGATACGGCTTAAGACGCGCCACGTGGACTACATCGGAACGAGGCTGAGCCACGGTGGGGTCAAGAGGGGCGATTTCGTAGGTGACGTCGGTTACTTGACGCAAGACGCGGTAAGGGCCAGAGTAGCGTGAAAGCAACTTCTCCGAGAGGCCAACGCGTCGCGACGGAGACCAAAGCAGAACCAGGGCGCCCGGCGTGTAGTGGGCGTCACGATGGCGGGTGTCATATAAGCGCCGCTGATTTTCCTGCGAGTCCGCAAGTCGACGTCGGGCAATATGGCGTGCCTCTTGTGCCTGGAGTATGGCGTCCCGGGCGTACTCTGATGTGAAATGCAGGCTATCAGGCAGAAGGGTGTCGAAAGGGAGCGTAGGGTCGCGGCCGAACAAGAGGAAGAATGGAGAGAAGCCTGCGGTATCGTGGCGAGAAGAATTATAGGCAAAGGTAACGAATGGTAATGCAACGTCCCAGTCGCGATGGTCAGCGGAGACATACATGGACAGCATGTCAGTAAGGGTCCGGTTGAGACGCTCGGTGAGACCATTCGTTTGTGGATGGTAAGCAGTAGCAAGTTTGTGTTTAGTCGCGCACGAGTGTAGAATGTCATTAACAACTTTAGAAAGAAAGCAGCGGCCTCGGTCGGTAAGGAGCTGTCGAGGGGCACCGTGGTGAAGGATGACGTTTTCTAGCAGGAAATCGGCGACATCGGTTGACAGCTTGTCGGAAGAGCCCGTGTGATTGCGTATCGGGTGGCGCAGTCTGTTGCGACAGCAATCCACTTATTTCCCGAAACAGACGTAGGAAAGGGGCCTAAAAGATCAATGCCTACACGAAAGAATGGTTCTGATGGCACGTCAAGTGGTTGAAGGCGGCCAGCAGGGAGTGTGGTCGGCTTTTTCCGTCGTTGACAAAGGTCACACGCAGCGATGTAACGGCAGACGTCACGGTAAAGACCAGGCCAAAAAAAGCGCCGACGAACGCGGTCGTAAGTCCGTGACACGCCAAGGTGACCGGAAGTCGGCACATCATGAAGCTGGGCGAGAACAGTCCGGCGCAGATGCGAAGGGACAACTAAGAGTCGGTCAGGGCCGTCAGGGCGCATGTTACAACGGTACAATATGCCATCGTGGAGTTCAAACATTCGAAGGGAAGGATCGGGCGTCGTTGAAGTCAGCCGGTGAATAAGGTCTTTTAAGAAGTCGTCCCGCCGTTGTTCCGCTCCGATATTGTCAAAAGCACTCAAAGAGAGAACGGTGACAGGAATTTCGGCCATAGAAACGTCAGGTGGGTCGACAGGATGGCGCGACAAGCAGTCCGCATCTTGGTGTAACCGGCCGGTCTTGTATACAACGGAGTAGTTGTATTCTTGAAGGCGCAGAGCCCAGCGGCCAAGGCGCCCAGAAGGATCTTTCAGGGAAGAAAGCCAACACAGAGCGTGGTGGTCAGTGATGACTGTGAATTGCCGGCCGTACAAATAGGGGCGGAATTTTCCCACTGCCCAAACGAGAGCCAGACACTCGCGCTCAGTGATAGAATATTTGCGCTCAGCAGGGGAAAGAAGACGGCTGGCGTAAGCAATAACACGTTCTTGTCCTTGTTGTTTCTGGGCCAGGATAGCTCCAATACCGTGGCCGCTGGCATCAGTACGGACTTCTGTTGGAGCTGATGCATCAAAGTGAGCGAGAATGGGAGGGGAAGTAAGCAGCCGGATCAGCTCAGTGAAAGCAGCAGCTTGCTCACGGCCCCAAATGAAGGCAGCGTCTTTCTTGAGGAGCTCAGTAAGAGGGCGTGCAACGTCCGCAAAATTGCGGACAAACCGACGAAAGTAGGAGCAGAGGCCCAAGAAGCTGCGAACGTCCTTGGAGCACGTTGGCACGGGAAATTCTTTCACTGCCCGGATTTTATCTTGATCAGGACGTACACCAGAGGAATCGACGAGATGTCCGAGCACAGAAATTTCACGACGACCGAAGTGGCATTTGGACGAATTGAGTTGTAGCCCCGCCCGACGAAAAACAGATAGGACCGTCGATAGGCGTTCGAGGTGCGTCGCAAAAGTCGGGGAAAAAACGATCACATCGTCCAAGTAACAGAGGCAGATGGACCACTTGAAGCCGTGTAGGAGGGCGTCCATCATTCGTTCAAATGTGGCCGGGGCATTACATAACCCGAAAGGCATCACTTTGAACTGATAAAGGCCGTCGGGAGTAATAAAAGCTGTTTTCTCACGGTCCATGTCATCGACGGCAATTTGCCAGTACCCGGAGCGAAGGTCTATGGACGAAAAATATTGTGCTCCATGGAGGCAATCCAGGGCATCGTCAATGCGTGGTAGCGGATAGACGTCCTTCTTGGTTACCTTGTTTAGGTGCCGATAATCTACGCAAAATCGCCAACTGTTGTCCTTTTTCTTAACTAGTACAACAGGGGATGCCCATGGGCTGCAAGAAGGTTCAATGATGTTACGAGAAAGCATCTTATCAACTTCGTGTTGGATGATGTCTCGCTCAGTAGGAGAGACGCGGTAGGGTCGCCGATGGATTGGACTCGCATCCCCGGTGTTAATGCGATGTTTGACAACAGATGTTTGCCCGAGAGGACGGTCTCCAAGGTCGAATAAGTCCCAGTACGAGGCAAGGAGGCAACGTAGTTCATTGGCACACTGGGGCGGAAGGTCGGGCGCAATCATTTTCGTTAGGGCATTCAAGTCTGAAGGGGCAGGAGGCACAGCAAGAGGTGCACACGAGGAGCCGTCAGCAGTTAAACTCGAAATGTGGTAGTCTCGGGCCGGCGTGATTTGCGCAAGTGATATGCCGCGCGGGAGAACTTGTGCACAAAGTCCAAAGTTCACTAGCGGAAGACAGGACGTGTTCTCCGTAATGGTAATGACGGTGTGAGGAAATGCGACGTTATGCGAGAGCAGGACATCCGGATTAGGGGTTACGATGTAGTCACCGTCTGGAACGGGCGGAACGGGTGAAACACCTATGTAGGAAACGGCAAGGTGAGGAAGGCGAATATGCTCTGTGGAACATAGCCGGATCGGAGCACTATCGAGGGGATCAATAGCAACAGGTAGAGCGAGTTGCACAACACCAGCAGAACAGTCTATCAAGGCGGAATGGGCTGAGAGAAAGTCAAGTCCCAGGATTAGGTCGTGAGGGCAGTGTTCGAGGACATAGAATAAAACAGAAGTATGATGATCGGCGACACTCACACGAGCTGGACACATGCCAATAACGGCCGGCGTTCCCCCGTCGGCGACTCGGAGCACAGGCGACGGGGCAGGAGTGAGGACTTTCTTGAGACGATGGCGAAGCTGAGCACTCATCACAGACACATGCGCGCCAGTGTCAATCAGAGCCGTAACAGGTACACCATCCACGTTCACTTTGATGAGCTTCCGATGTGTGGGCAGGGTCAGAAGAGGATTTTGGCGTCGGGTCGGTATAGCAGCATCACCTCTAGGTGCTGCACCCGTTAGTTTTCCGAAAGCGTGCGCCGGAAGGAGCTTGGGGACGGTGACCGACGCGATGGGGGCGAGCGGGAGAAGCGGCGATGTGGCGAAGGAGAGCGGCTAGAACGGGTGGGCCGAGAAGTGTCGCCAGGAGTTACTGGTTGCGTGTGCGGTGGGAAGCGAGAAGTAGCACGAGGAGGACGGTCGGATGGGAGATATGGCCAAGGGGTCGAATTCCATGAAGAGCGGCAGTGACGTGAAATATGACCGATACGGCCACAAGTGAAGCATATTGGCCTGTCGTCCGGAGTGCGCCAGTCAGCCGGGTTGCGATACCGCGGAGGGGCATTCACGTTTCGAGGGCGCATGGCAGAGGTGGACGAAACGTAGTCAGGCCGATTAATGGAGCAGACGTTGGTCAAGCCAACGTTGGCCAATTCCTGGCGTACGACGGTCTGGATCAGGGAAACGGTGGCCGGGCAATTGTCGGAGCCAAGGGTTGGGGTTGGCATAGGAGATGCGGCTTCGATTTCACGCCGGATGATGTGGACGATGTCATCAGAGCGATTGGGCGTAGGCAGACTGCGGAGGTCTTCGCAGGTGGACGGAGCAGCCGTGTTGGGGAGGCGGGGAAATGGGTGGGCAATGCGACGGCTCTTGGCCTCTTCAAATCGCCGGCATTCGGTAAGGATGGCTTGTACAGTAGAACAATCCTTAAACACAAGGAGGTGAAAGGCATCATCTGCTATGCCCTTAATGACATGTGCCACTTTATCAGCTTCGGACATCCTCGGATCCACCTTGCGGCACAGAGCGAGCACATCTTGAATGTATGTGAGGTAGGACTCGGTGCACGTCTGGACACGCGAAGCGAGGTCTTTTTGAGCGGCGCGCTGACGTCCAACAGGCCTGCCAAACAAATCCGTGAGCTTCTGTTTACAAATGTCCCAGGTGGTAAGTTCTTCCTCATGGGTCTGAAACCAGACGCGTGCCGTCCCCGCGAGATAGAATATCAAATTCGCCAGCATGGCGGTCTGGTTCCAGTGGTTGCTCTTGCTCACCCGCTCATAAATAAGTTGAAGCCAATCTTCAACATCCGTGTTGTCAGTGCCGGAAAAGGAGCCGGGGTCACGCGGTTGTGCCAGAATGACGGTTGGCGTGGGGGCCGACGAGCCCGAAGCATCCTCGCCTTGAGCTGGCATGGTAGATGCAGCCAAGGAGCGCCCGCTGCGTAAATCCGTCTTGTCCTTGAGCCCGCAAACTCCACCAAAAATGTTACGGGGAAAAGAAGCAAGAAATATATTTACACTGTATTTACAAGTATGGCAGCGGCTGACAAGATCATAGCTCGCGAAGTCCAGAGCGTCGTCTTCTTCAAGTCATGACCAAACGTCTTCTTCGTCGCTCTGTAACAATATTAAAGGAGCTTATGACAACGTAGACAGGGAATTGTTATGGGATATTCTTCAGCACGAAGACATAGATGACGATTTCGTGGAGCTGCTGAGGCAGATATATAGAGACAACCAAGTACAAGTGGTATGGCAAGGTCGAAAAGGTAATGAAATGGCGGGAATTCACCAAGGATTGAAGCAATTATGCCCTCTGTCACCATTGTTGTTCACGCTTTACGTTAAGGGTATAGAAAGACGACTGGAAAACAGCGAATTAGGTTTTGGTTTATCCTACATACGTAATGCAACAGAAGGTCCCTGGACTGATGTACGCAGATGACATTGTGCTACTAGCGGACAATAAAAAAGATTTACAGATTTACAGATGCTTGCGAATATCTGTGGGAATGCAGCGACAAACCTAGGCCTTAAG
The DNA here is from genome assembly GCF_013339745.2 of Dermacentor silvarum. Taxonomy (NCBI): domain Eukaryota; kingdom Metazoa; phylum Arthropoda; class Arachnida; order Ixodida; family Ixodidae; genus Dermacentor; species Dermacentor silvarum. The sequence goes on from NC_051164.1 coordinate 94,510,121, forward strand.
TTTAGCACAGAGAAATCAGGAATTATGATCTTTAATGAAGAGATGAGTAACTTCGTGGTGTCAATTCAACAGCAAGTAATACCCATAGTGAAGCAATATAAGTACCTCGGCGTACACATAAACGAAGAAAAGAATGACTCAAGCAACCACCAAGATAATCTGAGAATAAAGGGGAAGCGGAGTGCAGCAATAATGAAACACTGTGGGGCCACAATAAATATGAGGTGGTGCGTGGAATCTGGAAAGGAGTAATGGTGCCAGCGCTATAACATTCGCAAATGCCATTCTATGCTTAACATCGGATATCTTGTCGCGTTTGGAAGTTAACCAAAGATCAGTAGGCCGGTTGGCTTCAGGAGCCCACAGTAATACCACAAATGAGGCAGTGCAGGGTGACATGGGTTAGTTTTGAAGAAAGGCTCAGGAACATGGATGAAAATAAATGGGCAGCTAAAGTGCACAAGTATCTATCTCTACATGAAAAGCGTGGACACAGAATGGAGGAAGAGGTCAAGGAAGTTGGCAACAAAGTACAGGATAATCGTAATTATAAATAGACAACCAGGAGTCATCAGAAAGAAACTGAGAGAAATAGAGACCGTGAATTGGATGCAAAGAATGGAAACGAAAAGGACAATTGATGGAGATTTCCAAGAATGAGAAGAAAGAAATTAGAAGGGAAAATCTGTACGATAACACAAACGGCAGTGCCTTGCTATTTGAGGCTCGAGCCGGTTGCCTAAGGACCAAAACATACCGGAGCAAATATTCGGAACTAGATGATGCATGTGTATGCTGCAGTAAAGATCCAGATACCACTGCAGGCAGGCAGGCAAAGAACTTTATTATTATCCGGAGGCGGCGCTCGACCACCATTAGGGGGTGACACCGGTGGGCCACTCCCACGACGGGACGGGGAGGTTAAACTCCACGGCCATGTCGCGGGCCCTCTGGATGGCCCTAAGCTGGTCTCTTTTGTCTTGGCTAGTGAGAAGATAGTTCCAGTCCGCCTCCGTAGAGGGAGACTCGCTATTGCCACAGCATGTGTTGTAAGGTACATTTGGGGTGGCCACAGCGCGGGCACCCCGGCTCTATGCCATCCATGTATTTCGAACATTTTAGAGGCGATGCATACGCCTCCGTCTGTAACAGACGTAGAGTGATAGACTGAGCTCTGTTTAAGTTTGGGTGCGGGAGTGGGTACTTCCGCCGCTCCAATTGGTAATGTTTGCAGATTTCAGTAAAGGTTAACAACGGGTCTCTGAAGTACCTAGTAACGTCCTCAGCCTCCGAGTGGTTCTCCCCGACGCGGAATGTGAGACCTCGCGCCCGGGAATGAGCCAACTCGTTGGCGTTAAGGATGGTTCCGTGTACGTGTCGGCCAACGTGTGCCGGGAACCAGATGATGTGCTTTTTGTCTGACCAATTAGCAGCATAGAGAACGCGCGCGGCTTCCCGACAAACCGAGCCCGTCATGAAGGCCCGTGCGGTTGCGCGCGAATCTGTGTAAATGGCGGTGCGGTCGGTGGCAGCGAGAGCTAGTGCCACAGCGACCTGCTCGGCACGATCAGCGTTTGAATTTAATAAAGTCATAGACGACAAGTGTTCGCCTTTGATTGTTGTTACAACCGAGACAAAGTGGTCCGTATATCCGTACTGCGCTGCGTCTACGAAGGCCACGTTATCCTCCATGGCGGCTGCGGTACTGAGTAGGGCTCGCGCCCGTGCCTGACGTCTTCCCACGTTATGTGTGGGATGCATGTTACGGGGTATCGGTAATACCGTAAATTTTGCGCGCAGCTCTTCGGGGAGCTGTCGCGGGCTTTCTTGGGTTACGGGAGATTGGAGCCCGAGGTGTGCTAGTAACCGTCGCCCAGCTTCAGTGGAAGACAGCCTTACAATTTGAGAGACTTTTTGAGCTTCTACTATTTCTTTGAATGTGTTATGAATGCCTAGCTCGTTGAGCTTGGTCGTGCGGGTGCTGCCCGGTAACCCGAGCACCTGTTTAACGCACCGGCGGATGATCACGTCGAGACGGCGTACATCTCCTTTTTGCCACAGGTGGGCGGGAGCCACATAGTTGATGTGGCTCATGAGGAACGCGTGGAATAGTCTGCGGAGATTCTCCTCAGACAGTCCCCCGCGCTTGTTAGCTACTCTGTTAATTAATTTAGCCATTGCTTCGGCCTTCTTAGAAATGTGAGTGATACTGGCGTCGTTATGGCCGTTGGCTTGAATGACCATGCCTAGAATGCGAACTTGGTCCACCGTGGGGATCGGTGTACCGTCCGTCGTCAGGACGCTGATTTCCGCGTATGCGTCTCTGCGCGCCTTGTATTTCGGGCGGTAGAGCAGTAATTCTGATTTCTCTGCCGATAGCGAGAGACCGGCCTGCCGTAAGAACGTTTGTACCATGTTGACCGCTTCTTGCAGTCGCTCCTCGATATGGCCGTCACTGCCGCTCGTACTCCAAACGGTGATATCGTCTGCGTAGAAGGCGTGGCTGATGCCGTCGATCTGTGAGAGTTGTCGCGACAGAGCGCGCATGGAGAGGTTGAACAGGAACGGAGAGATCACGGCCCCTTGGGGTGTGCCCCTCGGTCCCAGGTTGAACTGCTTCGAGCCCATCGAGCCGAGTTGGATTGTAGCTGTCCTGTCGCGTAGGAAAGAGCTAACGTAGTTGTAGAAACGAGTACCTAATCCTGCCTCGCGAATCGAGTTGAGGATGTGAGAGTGGTTTACGTGGTCGAACGCCTTCTCGAGGTCGAGCGCTAGGATGGCTCTAGTGTCTCTGGTGATCTTATCCATGAGCTCGTATTTGAGCATCAGCATTACGTCCTGCGTGGACATGGACGGGCGAAAGCCAATTTGGTTGATCGGTAGAATCTGACGCTCCTCTACGAATTTCGTGACTCGCTTGAGGATTACGTGTTCGGCCACCTTACCCACACAGGACGTGAGCGAGATGGGACGAAGTGAGCCTAGCGCTAAGGGTTTACCCGGCTTGGGGATAAGTATGACGGTTGCCTCGCGCCATGAAGGCGGGACGTTACCTGTCTCCCAGATTTTGTTAATGTGCTCGGTGAGAAGTTGTATGTCCTCCTCGGCGAAATTTTTAAGAAGCTTATTCTGTATACCGTCGGGACCCGGGGCCGAGCGGCAGTTGAGTTCGGAGAGGACCGCCTTAACCTCGGCGCAAGTGAAGGGGGATCCTAGTGGATCCTCCTCCGTAGCGTCCGGGGCAGGCGGGTAATCGGATGGGGAGCTAGGTTCGGTACATAGGTAACGCGCAGCTAGCTCGTCGGTGATTTGAGTGTCGGTCTTACCCGAGATTTTGAGTTTGTGGATTAGTCTGTCTATCGTGAGTTGTTGGGATGCTGTCGACGGTTTGTCACCTAGTAAGTGTTTCAACAGGTTCCATTTGGCCCCGTTTCTCATTTGACCATCAACCGAGTTACACACTTCGTCCCAGTGCTGACGCTCTAGGTTACGGCAATGTGCCTCGATTTGACGATTGAGTTCAGCTATCTTTTATTGCGATAGCAATTATATGGACACTCCAAAGCAGATTTCTGCCGTCGGCGTCGCCGTTGCCGTCGCCGTGAGGTTCCGTATGACGTCAATGGAGATGAAATCGTCGCCGCGCGCCGCCGAACGCTGTATGTGCGAGTGAAAGGGCGCGAAGGACGCGCGCTTTCACGGGGAGTGAACGCACGGCGGAGAACAAACGCGCGTTCTGTGCCGTGCTCCCTTAAGGGCTGCAGAAGTAGGCGTCTCTTTCCTCCTTTACAATCACCATATATGTAGAGCAAACGCGCCTTCTTCTGACGCACGAAAGGCCGTGGGGGGGGGGGGGGGGGGGCAGGGAAGGGAGGCGACGTTTAGCTGCGGCACCAAGTGCCTATTTATATCAGAGGCTCCGGCAACAGTCACCAACGCCGCACGCATTTTGTGCGAACGCGGGGCAAAACGCCGTCGGCGTCGACAACAGTGCTGTGTGTTGCCGGTGCTGCTGCATGTCCAAGTTTGTACAGCGGATAAAACTACTATCCTTACTCCGTATAGCTCTCTACTAAGTTGCTATCGCAATTGATGCTTCGCCTTTCGGGTGAAACTGCGACAACTTTTTACGAAGGTTACGATTGAGCTTCTGCGTGCGCCATTTCGCGTGCAGTGATTTTTTAGCTTCGAGTAGGTGAGCTAGCCGGCTATCCATTCGCTCGACCTCCAGTTCGGTTTCAACATCCTGAGTCGAGTTTGCAACGTCCTCTTTGAGTCGTGCGAGGAGTTCTGCTAGGGTTTTGTAGTGAGTGTCGTCGCGTTTCCTGAGCTCTCGAAAACGATCCCAGTCCGTAATGCGAAACTGTCTGATTTTGTTTGTAGAGACGTTTACGTTCGTCTGTATAATGTAATGATCACTGCCCAGATTCTCACCTAGGTTAGTCCACGTGGGTTGTCCCGCGTGCCTAACCATCGTGAGGTCCGGGGTGCTATCGCGCGTAACCGAGTTACCTACCCGTGTAGCTGAAGTGGGATCTGTTAGGAGCGTGAGTCTATGTGTGTGCATTTGTGATACCAGGGCAGTGCCCTTACGGGAAGAGCCGCGGTACCCAAAGTCTGGATGCGTGGCATTGAAGTCTCCCCCGATTATGAGCATGTGGTCCCCTGCAATTTTGCTCGCGCGCTGAAAGAGGACCTGAAATGTAGTTTGCGTGTTTCTGGGTGTACTATATACGTTAAGAATAAAAACTGACTGTTTAAGCTTTGAATTTGGGATTAACTCTATCATAATGTGTTCGTCTTTGAGATCGGGGCGGACCTCGTGGCGAACATATGCGTACTTCTTGGAGATGAGCGTCGCTATCCCTCGCGTTCCCACTCGATGGTCCGCTTCGGTGCGATAGGCACGCAAAACGGGGTCGGCGGTTAGCGTTTCTTGTAAGAGAATTACGGCAGGCCGATTGGCGCTAGATTGAATGAATTGTTGCAAAGCTGCCTTCCGCTTGGGAAAGCTGAAGCAATTCCATTGCCAAATTACAAGATTGCTTGTGTTAGCCATGATTACTGCATAGGGGTTGGCGCACGAACCGCCGCGTGCTGTCCTTCTAATATTTGTAACCGCGCGTGGAGCTCGGTGAGCTGGAGGGTGTGTGGAGTCATATCGGCAGCTCGGTCTGCCGCAATGTCTGCGCGGAGGCGGGCGAGTGCCTCCATGAAGTTAGACATAGTAACGGGCTCGTCGGCCGGGTCCTCGGCCGCGCGACGCTTCGCGGCGCGATTGGCGTTCGACGAGGTAGTGGGGGCGGGTTCAACGGCCGGAGCGACGGGCGTCGGTGCCTCGACAACGCTTTCTCTCGGCTGCTGCAGGTTTCGAATAAGTGCTTTGAATTCTGCGTTTTCTTTGCGCAGAAACGCTAGCTCGCGTTTGAGCTCTTGAATCTCATCTTTCTCATGCTGTGGCAAGTTACCCGTGCGCGCGGAACCGCGAGTCTCACCTTTACCGGCGACTCGGTCGGCCCAGGTAGGTGTTGCAGTCGGACTCTTGGTGGTGGTAGGCAGGTGCTTCGTCGGTTGACTCGGGGCTGGTTGCTTGGGCGTCGGCTGTTGCTTGGCCGAGCCTCCTTGGGTCTGTTGGTTGTTGTTGCGCCGGCGTCTGCGGCGGCGTCGACGTCGAACGACGTAAGGGATTTGATAGCGATTTCGGCATGTGCGGTCGCCCGTAATATGGGCCTCACCGCACAACGCGCACTTGGGTGTAACGCACACATGGTCGGGTCCGGTGGGTTTGATACCGCAGTGTTCACAGACTTTCTCAGATGGAGTAGGGCAGACGTCTTGTCGATGCCCGACTCGGCCACAGTTGCGGCAGGTGTCGATCTGTCGCTTGTAGAGCGTGCAACGCAGCAGAAGCATGCCGCAGCGCACATAGTTGGGGACTTTGTGTCCGTCGAAGAGAAGGATGATGGTGGTTGTATCCTTGATTCGTCGTACCCCCATTAACGTGGGGTTGTGTGATGAGACGAACAGGCGTTGTAGCTCTGAGTCTGGAAGGTCAGCGTCGACCCCTCGGACTACGCCTCGGCTGGTGGTGCCAGAGGCGACTACGTAAGCGGATACTGGATGCGCTCGCTCCATGAGAACAATTTGTCGTACTTTAGCGTACGCTTCGGCCGTTTGTAAGCTCGACGTGCTGATCACAAAGATATTCTGTGTGTCGTTAGTGCAAACGATATCTTCCTCTGCCGCCGTTGGCGGGAGTCGTGCAGCGAATAGTAGAGCTTGTAAGAACTTAAGCTTGTTGCACTTACGCACATCCAGTCCACCTCCGGGGCGGACGATGACACGGTGATGATCCGTTGGCAGCGGGGGGAGCCGGCTGGCGGCTGCAACCCTCGTCGCAGCTCCGGTTCGCAGGGCGCCAATGCGGGCGCCGGCTGGCTTGCCGGTGGTAGTAGTTGAAGATGTTGCTCGACGTCGAATTGCTTCGATCCAGCCAGGCGCGCTGGCTTCCTCTTGAGTGATTAGTTCTCCCTCCACCATGGCCTCAGGCATGATAGCGGCGCCGCGGCGGGACGCGCCGGCGCAGGGGTACGTAGTCGTGTTCAGCACACTTGAGGCCTAGCGAGCGAGGCGAAACGTTGGTCGAAAAAGGAAAAAAACTCTGGGTGGCCCGGGCCAAAACTGGTATCCGGGTGTTCCCCTAGACGTAGCGAAAACGTTGGTGACAAAATTAGGGAAGATTTCACACAGTAGACCGGCAAAAAGCATATCAGAAGGCGGAGCCGATGCGGAGACGTCCGCTCGTCTCGACGCCCATGGCGTTCTTTCCAAATCAGCGAGTGCGCACCACAAACTATTCGACAGTTACGTTAGAGTAGAACTAGTTACGTTGTTACGAAAGCATGCTTTCGCCTAAACTCCCCAGATACCACTCAGCACATCCTAATGGAATGCGTCGGGATCCAACCAGAGAGAACCGTAGGTGAAGTGCAACTCCCAGTAGCGCTTGGGTTTAAAGTGGAAAGAAACATCAACAGATCAGCCGTAGAGATAAGCAAGAGACGATTAGAGTACTGGTGAAAAAAAAAAAAAGCAGGGAAAAGATGGATACGACCTGATCTCTTAAAATCATAGGTAGCGGTAAAAGGTAAATTTTTGAAAAAGAAAAAGAATAATGAGATGTATAAAAAGTGCTAGATAAAGAACATATATAGTATACCTGATTAAATCAAGCAGGCTAGGTGACTATTTGTCCCCGCCCCGTTTCAAAGGGGATGCCAATAAATCATCATCATCATCATCATCACCGTGACGTTAGAGGGGGGACTCGCCTTTGTCGTCTGCTGCGCTCCGGCTAGAATAGCTTCATTTTTATGCGTTTTCTCGCGCTCTGACTGCGTGCTCACGTAGCAGGGCGCTCTCCAATTACCATCTGTATTTTTTCCCAGTGTTAGTTTTATTATTTCCAGCATTATGATGACAACAAACCTGGCATATTAAATGTATCTTCCATATAACTATGTGATCGCCCAGTGGCTCTGGCATAGCGCTGCTTAGTTCGAGGTTGCTGGTTCGACCTCTTGCGTGGCGGGCGCATTTGAATGGGGGGTGAATTGCAAACATGCTCGTGTATACTTAGATTTAGGTGCACGGTAAAGAACCCAAGGTGGTTAAAATTAATTCGGACTCCTACACTACGTGTCTGATAATCGTAGGGTGGTTCCTCCAATGGCACGTAAAATCTCAGTTTTATTTTTTGCATATATTTTAGCTTTTCATATGACCCCCATCTCTCGCGGAGGGGGGATACGATCTCGTGACTAAGTCATAAAACTTCGCGCCGAGCCAGTAAATGCGAGTCTACGCAGCTTTGGAAATTACACGATCGCAGCTTTGGCACGATCGCAGGGCTCATGCGCAAAATTTTTGCGTTGACAAATCGTCATTGTAGTTGAATGCGAATTTCACATTTCGCTCGTAATTCCAGTAACTTGGTGTTGTAAACGTAAAATTCTTTCTGACAACAAATTTAGTCTCGTTATTTTACTGAGAAGCGGTTAATTTACCTTGAACATTAGTGGGATAGTGGGTTTACGTGGAATGTTAGTTCCCAATTGTCAACCATGCTTTGCACTATATTTTGCAAATAAATTTCATTACCACTTTCTAATGTAGAAAAAAAATGTTTGGGTTTGCATAATACTATTTCTGTTCAACGCACTTTCCGACTACCGGAAACCATTCGGAAAACATTATTTTATCAGCGTAACAATAACAATGTTATGTTAAGAAAACGCGCAGAAAAGCTTGCAGAAATTTTGCCTTTATAACCCCCCCCCCCCCTCCTTCCCTTTTTCTCTTTGTATGTTTAGCGCTCCAGCAACTTATTCGGTATATATATATAGTTCCCAGCTAATCTAAACTTGTCAATTTTCTTCGTTTAGTTTTGAATAGGTATGAACCGCCTGCAGAGCAAAATATATTTGAAACGGTGATCGAAGAAAAGGTTGTCGCCTGTTTTTGTTACGCGATAGCACTAATTATCTTCGCTGGACGAATCTAGCCAGGGCAATGTGCACGTTACCACCGGTAAGAGCAAAGAAGCAAAGGGTTACGCTGAGTCGATTAACACGCAGGGGCTAGCTGTGTCACGGTTGAAGCTAGTAGTCCATTTTAATTAAAAATTACGCGAAGGTCAGTACTGCAGCACAAGACTACGAAATCTTGTTTTGCTCGCTAATTTTGTCCGCCCTTCTACCAGACGTTCCAGATCACATTTTGCTGCAATGCCACTAAAGCAGTGCATGCATTAACGTAGCGCAGTGACCAGCAAGTTTCTTAAGAATGGCATCAAACCTATTTCGCGATATGCTTAACGCGCTGGGCAGCAACAAAATCGGAATGTCTGTGGCAAACGGCGTGGGCGACCGAACACGCAGCACGCGCCAACAGACAAGTACACTATATATAACAGCGCAGGCCCCGTAGCTGAAGGCCAAATCCCGCAGTTCATTGTCAAAAAAGGGCCGACAAATCATTATGAGTGCGCCATGAAAACGGAACAGCAATGGCGAGAAGTCGTCGCCGTACACGCACACTGATGACTAGCAGACGACGCCAGGAGCAATCCATACTATTCTCTCGTTTTTTTTTTTTTCCTTCGCCTCTTCTACGTCGTGACATCGCAGTCATTTTGTGTTCTTCTTCATTCGAGGAAAAAAAACCGCACGGAGCGAGGTCAGGTGAGTAAAGGGCGTGGCCCGGGGTATGTATGTATGTATGTATGTATGTATGTATGTATGTATGTATGTATGTATGTATGTATGTGTGTGTGTGTGTGTATGTATGTATGTATGTATGTATGTATGTATGTATGTATGTATGTATGTATGTATGTATGTATGTATGTATGCAAGCATGCATACATGCGTGCAATCACAGGGCTTGCAGTCCGCACTTTTTTTTTTTCAGCCGGGGTTGCTATTCTGCGCATCTTCAAATTCTGCCATACTGTCGAATTCGCCATCTTGTCAGTTATGACTGGCCCACAGGGCAGCTGCAGCCTCTCTGATTAGCTGAAAATGCCATCGTTGCAGAATTTCACAATATGGCGGTATTTGACAGCACCCCGGATCAGTGGCAAATCCAGAGGGGTGGCCCTGGGAACTGCCTTCCCCCGTAGGCTACCCTGGATCCATTCCTGCCCCAGGTTCGCCTTATATGCCTCATCGCACAATGACTTTTAAGTAACGTTGACAGACAGACAGACAAAGAACTTTATTCACAAGGTCCTGAGAAGCCCTGCCCTAGGGCAGAGCTGCGGGCCGCTCCCACGTGGGGACGGGTAGGCCGAGCCTAACCGCCGCATCGTGGGCTCTCTGGACAGCCCAAGTTTGGCGTGAAAGTTCCGAGCTCTGTATGGCAGAGTTCCATTCTTCTTCCGTGATGCGATTGGGTCCCTGTAACGAGGGGCATCGCCAGAGCATGTGTTCTAGATTGCTAACAGCCGCACAGTCGGGGCAAGTAGAGCTAAAAGCCTCTGGAGTGATCGAATGAAAAAGGGCCAGGTTGGGATATGACTTAGTCTGAAGCATGTGTAAAGTGGACGGCAGAGGTCTAGCCAGTTTGCTATGAGGGGGAGGATAAGTCCTCCTACCCAGGTGATAGTGCTTAGTGATTTCGTTGAAAGTAGTGAGAGTGTCCCGAAACTCGAGAACCCCGGCCTCTGAGCTCGCCCTTGCTCCCGCGCAGTGGGTTAGTGCGCGCGCACCTTGGAAAAAAAAAAAAAGAAAAAAAAAAAAACTACCAGTCGGTGCGGCGACAGGCTTTCGCCTTCACGTTTTACAAACGAGTAACACTTGCGTAATTTTTTTTTTTCATCGCACGGTTTGCTACGCCGTACACGATTTAAATAAATGCATGCAGTCTTTTTTGTGTGTATGTGAATAAGCTGCATAAGTGGCCTGACAAACGTATTGTACATAATTTAACTCTTCGTAGTATTCGTGCTGTTCTGCCATTTCGTGCATGCGATAGGTAGAGATGCGTCTTATTTTGTCGCCAACTGGTGGAGCGCATGCCTGGAGTGCTTCCGGACCTGGGGGTACATCCGGGGTACTATTCTAAGCATACCTGGTGTGACAGTGTGGATACTGTTAAATATACCGCCACGCTTTCTGATCCAACCAGAGAGGCCGCGTAGCAACCCTGCGGCGGGCCAATCAGGGCTGACAAGATGGCGGCATATGTGTCCAAAACAGCACCACCGGAGTGCTATATGGACACGTGGTGCTATTCTGACGTCGTGGAATGCCGCCATATCGTCGCATTCTGCAATGGCGGCATTTTGAGCCACTCAGAAACGCCGTACTAGCTCTCTGGGCCAATCAGAGCCGACAATATGGAGAATTCGAGAATACGGTGGAATTCTACAATGTCCGGAATAGCAAGCACCCTTGGTCAGCTTTAATTGGTTCAGAGGGCTGCTACGACCTCTGTGATATGCTCAAAATGCTACAATTACAGAATTGGACAACATAGCGGAATTTGTCGATTTCCGATCGAAATAGCCCCAACGGCTACGATCGAACAATGGTTTGAATAACTTTGGCCAGGGGTGCTGTTCTGGACACTGTCGAATTCCTCTATATTGTCAAATTCTGTAATGGCGGCATTTTGAGCCTATAACAGAGGCCGTAGAAGCCCTCCGGGACCATCAGAGCTGACCAGATGGAAAATTCGATATGGTGGAATTCGTCCAGAATAGAACCCAGCGTTGCCATTCTGTACTGCCATGTGTACTACCAACGCCTCCTATATATATTATAGGAGGCGTTGGTACTACTAATACCGCCATGTTGGCGTTTTGAGTCAGAGAGGCCGTAGCCAGTTATGTTCCGTGCAGGGAATGTTCGCTTTTTCGGGGAATTTCCGGCCACAATTTTGGATGAAAGGGGAGAAGGGAATCTTCGCGATATTGCAGGCAATTTTAAGATCGATGAAATTTTTGCGAAGCCATCACTTTGACAAACCACCGCACATACTTATCAGTGCACGGACCAAACTTGGAGTCGGTCAGCTTCAAGTTCTAATAGTCTTTATTGTTAAAAAGCTGGAGTGCTGTTGGGTACAAAACGTGAACTGCAGTTTGTTGCGTCAATATTCGATAAGTTGACCTGCAGAGAATTGTTAAAAAGCGGAGAGCTGCCAGTGGTAGTTGATGCTAGAGCTCTGTCTACGCGGAAGGTATGTCGGGAAGCGACAAAAGAAAGTGCCAAATGAGAAATTGAGTTCTCATGTTGCTGTCCGGCCGAGATGTTGAATAAACTGTGTAATGTTTTTGATTTTATATATATATATATATATATATATATATGAAAGAGAAGAAAGGGGACCAAGAGGCCTGAATTTTTTTTAGGTATATACAAATTCAGGGAATTTTACGGGGATATTTTTAGAACAATGTAGGGAAAAGTGTCGCAAATAGGGAATTTCTGTGCAAAGGTATGAAAATTCTTCTGCAAGGTACGGAACATCACTGGCCGTAGCAACCAACATAAACGTTGGTAGAGTTGTCCCGTGAGCCAATCCGAGACGACAATTAAGATAACGAATTTGATAACACTGAACACGTTCAAAGAAACAAGTTTTATTATCTGCCCCCCATGGTTCTTGTACTTTAAGATGAGCTAATTTGGAGTGAAAGACGTGCTGGCGTAGTCTTCTTTTTGTGGCTAGACTTTGGGCGAGGCGCTCATTCGGCGTTAGCACTCTCAGCGTTGGCTTCTTCTGACCTGTCAGCGTTGGCGTTCTCAGCGTTGGCTTCTTCTGACCTGTCAGCGTTGGCGTTCTCAGCGTTGGCTTCTTCTGACCTGTCAGCGTTGGCGTCTTCTGACCTGTCAGCATTGGCGTCTTCTGACCTGTCAGCGTTGGCGTCTTCTGACCTGTCAGCGTTGGCGTCTTCTGACCTGTCAGCGTTGGCGTTCTCTGCGTTGGCTTCTTCTGACCTGTCAGCGTTGGCGTTCTCAGCGTTGGCTTCTTCCGACCTGTCAGCGTTGGCGTTCTCAGCGTTGGCTTCTTCCGACCTGTCAGCGTTGGCGTTCTCAGCGTTGGCTTCTTCTGACCTGTCAGCGTTGGCGTTCTCAGCGTTGGCTTCTTCTGACCTGTCAGCGTTGGCGTCTTCTGACCTGTCAGCGCTGGCGTCTTCTGACCTGTCAGCGTTGGCGTTCTCTGCGTTGGCTTCTTCTGACCTGTCAGCGTTGGCGTTCGCAGCGTTGGCTTCTTCTGACCTGTCAGCGTTGGCGTTCTCAGCGCTGGCTTGCTCGTTCCGGGCGAAGAGCGACCAGGCCTCAGTCTCAGTCACTGTCGAATAAGAGAGAAAACAAACAGGATCAGCAGCTCAACCATTCTTCTGAAAGTGTACACTGCGCAAATTTGAAGCGTGCTTTCTTAGAATCAGCAACTTCGAGAAAGTACACAGTCAGGATATTTGTTATACGAGTTCAACGCGTCGATAAACGCCAACGACAGGGGACAAGATAGACACACGAAACATATTCTCTGAATACCAATTAATGGCTTTGTTTGACGTGGTGCGATGCACACGGCATTGAAAAAGTGTGTAGCGGTCGAATAAGCGTTGACATTTTTAAGGAAACATCGAAAAACGGCAATCCGAATCGAGTAAAGGAACTTGGTAAGCGTTGGGAAAGACTGCGTAGGTGTACATTGTATATACACTGTATGCCCGCTGCATGCAGTATCCAGTTTGCTGGTTTTCTACAACCGATCGAGGCACACATGTACTTCCTGCTAGTGAAGGACGTATAATTTATTACGACTGACAAGACGACCAGACTCACCGATAAGTCCCAGCGTGACTGCAAAAGAAATATGAAAGTCAAGTGAGACACAATTTAAGCGTTATTGTTGAAGGTTGCGCGAGCAGCAAAATAATGTCACACTTGAAACAGAATCTCAGCTAAGCGGTATGTTGTGACCCGTTCATTCGCCAGCTCAATGGCCCCGAGAAATCGTTCCACAGCTCTAACCCATCACTCTGAAACGATGTCACGAGCAAATAAAAAAAGAAACACAATAAGCGTGCAATGCTAGCAAGTTTAGCTAGCAGCAGAACGGGAACGGTATGAAAAAAAAAGCTAATGCCGTAATTTTCTCATCCAAGAATCACGTATGAATTCTGGCTTCGTAGCGGACAAATGTTTTTGTTTGTTTTTTCGATAGGAAACGAAAGGTCCCTAGATGTTTGTCAGAACTCGAGATTATTTGGCTCGACTGCTTGTAACACCAAAAAAGCTACATCCATTATTTATTAGCACCAAGCCTTGCATGCAGCAATCGGGTCCACTCGCATGTTCCAGATCACGGCGACTGCAATTTCAGGAAAAAGCATATATCCTTCCGTGCTGTTACAAAATATTCCTTCATTTCATTCTCTATAGCAATTAGGTACTGACAAAGAGTAGCATCCTCTTGAACCAACTACAAATGTGAACTATTGAGACACGTGATTCGATCACGTATAAAACAATGCGCAACTTGCCATTCAACAACTAAATGCAAGAATCCGTGCTACGTCCAGTGGCTACCGGTGCACGTTGTTTTTCTATAGGTGCTTTTTTAGAGTTCATGACGCGACGTGTGCAGAAAAAAAGAATGACACCTACCGACCAGACCGAAGGCGAGGAAGAGGGTTAGCTTGGCCATGACGGTTGCTCTGCGGTTCGTTAGCTCGAAGCAAACCGATGGGACAAGACAGAACTAAAACGGTAGGGTCACGAACAGAGTCGGTCAGCCTTTCCGGATCTCTTATAAGTGGCCCATGACTCCATGTACCTCAGAGCACTCGGAATCCGTGCTTGGGCTGTAGGAGCGTCCCGAGGCCGTTTCGACGCGCGCCGCAATCACGATGCCGTCATTAGAGAGATTTACGGCCATACACACATGTACGCGATGGGAACGTACCTGGACCCTGGTCATGGACAGGGCGTTCCTCAGCCCCTTGTTTTTTTTTGTTTTTTTTTTCCTCTTCTGTTATTGCTTATCCAGGTATTAGTTTTCTTGTCTTTAGTTTCACTCTCACGTCTTGTCCTCCTTTCCGAACAGACACCTGTCTCAGACGTTGCTCCTTCCGTGACCAGCTGAACCTGGCTGCAAACGGTAGCGGTTGATGACCATGTCGTTTCCCGGAGGCAAGCGGGCCTGCTTGTGAAATATATGATCGCGCCATAACAGTAGCGGAGAGTAGCGGGGGAGAAAGAAGCGGCCACGGAGGCAACCTCAGAGAAAGGTGAGGGTACTGATTTGAGCGAGAAGGACGCGCGATATTACCACGAGCGCAGATGAACTGCCGGGGTGGAGAGGAGGGCGCGGCTCTAGGGTTCGGGCGAGAGAGTAAGGGCAGCTCTCGGCGCACCGCGGACATCACGGACTTTGTGCAGCTGCGCGATCGTAAATAACGGCGAGAGCCGTCGAAGAGCTGCAGCCCCACTCCTCGGACAGTTATGCCGGCGGCTCACGGACGAATGACGTGTCCGCGGTCTGCCTTCTCTCCCCACGGCTTGCGCGAGGTGTGTCGGAACAGAGAAGACACGTCCGCTGGGACTGCAATACAGGTACGTACCGTTGCAAGGTGTGCGTGCACGCGTTGAAAAGTTGGCTCAGAGAACGACGAAGTGCCGAAGTAGACGAGTTTAGACCAACATAACGCATTCTTTAACCCTGCAATGCTCAACGTGTCATACATGCTATACGCCGAGTTTGATGTCTCGAAATTCTGATTTAAGCGCAGTAAACTTAACGCAAAGTCCATGTAGTTTCGATTTTGATATACCGGAGTGACGTTTCAGCTGCGGCTATAGTTCAACAAGCCAATTACTAATTAAGTACTACATTATTTAAGTTTCAACTCAAATATTTTTTCATTGATATTTTGTACATGCAGGTGCAATCTCCGTGGCCAGAAAATACAGGTGATAACTTCATGATTAAAAATGCCGCGCGATTGAACGAGGGTAGAGAAAGAAAATGACACACATACAGCGCTCTACTTTCAACTACTGATTCTATTAAACAATATATATACGTGTCGGTGAAATGGAAACAAAAACAATATCATCATAAAAACGTGTATATCGATGAACCGTACAACACGTGTCTACAGCGTATTCAGCAGGTATAAGAACACGGTTCTTCGATGTATACCTCTGTGTGACGATATTCTTGTATTTCTTTCTGTTTGACCAATATATATATATATATATATATATATATATATATATATATATATATATATATATATATACAGGGTGTTTCAGCGAACACTTTCAAAATTTATTTAAGGTTGCCTGTGGCAGATAGCCCAATTCTAGTTAATGAGCTGGTCTACTCGAAGAGGCGGACTTGCGCAAAAAGTTGAAATGCCTAATCCACTAATTAACAAAGATTTTCTAATTAGGTTTTTACCTAATTACTTGATGGCCCATATTGCAATTTACAAATTGTAGCCGTGGAGTTCGCAAGGCGGATCCACTTAGAATTAATTCTGAGGATGACACCAGTTTCGAGATATTAATTCCCGAACTTTGCGGAGAAATGCATTGGCGTTCCAGTTAATTTTGTGCTTCAATGCATAAAGCGACGTTTTGTTAAGAACCAAACTGGAACGCCAATGCATTTCTCCGCAAAGTTCGGGAATTAATATCTCGAAACTGGTGTCATTTCGAGAATTCGTTCCAAGTGGATCCGCCTTGCGAACTCCACGGCTACAATTTGTAAAATGCAATATGGGCCATCAAGTAATTAGGTAAAATTTTAATTAGTGAATTTCTGTTAATTATTCAATTATGCATTTCAATTTCTTGTGCAAGTAATGTCTGCCTCTTCGAGTAGACCAGCTCATGAACTAGAATTGTACTATCTGCCACAGGCAACCTTTAAGAATTTTTGAAAGTGTTCGCTGAAACACCCTGTATATATATATATATATATATATATATATATATATATATATATATAGTTTATTTGCTTAAATAAACTCCGTAGTTGACAGTAGAGCTGCGTGTGTGTCCCTCTCATCTGTCCTCGTCCAGTCGCGCAGCATATGTAATCATGAATCACAACCAACTAACCAGTGTTTAAGCATTACAGGGTTAAAACCTCTTTTTTCTTTCAATTTTCCATTAGTTCGAAAACAGCTTACAGCTTGTGCATAAAATGAAGGTCAAATATTCCCCTTTTCGATTTCTCCGCCGATTCGTCAGCGGTGTTAGGTCACTACTTTTAAAGCATATTAAAGACGATAGTCTTTCTTGGGGAACTTAAACGCTGAAAATTTGGTCTGTCTGTCTGTCTGTTTGTCTGTCTGTCACCCGATTCAGCCACTCGGCCAAAGTTGGACCACTTGCTTACCGCCCACACTACTTAAACTGGTACGGCTGTTCATACTTGTGAACGTTATCGATCACAAAGTAAATATTACGCATATCTGAGGCGCAACATCACTAGGTAAGTATTAGGAGGTGTGTTCCTTTAATAGAAAATACATAGATACGTAACTCTAAAGACCCTAGTTTCTTAAGCTGCGCTGAAAATGCCATGCTATGCACGTCGACGAACGACGTTCCCCGACTGCGCGCCGACGAGCGCCCTCTGCCATGAAGGAAGGAAACCCTCTGCACAAGCTCATGTTTTTCGATGTATTGCCAGATGGCGTCCATGTCTCACGCAGCGCCTCCTCAATTTTATCAATGCCAGCCAGATGCGGCCGATTAGACATAAAGGAAGCGCTGTCTGAGGCAGGGCAAAACATAAATGGCCGCTTGATGAAATAATGCGGTAAAATGAAATCTGTTCAAACAAACCTTCATGCCAGGACGGAAATGGTACGAGAACAGCATCACGGGTGGCCGCGGATCAGACCAGCACTCATGTAGTACGGCCGGCAGAAGACTATCGTCTTTCGACGACATTTGCAGCGAAACGCGCAGATACGCGGCAAATTTTTTTCTTTCCACATATGGTGGTCATTAAGGCGCAGGAAGTTTTCAAAATCGCTGCAGCGCTGATATCTGGTTCATTTGGACAATAATTTATTCCTAATTTACCGATATTAGAACGTATAGGAAGTGCATGACATCAAGTCGATCTGAGGCGGGAACTGCTAGGTATATAGCATAGCGACCTGTCTTACGCTTTCGCGTTTTTTTTTTTTTCGTTTTTTTTTTTTTGTGAACTAACCATTCTCTCACGATAAGCGTGGCCGTGGTGCGCTCGGATATGCAAAGTTCACAGCTTAGCATTCATCCTTTAGTGTCTAACTTGGGGGCGTGAGGCAGTAGCACATCCAGGATCTTTGCCGGGGGGGGGGGGGGGGGGGAGCAAGCACTTCGCATAATATACAATTTCCTTGCTTTAGCCAAATGAATGCAACAGTAAGTAAAATGCCTAATAATTATAATAATATAATGACACCAAGGATGATGGCGATGTTCATTTCTTCGGCGTTTTACTCAAAGTAATTATTGAAGAGTGAATGAATAAATACAAGACAGTGATAGGGTGTTTGTGTTAACCAGGAAAATTCGACCTCCAGCCGCCTCCTGAATTGTAATGACAATGTGAATAGAGCACTGAAGGTACACGTCGGACTGGTGGGCTGGACGCGTGGGGGGAGTTACAACACCCGAACCCCCCCTCCTGTCGGTGCGCCACTGGCATGAGGGATAACACCTCGAAGGGCTAACACTTGTAAGCAGGCAGGACAAATAATTACTTCAAAAAAAATGGAGGTGGAGACAGTAGGCTAAATTTGTTGCGTAAGGTTATCGCACGATCTACGAGCAGTATGGTTAGGTAGATGGGGTTCCCCAAGGCCAGAAAGCTTGGGAACCCCCGAGTTGCTGCGTTGAGGGAGTAGTGTTAGAATCCAACCTTTCGACAAACTTGGGTCAATGAGTGTGCGACAATGCATGGGCCTTCGCCGCTCTTCAAATAACCTCGCAAACTTAGGTCACTATCATCATCATGAGCCCGTATATATTCACGCCCACTGCAGGACGAAGGCCTCTCCATGCGATCTCCAATTACCCCTGTCATGCGCTAGCCGATTCCAACCTTGCGCCTGCAAATTTCCTAACTTCATCGCCCCACCTAGTTTAATTTCTGTCATCCTCGACTGCGCTTCCCTTCATTCTGTAATCCTAATTAATATGGTCCACCGGTTACCCGTCCGACGCATTACATGGCCTGCCCAGCTCCAGTTCGTCATCTTAATGTTAACTAGAATATCGGCTATCCCCGTTTGCTCTCTGATCCACACCACTCTCTTCCTGTCACTTAACGTTAGGCCTAACATGGCGGAGCAAGGGCAGTGTTATGCCTTGCGCTTATCGCACGAGCGTTGTGCGGACGCCGTTCGCGTTCCTGCTTAGCTATTGTGTGTACATGCAACCTCGACGTGCGACGCATGCAACGGCACCTGGCGACGCTCCTCATCACGCCAGCGTTGTCTGCCGCGGCGCTGTTTCTTTTACGCAGCAGTTGTCTTGCACAGTGCGTCGCGCCAACATGTCGCACACGCGTGTGGTTCGAACACCGTCCGTGGATTCCAAGCGCAACGCTAAACCTTTTTTTTTTTTATCGCTGTCAATGCTTCACCCATCGGGCGAAACTGCCAAAATTTTAGAGCGTTTAGCATTCTTTGGGAACTTAGCGTGCGATTTCTTGCGAGTGTGTAACCGTTTTCGTGGGCCGCTAACACGTGCAGCAGTAAAATTCAGTGGCGGTTTGAGCGTTGGCATTACGCTCCACTTCTTTGAGGTTCCGGGTACATGATTCTAATTAATTAAACCGCGTTCACTACGTCGCAAAGTCTTGTTCAGGGACTCATTCGACGCACGGTCTGCCACTTTAAGGGGCGATGATGTAACTGACGGTGGTCTACCACCAAACTCCACATCCGAGCAGTGAGAGGCCGCATCGACTATAGCTCGGACCCTCGGGACCAGCAACAGCTAGTGCCGCGAGCCCGGAAATCAGCAAGAGCTGCAGGAGCCCTGGGCTGAAGCCCCTTCGCACAAGCTGGTTGTTAATTTTTTTTTATTGCGATAGCAATTATATGGACACTCCAAAGCAGATTTCTGCCGTCGGCGTCGCCGTCGCCGTTGCCGTCGCCGTGAGGTTCCGTATGACGTCAATGGAGATGAAATCGTCGCCGCGCGCCGCCGAACGCTGTATGTGCGAGTGAAAGGGCGCGAGGGACGCGTGCTTTCACGGGGAGTGAAGGGCTGCAGAAGATAGCGCCAACCTTTCCCTTTCCCTCAAGAACCACTTACCGGGGAGTGAACGCACGGCGGAGAACGAACGCGCGTTCTGTGCCGTGCTGCCTTAAGGGCTGCAGAAGTAGGCGTCTCTTTCCTCCTTTACAATCACCATATAAGTAGAGCAAACGCGCCTTCTTCTGACGCACGAAAGGCCGTGGGGGGGGGGGGGGGGGGGCAGGGAAGGGAGGCGACGTTTAGCTGCGGCACCAAGTGCCTATTTATATCAGAGGCTCCGGCAACAGTCACCAACGCCGCACGCATTTTGTGCGAACGCGGGCAAAACGCCGACGGCGTCGACAACAGTGCTGTGTGTTGCCGGTGCTGCTGCATGTCCAAGTTTGTACAGCGGATAAAACTACTATCCTTACTCCGTATAGCTCTCTACTAAGTTGCTATCGCAATTGATGCTTCGCCTTTCGGGTGAAACTGCGACAACTTTTTTTTTCAATAAATGATTTTTTTCCTCCTCCTCCCAGGCACGGTGCACGATTGTAAGGGGAGCGCCACTCATAACACATAGCACAACATAGTGCTAGAAATAACCACCTCCAAAACATGCCAAACGCAATTCATGGTAGCAACCGGACTTGGTTTCTCATATCTGTTGTTGCGGCGTTGTGACATTCCCAACATCATTATACAAATTTCTGCCGTTTCTGCGATCACCGTAGTGTCTGAACGCCTGCGCTATAATTGTTATCTTGCACCAACGTCGCTCTCGCGACGTTGGTGCAAGATAACAGTATCACTCCCGTGATATTCATGAAAATGGTTCTCCAGGAAACGGGTTAACTTACAAATCATTTCATACCCAGTATATGCTTTTTAGCCTACCTCTGCTAAAACAAGATTGAAAGCTACCGCGGGGACATTGCTTAATTGTCTTTTGTAGCGTTAGCTACACTGGCCTAGCCAAGCCCGTTTCGCGCGGCACATCAAGAGCCGCGCTGCGCATGCGCAAGGATCAGTGATGCCACACGGCTTGCGCACCGGAGCCACCAGAGCCGGCACCTCTCGCGCACTCCGCCGCGCGCGACTCACCGCCGCCGATCTGCGCATTCCAGAGGAGTGACGTCGTAGCCGTGGTAGACGCACTGGCGCCGGCGCGCGCTCGCTTTGCAGTCGCCGTCTGACACTGCGCTGGAGCCGCTGCGCTTCTGACTGGCGTTTGTGTGTGTCATTGGAGCAGCAGTAAGCATGACAATCAAGCTAATCCTTGACAATCTAGACAACCAGGAAAGCTAAGAATAATCAGCTGAACCTTTGCTAACGCTACGTATATCCTGGCATAGCCGAGCTAAGCCACTGCAACATTTTCTTTTTTTTGTACATAGGGAACGACAATATTTGTTTTTCTTTGACAACACATGCTCCGGTTACTCACACGCTGCGAATGAAGCTGAGACATCCTTACATTATAGGCTGCAACTGTGGAACGCCCATCTACCGATGAGATTTCGGCGCGCATATGTTTCACACAATCTAAATTTATCCAGCCCTGCTGTGACGTCTCTCATATGTAGTCCACCGTATCTGCCTCGTCAATCTTCATCGGTTATCACCCATTTTCAATACCGCGCATTTCTGCTACCTCTAATGAATGGGAATCGTTCTGGCATGTCGCATTCTGGAAGCTTGAACTGAGCTCCGGCGCTCACTATAGCCAGAAGTATAGTTTAATAACGGACCCATAAGTATACAAACCGGCGCACGCACTTGATGCAGAGGTAAAACACGTCTGCGTTTATGGACACTTAATTTCGTTTTTTTCCATCACTAAACGGCTGCCGCACACGCGAGGCCTTCTCTCACGTTCAGACGCTGCCAATCATGCCTTGAAGTTTATTCAAAAACGCACAGGAGACCGCGAACAGGTGTGCACGCGAAGCCGGTGCCGCGGTCTTTTCAACGTATTTAACGCACAAATCAATGAGACGCGAGGCAGTCTATGCGAAGCGAATGTCTGCGCGGGTCAAGGAGTCCGGCAGCTGGCCGGGTAGCGATCCAGTTTTGCTCAAAGGCGTCGAATCTGCGGCCGATATACGGAGTGCGTGAAGTGAAATCTGTTAAGGCCCGCAGCGCACGCAGGCAGCGCTGTCATCGGATGTGGCCCGCCATCGTCCTCTGAGCTGAACCATGTTGGTCTTGGCGCTTACCGTCGCGGCCGTGTCACGTAAGATTCAACATCTATTCGACACACATTAGCGACGACACAGACGCTCTTTTTGGGGCCAGTTTCGGTTTCAAGGAGCCTGCCAAGAGGAACTAGTTGTTCGTGTAGCTCTCACATGAACTCCAATATTCAAAATTTGATCGTTGGGATAGGTAGCGTCGAGGACGGACCCCAAAGTACTCATTTGCTGTAGCCACCTATTGTTGATAATTAGAAAGTTAATTACCGTAACTTCGCTAATTACGCACGGAAGTGCGGAAATTGCTCTGTATCTAGAGGCCGCTAATCCGTACACTCGAATGCTAAACATAACGTGACCAAGGAGGAGGAGGAATAAACTTTATTTAGAAAAATGAGCAGACGCTCAAATCGTCCGAGGTGGGCGGCGTCCCTAGTCCAGGATGCCGTGGGCCTGAGCCGATAGCTTGGCCCTGCTCACCAGGCGATGCTGGTCTTCAGGGCTCGGGCTTGTCAGCTGGGCCTCCCACTGCTCGACGGTTGGTCCGGTGATGGGTGGTGTCGATGTCTTTTGTTGACATTCCCATACCATGTGGTAGAGGGTATCGGGCGCAGAGCAGAAGGCGCATTTGTGATTATAGCTCGTAGGATACATGGCGTGTAGCAAGATATATATTTTTCTAATTTTAAAAATTTGGTGCAGCTAAAAAAAAAAAAAAGCGCCCTGTATATTCGATACGCTTGGCGCAAGGTCGTGTTCGTCTCTCGTTTTCGTGGATGTCCCTGCGCGTGTATCAGTTATGGGTATTGCAGGAAATGTGGCGGCAGATAGACTGCGGCACTTGTTTGGATACATCGATCCCCATTGCATACTCAGTATCAAATTCCAAGCGTTTCTTTCTTCTTTCTGCGACAAATTCTTATAGCGAGGTTCTCGTGGTTTAACGCGATCAGGCACGGTGGTCTCATGCTATTCAGGATTTCCCCGCCTTTTCGCTTCAGATCATATAGCAACGCGTTGATAGCACCTTTGATACGCTCATAAAACGACATATGACTGACACTGGCCATACATGCCTTTTCCTATACATACAGAATCAAGAAGAGGCAGTGCGCTGCTTGCAGCCACTTTAACAACACGGATACGTCTATGTAACGAGCTAATGGAGCAAGCTAATTTAGAGCGACGCCATGGCGGATCAACCTTCAGGGTGCCTAAACCAAAACGGGTTCGTAGTTAAACTAGAGACTTATTTAGGACGCTTTGACTCTTGGCGGCATGTTCTTCTAGGACTTAAGAGACGCCTTCATTTACCGCACAAATAAAGACAAGTCGAAAACGCCACGACAGCAGTCTTTAAAAGGACGCTAAACTCAAACACTTATTAAATTTATACAAATGAAGTATTCCTTAAAGAACTTTGTTTTCGATAATTTTGCGGTGCTGGGTTCATTATTCAGAGAAAATGAAGATCAAATTCTTCTTTTTTTTTTAATTTCGCGCCATTACGTCAGTGTGGCGTGACGGATTCCACACTATCTGTCGCATTTGGGCGGTTGTGGCGCAGAAAACGTTCTTGAAGCTTGCTAAATTCAGTCTTTGGCTCTTAAAGTACACTGTATACAGTCCATCTTTACCGATAGAAAAACAAAACAAAAGAAAATTCTGGGGTTTTACGATCCAAAACCACGATCTGATTATGAGACACGCCATAGTGGCAGACTCCGGATTACAAGGGCATTTTTGCATTTCGCCCCCATGAAACGTGGCCGCCGCGGCCTCGATGTCGGCGACGCAACGCAACGCCACAACCACTACTCCATCTTACAAGTCGTTTACAGCCATGAAGGAAGTAAAAAAAAAAAAAAAAAATGAGAGGCCCTACCCTGTCCCCTGTCCGCGTGCTGTGAGAAAAGTGTGGTGCAAGTCACGTGGTATTTTTCGCTGTATAGCGGCCATGTTGTCGGAACACAATGGCGGTTTTGTTATGGTGGTGCTTGCATCACGAGTGTGCAGCTCCGTATAGGTCTCGTACCGTGGCAAAGGCGTCGTGCGTACAGGTTTGCGTTTTCAAGCGAAGCTTGTATTGCCTCACAAGTGTCGGCCGCGGCGGTGGCGGTGGTGTCACGCTGAAAAGTGGGCCGATCCCGGTGATAGTGCAGAAAGTGTCCAAGCTTATAATATGGCACATATTTCTGTCATGTGGGCCGATCCTGGTGATAGTGCAGAAAGGGTTCAAGCTCAATGGCACATACCCCTGTGGGCTCGGGGACCTGTAACGCGCCCTTGAAATGCCCTTCTCACACGTGGGACCCAAACAGACAAAATCACCAGCCCGTCTCCCCTCGAGGAAATGGGGGTAAGCGAAGCTAGTCGTCCGATTCTAGCGTGCCGATTCTAGCGTGAGGGCTTCCGAAGCGCAGGCGAAACACCAGCGAAGAGCCGCCGACCCCGAGTTTAGGGCAAACGAAGTGGAACGTCTGCGACAGCGTCGTCTTGCCACAAGCTTCGCTTACTCCCATTTCCTCGACAAGGGAAGGGCTGGTGATTTTTCGTGCGAACGCGTTAGCTAGACCGTGCTCTCCCGGCTGTTGTCGCGGCCAGGTGGGCCTCGAAGAAGTGAAAAGCGTGAAACGAGCGCATACAACGCTGTACACCACGTACCGCGCCGCGGACGATCTGGGGGTATTTTTGCCCTCTTCGGTGGATTCATGCTAACGTGCCATCACAGACTAAAAACGCTATGCTTCACAATTTGTACACGATAAACGGCTTGCAGGTCAGTGACAGTTGAGCAGCATTCCTGCTTTCGACAGCGGACGATGCATTTGTGGCACGCAAAACAGCCGTGCGGAAGGATCGGAAAGAAGCGGCTAATAACAATAAACGGACCGAACCATGCTTACCGCAGACATCTTATCTATGCGCCCGAGGGGTGCAGGGAAGCGAACAAAGCTTGAGTGAACGTTGGCGGATGCGGTGCAAGAATGAGCAAGGCGCGACAGAAGAACGTTACGCCTGCGCGCACATCCAACGGCTGATGGTCGGACATAATGGACGCGGTCAAAGAGCTAGCCGCACGCATACACGCGTGCATTGCTCAGCACCGCGCAGCGGATACCACAGTTTCCGTGAAATTTCACTCATCGTGATAAAAATCAGGGCGCAGTCAGGTATCTACACGTGTTCTCTTCTGTTGGCCGCCACGTCGGCGTGCTGTGGCTCGTCACATCTCTACGCGGTGCGCGGTCGCCCAAAACTTGTTCAGTAACGCAAAGCGATGCTTAAAGCCACGACTGGCATACGTGTTCGTTTTCGTAAACTGCAGATGCGCTAGCGATAGCCGATAGCTCGGTGTGGCGCGACGTACGTAAAGTGTGATGCCGGTCATTGCCTGCATTCTTGCAGTACAGTGAGAATGCGCAAATTTCACAATAGCCAGCAATAGTAGCGGGGACCAGCCACGTGGTCTAATTCGCGCAGTTCGCTATGAACTTCTTTCAACGCTATAAACCACAACAGTCGGACGACATGACTTTGGCAACGGTATCGCGATGGTACACCGCAATTGTATCCGTGAGTCGGATCGCTACGGCGCGTGCGCGCAGCTCGGCGGGATTGCACGTGGTTGTAGGCCGGAGGCGAGAAATGTAAACAAGAGAGGATAATCTGCATGCCCCGACAACTTCCGGAATCACGGAATCTTCACAAAGAGTGACGTCAGGGCCTCTCCTCAGCTTTTTCCTTCCTCCATGTTTGCAGCATTGCCGAAGGTACGAGATGTACACAGGTAACATCCTTGCGCAGCGTAATATAGTTCCGGGCGCAACTTTTTGAGTACTGGCGGGATTGGAGCGTTTTATTTTTGCTTGGTACATGGTACGTTACAGCGCGATACGTGACATATGTTAGGACCTTTGAGCATGCACGTCGTAAACCACGAATTCCGCTTCCGCTGAGCACACGACGTGGCGCGCATGCCCACATTACAGTGCACTAGAAAATATTAATACTTCTAGTTCACTGTACCCACATCGGAAGCCGCAGGGCATTTGGCTTTCCAATTGGCTAAGGAGTCTTGCAGCTTTCACAGTGCTGCAAACGACTTGTGAGATGGAGCTTATCACCACGGCGGGTGATAAGGAAATTAACTAATCACGAGCAGACACCGCCAAAATCGATGACGTCACGGCGAACTGCGACACGTCTTTCGCTTTTGCATGTTCTCCGGATTGCAAGGCGTGCTCTCTAGTTAAGATGAGTGGTTATTTCGGTATTGTAGAAGAGTAATTTTATTATTGCTACTGAAATATTTTTGATCTTTAGTGTGCCTTTAAATTAATTAATTATTTTATTTCGACCAAAAGTTGTTGATAAGCTACGGTCCCAAACCTGACTCCGAATAAATTTTTTCCCCTCTCCATCTCAGTGTGGCTGCATACCGGAACGGAAGCGGACTCTATTCGCGTTCGACACCTTTCGGCTCGGAGGGACTCGGTGGGCGTTCGGCTGCCATCGGCCCGCTTCGGCGTCGAAAACCCCGACCGGCACCCGTGTCGGAGCATGGGACAGAAACGCTGCACTTGGATCATGCCCTGGATCCGTGCTTCGAGAAGCCGCGACTATGCTGAGCGCCGGCCACCGAACAGCAAGCCGAGCTCCGCAAACGACACGTCTACGGACGACGGTTGGCTAACCCTGCCTACGGGACCTCCTTACTTGCACGTGCGATAGATAGCCACACAAGTGGCTATCGCAGACATATGGACGGCGCTGGTGACTCCTTGGTGAGGAAACACAATAAACTTTTCAGGAAGGCGAGGTGGTAAGATGAGATAGCGGTAGCGATAGCAAAGCCGGTGTCAACGAATTGAACGAAATGTATAGGCTGAAACTCATGCGCATTCCCGTGGACATCAGCTTTTGTCCTTTTCAAAACTTATCGAAAAGTAATATCCAGAGGGGAAAAAAAATCAGGTCTATATAACTCGAATATAACGTGCACAGTGCGGCGGCAGCAGACAAACGACAGAAAGGCTTGTCCCCATCGTGCCTTTCCGTCCTTTGTCTGCTGTTGCGCTGTGCTCGTCATGGATTAGCAACTAGCCCGGTCTCACACCTTGCTTCACTATAACTTGAAGCCAGACGCTTGCGGCACCATATATAAATGATTCAATTATCGTTACCATCAGTGTCTTTAAGAAAATGGGTAAGACTGTGTAAAAACCGTGAGTCGATCATCACCGACGACGAATACCATGGGGGAAGGGGGGGGGGGGGGTGAGGGCGCTGGTGATCAGGATGGAGAGTCGGTAAAACGAACACCAATGCGGTTAGCATTATCTCATGTGTTTAGGTAAACAAGAAAGTTTCTCACCCGAATAAAGTTGAAAAATGGTCATTTGTCCACGTCGCTACGCTTTTCTTAGGTATAAAGATATTAAAGGACACAATAGAACAGGCAAAGCCTCGATGCAATACGCAAAGCTAGAAAACACGTCACCGACTTGCATTACGGTTACGACCGCGCGCCACATTTATGCGCGCATGCGTTACTAAGCCAATAAAAATTGCGCAGAAACGTACAATCGATGATTATTATCAATGTAAGCGAATAGCAGACTGCCTCAGAGGACTATTCCCTTCATTAAATAAATGACGCGCTTGGTATTCGTTACAGTGAGAATATGTAGGTGGCGCTTGTTTCATTGCGTACTCCCGCAGCGGACATAGTCGTTAACCGGCACAAGGAAGAAGCAGCATGTGTTTTCTGCGGTCAAGCTAGGGAAACGGTGGCGCATGCTCTATTATAATGTGAAGATATCTGCCCAGCGGTCGATTTAGGCACCCCAGGCCTCCTTTAAGAACCCTTGGGTTCAGCGAGAGCAGGGGGTTAAAGTAAACATGTCCGCAATAGAGATTAGTAAGAAGCGACTGGAAGATTGGTGGAAGCAGGGAAACGACAAACAATGGAGGCGTACAAAAACAAAGTTCCCAAAGGGGGTTCAGAAAGTTTGGTGAGAGAAATTCTTCGTTTTCGCTTTTTTTAAAATATAGGTAGGACATTAGGCAATATAATAACAAGAACATATGGTGGCGCAACCCACCGCCCCGTTCCAAACTGGATGGTCCTAGCATCCATCCATCTATCCATCCATGGAGTGGAGGAAGAACTTCGAGTCGAGGATGATTGCAGAATACGGTGGTTAGACAGCACAAAGCGGCTGACGCGCGACAGCACGTGCGTCTCAAAGAGCTAGAGTTGATTAATTGGGCGACGAACGCCGCCGTTTGCATCGGCTGGCGGTTCGATCGAGTCCGACCACCAACCACGAAAACGGGCGAAAGAGGCAAAGCTATGCGCTTAAATATACCCTAGCTCCTGCAAAAATCTATGGGCTGTTATCACTTATTCGATCAGCTTTACTACGCATTCGCATCTGCACAAGCTTCATCATTTTACAAGTCAGCTTACCCGCAAAGGCCAGAAATGCGGGCAGAGGAAACATGCTGCGCTTAGCATGCGAATGACGGGAAGCAAATTTTTAAGAGCCCCTAAAAAGTAACACTAAATCAGGTTGAGAAAACGAAAGTCAAAGTTTTTTTTTTTTTAATTCCGCGGCGAGACCCCAGCGACGGTACGTTACTGCAACACCACAGATTTTAACGTATTTTCTTGCATTTTCATTGTCACGGCAAGCTAAAGGTTCTTGGAACTTGCTAAATTTAATTAGTCTTCGACTTTTAGTACACAATGCAGTCAATCTCTGCCGATGAAAAGTTAATTAGACCCGAGCTAGGAACCTCATCCAAATCCATGACGTCATCTCGAGCTGGTGCGAGAACCTCAAGGCGGCGTCGCCAGCAGCCAAGTCTTTCGTTTAACGTCTCTTCTGGCTCACTGAGCCTCCTCTCACGGTAAGAGTGCCGTCATAGAATAAAGAACCAACTTTTGCGAACCTCTCCGGGTATCCGTCACCGTGGGTGCTGTGGCGTAGCTGTTCTTTTGCCGAATAGACTAACCAATCACAGCGCAGTACGCGCGCGACGTCACCGCCGCTGGGTTACTTGCACTACCACCAGATGGATCTCGCCTCCCCGCATCCACGGTGGCGGCCGTGCGGGAAAAAAAAAAAGAACCAGAAAAACGCCAGGACGCCCCGCGATCTATTATTGCACGTTGTGTTTCGTTGACAAGACATTGCATTAGCCTCTCTACAATGCTTGAATAAAGACTTCCGTGTCACTTTGTGCGGACATTCAATAAGCACAAACTCGTGTGTTTCGACTCTTCATGCACTCACACGAAGCTTCCCTGTATGTGGATTCCAACTCGATCATTGGATCTGCTGTTTTTATTTTAGAAAGGGCAATTTACCAATTCAGCTGAGCTTATTTTTCACTTTAGTGCCCCTTTAGGATATGCCCATATCTTACAGGTATTCCGTTAACGAAGCAGGCTGGTAGCATTAAGGGGTCACAAGCAAACATTGCCTCGAGCAATAACATTGACTATTGCTCAACGATGTCCAATTCACCACCTTTGCCAAAAGCAAAATTTGCGTATACGTAAGCGAGGAACTTCGTGAAAACGTACGTACGATATAGTAATTAGTACCATGCTTTCCTAAAGTAAAATTCCGCTTATAGTTAATATTAACTGCAATTATTCACTCCGTTTACTGCGCTGGTCCGCATGAAAGACAGGTTGACAATTGCGCAGTTGTAAACAGAATGCTCTCTTATTAATACCGACTGGCCCCCAGTTGAATAATTATTGATTGTAATTATGGTCACTGAACATAAAGAACAGTCGACTATGTTGCACATAAAACTGAAAGAAAGTGTAGTGTTGAGAGTTTGATCAGATTTTTCTTGTAAAGCTCGCCCGCCTACGGTCGACGTTATTTGCGCGAGTATGGCGCTCTCTCTATGCAAACCGACTCAAAGCAGTTCACATTGACCGCAGAGATCACCGGCGTCACGCGTAGTCACACGTCAACCTTTGTCGCGATTTTCTTAGCAACTGTTATCGCTTAGCATAATACAAATGCTGCGAGGTTTCCAAAAGAGCGATCTATGCTTTAGCTATAGATTCAACGCTTGCCTGTAATTGTCCGCCATCCCTCACCTTTCTCTGACCACTAGCGTCGCCGCTGAGCGCCGGCCTTGAATATGTGCGTGGAATCAGGGCGCCGTTCTTTATTCTATGCATGGGGCCTCTGCAATGGTTATTAAAACGAGTTACGCAACACCACTCATCGAAGAAGTCGTTCAAGCGTGTAAGCGATTACCCCTACCTCCTTCTATCAAATCTGGCGATGGTGCCGGCCAGTTGGATTCCTGATCTAGCCTGAACATGCTCATTGAGAAACTCGCGCATGAATTTCCTTTGTAGCTTTGTGCAAGTTTCACGAAGATTCCATACTTCCTGTTTTGAGACATCAGTGGGAAACGGAGATAGAGAAATGATGTAAAGCAACATCTTCCAGGAAAGACATGTCTGGAAGCTCGGAACCGTGACGTCCACGGTACAGCCAGCCAATATTTCACAGCTATGTGCGCGCCGAACTTACGAGGCGCTCGAGGAAAGTGTACTTGCGCGTGTACGTATCGTGCAGAAACAATCGACAATTATTGTCCATGTAAGCGAAGAACACTACCTTTGCAATACCGGCTCTCCCTGGTGGTGGCTGCACGACACGGCACCGCATGACGAAGACAGGGAGGAGACTACTATGCTGCATAAAAAAAAAAAAAAAGATGCGATAGGGACCATCTTAGGATAACTGATTGCAGCGACACACAGTGCTGCCACCACCGAAACACGTCACGTATGACTCAAATAACGCGGTCGTAACGCCGCTCAGACCACTGACGAAGCGCAACAAGGAATGGTGTTGGAACCGAATGGCAACATTATCCCCAGATGCTATTCTCCATGGGTCATTGTCGAAATCACAATCTTCTCCGCTCCAATTGGCCCAGAGGGCAGCCACAGCCTCTTCGACTTGGAATGCCAACATTACACAATTGAACACTATGGCTGAATTTGACGTCTAGGATAGCACAGCCAGCCCTGGTTTAATTTTGGTGCACCGAGTTCAGAGAAGGAAGTCTCATCCGCGGTACGGATGCTCAGCAAGCCATATCGTAACTTGTTTCAGAGATTTCTTGCTGGTATTGTCTTGGTGTACTGATACGGAACAAATGTTTGGACAACCGGTGAGTACGTGAATGTTTGCCTGCTCCTTACTGGATAAGGTAAAGCTTTATCCTGTCAAATAACGTATTATGGAATACTGGTATATCGAAAACAGATGGCGCCATCTCGTGACTTGGGCCACTAGGGCGCCAGAACAACTGTAATGGCAACGACTATGTGCTACCAATCTGGTGGTGCAAAGGCGTTGGCAGCAACATTGTCTCCAAGGTATTGTGGGTGATGAAATAGCATAATTGCTCTACCTGCACTGTTGCCGTCTCCGGTGCTCCCGTATTCTGTAACATGCAATATGTTTACAGAAATGATAAAGCTGTCTAATGCATACGAGTGCATGAATTCCCTGACAAGGTTTGCTACACTGAGTTTTCGAACCACTTTTAAAAACAAGCAACAATGGGAAGCTGTTGACAGCTTCACCTTGTGTTTACATAGTGAACTGGGCACAAAGACCTGCAGATAACTCTTTCCCTACCATGGGGAAAATATGTTTTTTGTATGTTATGGCAGATGGTTTTTTTTTCTGAAGGAACTACTGCACTCAATAATTAATGTAATACATAAACAGAAAGCAAAATGAATACACTTTTCATGCATAAATGTTTTATTAACGAGATATATGTCATAAAAAAGATATAAATTGTTAAAATCAAGATTGTGCGATAAAATTGAATAAAGCTTGTAAAGACACGCTTGTATCTACTAGGAAAAAACGTTACGAAAATTATGAGATATACAAAATGTATTGCCGTCTGTTAGGCACTATCTCCGAAAAATTTTTCATTGAACAGGTATTTCGCTACAAAAATGTAACTGCAAGCACTAGTTGGGCGTGCCGGGCTGCGGCCGCCGATGTTCCGGGCTGGTTTGCGTCGTCGTCGCTTTCAGACTCAAAGTCCGATGAAAAGTCCGCATCCTCCGACTCGCTGCTATTCGATGTATTGACAAGATATATCAGCTGCAGAGGCAGCGGAATCGCGATATCTGCGATCTCCCGAAGCGTGCGCGCTGTTTCCGGAGCCGGACATTTTTGCGTTCTGCTTTGACGATCGCGAAACTTCGGAGCGCGTTTAAAAATCACCGCTTGGCGGGAAAAAGGCGAACTGCTTAGAAAACTGAAAATATAGTTCTCCTCCTTTACGTTCGATGGCGCAGTATGTACGTGGGCGGTGCGGAGGGTCTGTGAGCAGCGCGGAAGGTCTTGAAATCGGCGTTTCAAACCATCGATAGCTGGCGGCCATCTTTTCATTCTCCTATGACGATCGCGAAACTTCGGAGTGCGTTTAAAGATCGCCTCGCCGGAAATAAGCGAACTGCTTAGAAAACTAAAATATAGTTCTCCTCCTTCACGTTCGATAGCGCAGTATGTACGTGGGCGGCGCGGAGGGTCTCGAAAGCGGTGTTGTAAAGCATCGATAGAGGGCTAACGATGCCCAATGGGCGCGGTATGGAGAGAGTTAATGAAAGTTGTGCAGGTTTCTCCAATCTTTCTAAATCATCAAAAGTCGCTCTTGCATGTGTACGTGCATGTAACAAGAAAGACAGGGAGTAGGTGTAGAAAAAGGAAATGACACAACAACAGTCCTTGGACATGTTTATTGGATACACTACGACAGACACGAGCCAATCTTGTGGCACAAGGAGGAACACGCAGTTATTCGGAGCAGCTCGTATCATTGTGCCTCTCTGGGCTTTTTTTAACACAGTGAGTTCTTCCCGAAAACTGGGATTTCTTATTTTCTCGAAGTTCCTGAATGGGTGCAGTGTCATTTGTGCGATATTCTCCTCTCTTTGGTGACTGTTACGACCGCTAGTCACAACATATTCTTCTAGCTTTCATTCAATTCATAAAAGTTAAAGAAAAGGAAGAAAGTGGCACAGTGTACACCAATGACAATGATCCCGCATGCCGCCTTTAGGGCATGCCGGATGTTTGTAAAGATCCTAACAATCAACATTCCAGAATGAAATAAGAAATTGGCAAAATAAATAACTTCTAGGTGACCAAAAAGGATTCATTTGATCAAACAGCAAAAGGCTAAAACTTAGAAAGTCATTAACCCTAAGGGCAAAAATAAATGAATTTGTAGAGAAAGCATGTAGAAACAATCCACAATTTGTTCTACGAGCAGCAGAAAAAGCGCCACTACTACTATGTGTGAGTTACAATAATGGCAATAATAACGATAACATTTTTAAATAGTATGCACAATGGAAGATACTTCTAAAGAGCACTAAAATGCAAGAACATATAAAGAAGGACACAAAAGGAACTCTCTCAGATTGCTGGCCACCGATTGGTAGTGCGACGACATAACCACATGCCAACGAACTTGGCAATCACTGCACGTCTTGCACTGTGTTAAGCTGCACAAACACCCAGTGGCACTGAATTCCCGTACAACACGCATCCACAAGGCGTGCGAGTTTATATAGGGCACCACAGATCTCTCCCAACGACTTTTCACCATACACTTTTGACGAGCACACAGTAAAACGAAGAGCCTATTCATTTCTCGGCGTAACACGCTTATGTCACAACCTCGTTTTCTTTAAGTATGTCAGTGCGTAAGGGTCGAGGAGGCTATGGGTCGGCCGTTGTACGGAGCCGGCGAAAGAGAAAACCACTACGTGATGATATGTCCCTAAGAAGAAGCTCTCGAAGGCCGTGACATGCAACCCATGATTATGTGTTGGCTCACCGGCGAGTGTCTCCAACAGACCATGGAGAAGCCCGATTCCTCCACGGTCGAAGTCGAGGAGGGGGAGTTGTTGGAGGGGGAGAGATGCAACCTCGAGAGAAGACTTCGTCGTGGTCAGCTGCCACACGCAGCAGCACCCAAACACTACAGCTCTAAGTCACGTGCACAGTTTATGTACAAAAGTGCGCAGGCCAGCTCGTTAGAAAGCAGCTCCTTTTTTCTACTTCTTCTTCCTTGATAATCGAAACGAGCGGGTGCAGAAACGCAAAGTAAGCGGGGAGCACACGCAAGTCGGTAAAGCTGTCAAGGTGTCTCCACTCGCTCTCGACGTGACGCAAACTAACGCCGCTGCTTCTGGTAAAAATAGCTACCTGGTTGCAACTTACAAAGGGCTTCTCTGTTAATGTAACAGAATTGCGCACACGTACAAACCAGCTTCGGACACAAAAGTACAAACACAGCTTCTCTCTTTCTCCCCCGCACACCACAGGCATGCTTCGTAAAGAAAAAAGCGGGGCTTATACCGCAGTTTCGCGCGTATAACCCACCCCCTGCATGCAGCGCCACAAACACTTCAATTTCTTCAACTCTTAAAAAAACAGATTGGGGGATGGGGAATGCTTATATACTTGTGCAAATAACTTCATACAATGATTGGATCTTAGTCAAAAACAACCATCAACAAATAATGGAAGAAAGCAGTGCTCCAGAAACAATATACCTTTATAATGCTATGTCATCACGACATTGCTGGTGCTCTGCACTGAAGCATGAACCAGTTATACAATGCTCTAACGCCACACAACAAGGATAAATTCACATACTACTACTCGCACCACCACTTTGTACTTAAGCTTCTTGAATTTCTGGTGTGGGTAATACGCGCGAAAATGTGGCATGCTGTGCTAAACAGAAAAAAAAAAAAAAAAAAAGCTGGGCTGAACAACCCATACACTTGTACGTTCACAAGGCAGATGCTAAAAAAAAGCTGCAACAGAAATAGCAGATAGGTAAAAAGAAGTGTTCTACCACATCTACAGTACACAGAAAAAAATGCACATTCACACAGATCTGCAGGCCATAAAAGTTCATTCTCATAGAAGACTGCTGTAAAAGGCAACACAAGAGAGAAAAAGTGGTAAAAGTGTATAAATAACAAGAGAAACAAAGCATTTGTAAGAAGGCTTTAGCCTCACAGTAAGAAAAAAATTTGCTCGTCACAACTATTTTCTCCACGCACACACAGTTACAGCAAGCAGGCTGCCTAAATTGAAATAGTGACCTAAGTAAAAAAAACGAGAGTGCACAATTCATTACAAACAAGACTGATGCAAAAGTGCACGCCGCTGCCAT
Organism: Dermacentor silvarum; assembly: GCF_013339745.2. Taxonomy (NCBI): domain Eukaryota; kingdom Metazoa; phylum Arthropoda; class Arachnida; order Ixodida; family Ixodidae; genus Dermacentor; species Dermacentor silvarum. The sequence continues at coordinate 94,545,372 of NC_051164.1, forward strand.
ATCTACATGTGACGTGGCGCCATCTGTTGACATTCAGCAAAACAATGCTGTCATGCTTGCAGCACCACATGATGGAACTTGGTCAGAGCGACAACTTCAAGCTAGTCTTTAAGAGATGAAGTTCACAGCCCCTGGTTGTTTTGGCCAAATACAATGGCTCGTGAGGCATGTCATCGTGAAATGCAGCAGCTCAGAGCCTTTTGTTAATCATACTTTCAACAGACGGGGCCACATCTACTATTAGACACTGCAGCGGTGTGCCCTGTTCAATATCGTTCAGAACTGCTTGACAATCCAGGCCTTTGTTTACCGATTTTTCTGTTCACCCTCAATGTTTCACGGAAGTCAACCTGCACTGCAAAGCGATCCAGGGTTTGCAGAAAGCGAGTCAACTCGTGACCATTCTCGTTTCAACCACGAAAAAAATCGCAATGTCCTTTCCACGGCATCAGTTCTCCTTGACCATGCATGACCCGGGTGCACATGACTATGTACAGAAAATCGTACTGAGAGACACTCCCACGCTCCAAACACAATATAAACATATACCAGTGTGTGATGCTGTGATGCAGTATGATACAATGAAAGATGACGACGTTAAAGAAAAAGCCTATTGAACATTATATTAGCTTGGCGCCTTGCCGCACGGATGCGATTTGTGCTGTGCAGGCCCCGCGCAGAAGAATGCGCTTAAGCGTGTGCTGGGAAAAACAAAGGCGTTAATTGTGGACGCTGAAGGAACACCACGGAAAGAACTAGACGCAGGGGGGCGAAGAAGAATGGTCAAACTCGAACCGAAGTGTGAAACTCTTATTTTCTGCGCCTTAGCTGACGGGGTTGCCGACGAAATCTCGCTGCTATTGCCTTGACGAATATCTGAGCAACAAGGGAGGGAGGGGGGGGGAGAACAAGAAAAAAAAAAAAAAAAGGCGCTGGCTTGCAGAGGATGCAAAATAATGTGGCGTTGCCTTGAGGTAGGGCCATCAGGAGGGGGCTCGTGCTTTTTTTCATAACACACCAGCAGATTTTAACTGTGCCCCCCTCCCACCATTTTGCTCCGACCATCTTGAGCGCTGTGCATCTGTAAAACATTCATAGAGAGGCATTGAAGAGAGTAAGACGAGTCTTACTGGAGGGCAGACCTCTCTCGGTTTCTTCCAGCCGACTCCTTTTCCCTTGAAATGCAGAAAGTGGTTAACCTGAGTGACTAGGAAGCCAGACGACACCGCTCGTCTTCTATTCCTCATTGATTGCCGCCTTCTCTGACCATTTAGGATACATTTTCTTGCCCCCTTTTGCTTTTGCCTGTGACACAGCAGCACACCCGAAGGTGCTGGGGCACTCTTTCCCATGACGCTGCTTTTGCTAGTGAACACAGTGGTGTTGCTAATATCCAATGTTGCGAGCTAAGCGATTTCGTTACTGCCCTTTGGGTGCGGGCACAGGTGCAACTGACAGTGAGAAAGGCTTTAAAAAAATGAGATCGTACTGGTGGGTGCTCCAAGAACGGCAGGCGTTGAAATACTATCGAATTCAGGAATGACACAAGTGCTCCCTAGGCACAAGACCGAAACGGACGCTTAAAAAAAAAAAAAAAAAAAAAAAAAAAAAAAAAAAAAGAGCTGCAACACGTTTCACCTCGCTTCGGGACAGATCCAAATACAAGCTTGTCAACATAACCCCAGTGAAACATTTTGTACGCTTCCCAACAATCTGTATGTTTTCCATACTCTTCTTACGGAAATGATTCGGAAGCGATACGGAATCCACAATTGACGAGGAAATTTGTGTGCAACGTGAACGGAGAAGGAAACTAAACATAAAACTAGAATCTCACAAAGGTGCAAGTGTTCATTCAGTCTGTGTGCAGTGTGAGGAGGGATGCCTCCTGAACTGCACCAGCACTTTTCCAACACATCCAGCGCGCACTTTTTGTCCACACAGCAGTACATGCCCGGACTGCACAGGAAAGCTTGGGGAGGATCACTTCCGCAAGGAGCTCAGCTTGTTTGCGGGGCTCTCCGGTTCAATTTGCATAGTGGTCAAAGCTGCTCATGTACTCTAATGCAGCTCTGTAGCAGAACTGGTACTGATCCTGCAAAAAGAAAAGAAACACCCTGTTCAGTCAGGTGATCCTATTTACGATGAGTCAAGAGCTACAGAGCATATGTGAGATTTCTGTTCAGACAAACATAATAAAGCTCAAATTGTAATTGATGATCTTAGCTGTGTTGTAAGTCAATTCAATTCAGCTTTATTCAATTCTGTCAGATGATAGGATGACGATCCTGTCTGATTCCCTCATAAGTGCCTTATCAGTCAGTGCAGCTGACTATAAGTACAGTAATCTATTGAGAAACAAGGAGAGGTGCACGAGCATGTAGTCCTTAGGTTCCTGACTGCCTGATCAATCTGTCTCATCAGTCAGTCCACCTAACCAGAAAAGCGGTCATATTCAGAAACAAAGCAAAGGTGCTCAAAATATGTAACTCTTATCTGTGACTCCCCGATAAATTTGTTTGTCTTATCGGTCAGTTCAGCTGCCCAGAAGTGTATCGAATCTATTGAGAAATTAATCAAAGCTCTCAATAACGCAGCCTATCTCAACAAGATTCATCTTAAAAAAAAAAAAAAGTTTACAGCGTATACAGAAGAAGGACCCACAGTCAAGAGACTGTGAGGGAAGCTCCCATTGCAAATGATAAGAGGCAAGTGCCAATTTGCAAATAGAAAGCGCTTAATGATGCATTATCAATACACTGCATAATAAAGACAACTACAGTCATCGACTGATAATTCGAACTCGACAGCGACTGCCAAAACATCCGAATAATCGAGAGTCCGAAATAGCGGATTCGCCCAAATATAGGGTACCTTATTTTACAACTGACCAAAAAAAGGTGCGCCATATTCTTGGATCACCACTTTCAGAGACACCTTCATTTGGGCGTGGCTACAATGCAAGGTGCATCGGCGTCTAGGAGCAACGTCACTCTAAGCACAGTGCCAAGCAGACTACTGTGTGGGAACGTTGCCGCTCATCAACGCATCGGGTGCTAGTCAAGCAGTCGTGCAGTCGAAGTCCGAATTATAGCACGATGCGTTGTAAGGTGTCAAATTTCAGTCATCCTTATGCTAATATTAAGTCTACGGGGCCAGTGGGGGTGTGGTGGGGCTCTTCGAACAATAAAACATGTCCAAATAATCGGTTGTTGACTGTAAATACAAAAAAAAAAAAAAAAAAAGAATGTTGAAAGCGCTCAATGCCAGAAGTGAATGCACTGAACAAAATCTAGGTCTAAGCTAGAAAGTAGAAAAACACATTTTAGGCAAAGTACCATATTTATTCGTTTATAAGGTGGCCACGATTATTAGGTGAAAGGTGCGGGCCCCACCTAGTTGGGGGAACCAAGAAAAGAAAACACTTCAGTATGCAAACCAATGTCACATGACAGATTATTCGGATTCGGCGGGGATTGCCTGAAACATTGAATTACTAACCAAGCTAAAACACAAAATAGTGCCCATGAAATAGAGACAGGAGTTTCAACATGTGGAGTGCGGGTGAAATGCGAATTTTTGCCTTTTGATGTGGCTTTTGGCGCCCGCTGCTGTAAGACCACACTATGAGGCATAATCCATGCTGCCATGAAGTCAAAGGCAAAATTCGCGTATAAGGTGGGGGGGGGGGGGGGGGCGGCGACTTTGAGGTCAAGGATTCTGGGGAAAAATCTCGCCGCCTTATATTCGAATAAGTACACTGACCTCTCCAAAAAAAAAAAAAAAAAAGATTTAGTAATGTAAAAAATGTATCACAGAAAAAAAGTTTTTTCTGCCTTTTCTTTACGTGTTGAAATATACGACACACAAGTGGTTTCTTTCAGACACGATTACATGAACCAGTGCCAACACATAAGTATAACATGGTATCACAAGTAAAAAAAATGTAATGAGCATTGTATATAGATAAGCAGAACCGAAAACAAATAGAAGGAAAAGCAAGGTTAAAAGGTATATCGTTGTCATACTAGGAAAGCACGAAGTCATAAAAAGCAAATGTGATACTAAAAGTCTGCACAATGCACAAATGTGGTGACACAAGTGCAAGTAGTGAGCAGCGATAACAAGTTTGGGTCACTGACCTCACTCTGGACCATGCCCGGGCGCTGGGTGCGAAGTGTGCGCACCGTCTGGAATATGTCTAGGACACCCTCGCTTTGCAGGCGCTCAAGCACAATGCTCAGCGTGATGAACACGCCTGTCCGGCCAACACCAGCACTGGAACGACAAAGTTGAAAAAATGAATGTAGGAAGATGGGAATGAATGCTTTCGGAGCTCTTCCAGTCAACCAATGTTAAAAAAAAGGAAAGAAAAGAACAACAGCTTTAAAAAAAGAAACTGCTGAAGAAAGGAAAATGCCTTTTTGCCCTCCATCACTGGCTGGCATGATGTCAAGCCTTTGTTAATGCCAAGTACCAGCCCCACTCTGTAATGAGTGATAGGAAATGAATAGAATTTAAGGAAAATCATATATCTAGCTCCAGGAGCACTTGCTTTGGAGTACCATACTTCTGTATATGAAAGCTTGTACAGTCAAATCTTGGTACAGTAGACTTTCGTTAATTCAATCCTGGCCAAAGGTTCTGGCCGGAGCTCACGTATTTCTATAAGCTTAAACTTTCATTGCTTTGATCCAGCCTTCGCTTTCATTGTAACTTTCATTGTAATAATCTGGCCTTCACCAGATTATTCAAACTTCACCAGTCAGCAGGCTGACCCCTACGGTGACCCCAATAGCGACCCATTTACTGGCAACGTCTGTCTCGGCAGAGCTTTGAGAACAGTGAATGTGCTGAACACACGTCAAAATCTCCCATTCAAAACACCTATATTTGGCCTGCCTAGGAAGATTTTCAAGCAATAACAGTAGCTCACAATGTTCTATTACGGAATTTGCCCCATTCTAATGTCCAGCTTTCTTTATTTCCAAGAAAGTTAGACTGAAAACCGCTTAAGCAGCGTTCACATGCTTTGCCTCATAACACAGCTGCATTGTGGCAAAACTGACTTTAAAAAGCTTGCCACCACTGAGCAACACATTAGACCCATGCCCATTTTTCTTGCTAAAAAAATTGGGTGTGCGCTAGATTTCTGGTTTGTTTAGGAGCTTTAATGTTATTTCTACATTAGTTTTCCACTTTAGACTCATAGAAAATGGTCACAAGTTTGATTTGGGGGCTTGCTAAAATTGGGCAAATACTGCCAAATAAATCAGTAGTGTGTTTTGCAGTTTTTTTTCCCCCTCTTAATTCGATTAACCAGATAATTCAATAAAGTTTGTTGGTCCTGTCAGAGTCAAATTAATGGAAGTAAACTGTATAACAAACATGGATATATTGAATTATCAGATATATGAAAGGAAGCTAAAACATTTCTTGACAATATTAGCATGTAATGAATGCATGCTTCTAATGACTATTGGACATAATGAAGGTATTTTCATGTTGGATCTGACTTCATTCAACTGTAATGACAAGCCAAGTAAAGGAACGCGGAACCGATCACAATGCACAAATGCCCACCTGCAATGGACCGTGATCGGTCCCTCCTGTCCAAATTGCTCCTTGGTCTTGTGCACCTGGCCGAGGAACTCGAGGTACCCTTCGGATGTCTTCGGGACACCCTGCTCGGGCCAGTCGGTGAAGTGGAACTGCCGGATGGTCCGCGATTGGCCGTCCTGCATCGAAAGGCCGCAATGAGACTAGCAAGAAGCAGGCACTGTACAGACCTGCCAATTTAAAACTTGAAAAATACTAAAGACTGTTTCATTACTTGGGATGGTGACTGTTAATTAAAAATTTTGCAGACCGTTCTGTAGGGATGCTGTGAACAGGTTCTTTGCTCTATATTCGCAGTGAGAAGCATCAGCGCCACTTACAGAATTGTTCATAAAATATATTCACGAAATATTCATGTACAGTGGAATCTCTTTGATATGATCTTCATGGGAACTGGAAAATAAAGCGTATCACTCGAAAATCGTATCGTCCAACGTATTATCCAACTAAATTGTATTATCGGGAAAATTAAAAAAAAAGTATCATCCCGAAAAACATATTACGCAGGATCGTATCAACGAGGTTTCACTGTACTGGCAATCGAAATTGTCGTTGCCATTATACCTTGGTTCTACACATTGGTGTTGCTGCTGCACAGGTTATGTCTGTATAATTGATGGACCAGAAAAATCAGACTATAAAGAACTGGCAGGTCACTGTGTTTGTATTTTTGGGGGAATAAGTGATACCCTAAAACAGATGCAAATGAAGTACTTTTAAGTTATTTGGTGCAAATACGACAATCACAAACAAGACCTAAAAATCAGGCATTTTACAAAAGAATTGTAAATGTTGGCAGGTATGACTCCAGTATTGGCATCCTATGCAATCCCTCTGCTGCCAAAGATGCTGAAGCATTCAGAAGTTGTCACAGTATTTGCACATACAGTTAAACCTGCTTATAATGAACCTCCATATAACGAATTCCTGGATGTAACAAAGTTTTTCTATTCCCCGCCATTACTCCATAGAGGCACATGTATTTGAGACCTCTACGTAACGAAGTGGCAGTGGCAGACCCCCTCGAAATAACGAATTTTTCCCGCCGACAACCTAGAGATTTCGCCCCAAATTTTGTCATTTTTGCGCGAGCAGCAACCGGAAGCACCTTCTCCGCCACGACGGAATGTGAAGCGGCGGCATCACGCTCGAATTCACGGCGACTGCGAGGCGAGAGCGAGCACACGTGTGCGTGCGTGCGTGCGGCCTGCATCCCTCGACCCGGCAATCTTGCCTCTGCGGGCATGACCTTTCCCCCTCTTTTCATTCAAACCTGATCCCGCCGCTTGCTGCAGCTGGCCTAGCCCGCCAAGCCGGCACTCTCCGGAGCAGCATTGTGCTCACTGATGTACGAACGATCAGTGCTGCCGTCCATCATGAACAAACAACAAAGCAAAATCACGCAGTTTTTTGCCGCGAAATAAATGTTTTGGGTGAGCTCTGCCGTCTGTTACCCTTTTGCTTACTTATAAGCGTTTCTTTTTTCGAATTTTCGTGCCGAATCTATATATAACGAAATCCTCTTTATAACAACAAAGTTTTTCTGGAATTTGTCAATTTCGTTATATCCAGGTTTAACTGTAGTACCACTGTCACCTTCTCAACTTTCACTTCTGCTTTGAATACCAACATATGAATAACTTTGGGACACAGTATGATTCATGCTTAGAAAGAATCGATAATTAGTATTCATGTCACTTCTTCAAATGGAACTTCACAAAACTCATACATACACCAATAGTAACTTCACTGCACACTATGATTCCCTCTTAAAAGGAAGCAAGAATTTTTTTTTCAACTTCACGGATATAAATGGATATGATGCGTTTAGTAGACACAATGATAAAATATATTTCACCAGGCCCTCATGCAAAATCTGATCTGCAACAGGGCTGAAATATCGGACGATCAACGTTTCTGACTCCCTAGAGAATGGGAAAACATTCGAAAAATAGGATAGTCCGGCAAAAACGAATGCATGCCTTTCACTGTGCTTAAAGACTCAAATCGCCACAGCCACATCCAAATTAGTCTGAAGGCCTGCCAGTACACTTATTATGCTCTCCCAAAGCTCATTGTCCTTTTTGTTGTCTTACTGTTTGAGATTCCCGTCACATTGTAGCTTTTGACGACAGCCTCAAACGAAACTGCACACCCCGTATTCAAAATCCGTGCACACGTTTCTTGCAGCGATGCCCACTCAATGCGGGCATAAGCACGATGCAGCTAAACCTGCTAAAAAATGCGCCTCAGGACAACCGATACCATCGTTGACAGGAGAGTAACTAGAGCTACCTAGCAGTGGTTCACACAAATGAACCAAACATATGGGCATGGCCTCCCGAGATTACAGGAGAAATCTCGTAAGCCGCACACGTAGGTATGCCCGTGATGCTTATTGTAACATTTTTCCCAAATATTCACACTTCAAAGTGGGGGTGCGGGTCTTACACAAGTAAATAAGGTACAAATCCAGTGCTTCCTGTATGAGAGGATAATAGTGTACATAAAAGTTTCTCCTGGGACCTGCACAGGCGATGTTCTTTGCTCTCTGCCCCTGACAAACGCAAGTGCAGCAGCTAGAAGAGCCAGAGTGAAGGCTACGTTGAATTTCAGTGAAATAAGACAACCAAAAGCTATACAGACTGGCTCAAACTACTTCTCTTACTAGACATACTTCTCTTACTGGTGGCATTTGTGACCAGAAAACAATGCGTTACATGTGACCAAAGGATAAAGGCATGCAATTCGACATAACCATCACATCTCATTCTTTTTTTCAGCATCGCAAATATGAACCGATTTACCAGCAAACGAGTGAAGTGACATGTTTCAGGTACAGCAGATACAGTGCACCGCTTGCGCTTGTGACCAAAACATAGTACGTCGTGCACTGGATGCACAAGGGTACCCAGACGATACAGTGGACTTCTGTTAATTCGAGTCTGGTTAATTCCATCCCAACCGAAAGTCCCATCCCGGCTGACCCCCATGCATTTGAATGGGCGCAAACATTGATTATTTTAATCCTAAAATTGGCCTTCGCCGGATAATTCGAACTTGCCCAGTGAGCACGCTTCCGCCTGACGCCTACCGCGACTTCAATAGCAACCCCCGAGTAGCGACCCCTTTAGTGGCCCTATGTCTTGGCTGAGCTTTGGAGGACAGTGAATATGTTGAACGCACAGCATTTCCCATCGAAAACGGCTACTTGTGGCCTGCATTAGGAAGATTTTCAAGCAATAATGGTAGCTCACAATGTCTGATTACGATATTTACCCAATGCTAAAGCGCGCTTTTTGTTTTAAACGAATTTTGAACCAATATCTGCCTTTACGACATAAGTGTGGTTTAACGCATAACACGCTGTATTGCGTTGAAGCCGATGTAAAAAAAACGTGCAGTGAAGCTGACTTTAGAAAATCAACTGTAGCTGTAAAACACGTATTAGAGCCTAGCCCAATTTTCTTGCTAAAAAAATGGGCTGCGCTAGTTTTCTACTTGTTTAGCAGCTTTAATCTTACCTCTACATTAGTTTTACACTTTTGACGCACAGAAAGCGAGCATGAGTTTGATTTGGAGGCGTGTTGGAATTGGGCAAATACTGCTAAGTGAATCAGCGGTGTGTTTGACATTTTTTTCTGCATCGTGTTTCATTTGAACTGACAGATTACCGTATTTACTCGATTCTAACGCGCCCTCGATTGTAACGCGCACCCCGTTTTCCGTGACCAAAAGAGAGGAAAAAAAATCCTTTACAGTACCGCGCACCTCATGCTTTCACACAGAAATACAACTATCGCTCAAGATTTACTCCCAAGAGACTAAAGTTGCGATGAACAAAAAAGTCCCAGTTTCGCCCGAGAGGCGAAGCATCGATTGCGACAGCAAATTAGCAGACAGCTATACGAAGTAAGGATAGTAGTTTTATCGGCCGTATAAACTAGTAAACATTCGCTGTTTAACTAGATTGGTAGACTAATGCCTAAGCACACGTACTACAGCACATGGTCGAAGCTACGGGAGCTAGGCTCGAAGTGCGTAGGAGGCGGCCATATTGAAATGCCGATGGCGATATCGTAGCGCAAATTTAGGATCGTACTCGATTCTAACGCGCAGGCAAATTTTGGACCCGTTTTATCAGAAAAGAAGTGAGCGTTAGATTCGAGTAAATACGGTAATAATTAGATCAATTCCGCCAGTCCCGTCAGGGCCAAATTAACCATAAGTCGACTGTACACAACTTCAGGCAACCTTACTTCCAAATGTCGTTGTATACAAAGTTGCTGCTCCATAGAAAGTGCTGCAGATAAAAAACAACTACACAGCGGAAGGGGCTGAGTGAGACTTGTATGACAGCACTACATGCGTAGCTTCCACAGTGATGTCTGCTAAGTATGAAATAGAGCATAGCATGTTTCTAGACTTATTAGCAGCTTATTTCCAGGCGAGCAGAATGCAGGGGAATCACCTTGGCGTCGGTGACTTTGAACTCCCTCAGGATGTACTGAGGCATGTTGTACTCTGTTATTGGGTCGACCACGTAATAGAGATACCGTTGAGAGTGCTCCGATGGCCAGTACTGGTGGCATTTTTCCTGGAGGCAAAAAAAAAAAGAAGAAAATAAAGTCAAGTACAGTCAATCAAGAAAAGAAGCAACCAAATTAATCCCACAAAGCTTAAACATCATTGTGCATCAAGGAAAAAAAAAAATTATGCAGAACCCACGCATGCGGGATTCGGTGCACGCAAAGCTTTCACAAGCCAGAAAGGCAAAATGGTGCATCAGGACAAGGGACGCGTTGTAGGTTTCAGTGACAAACTCACATATCTTTTATCTTCATCGTCAGCTAGAAGATGCACATGCTCTTTTTTTATAATTAAATTGTTGCTATGCGATGCAGCTGATGTGCCAAGCTTGCACAAGGGAAATTCGTAAAGGTGTCTTATTCTGCCTTTTTAGACATGCATCTGTGACCTAATGGTTAGAGCATTGGGCAATGGTTGGTTTTGAAACCAACCATTGGAAATGTAGTTTATGTATATATCTAGCCATGTGTCAAGGTCACCCTGAAGGTTACATAAAGGGCCAGGCAGCCAATTACAAACTGCAAAGTGGGGGGAAGGCCTAAAGAAAGACATAGATTTGATTGGAACAAGTTCACCTTTATTTTTGGCCATGGAAGTACATTTCAACACAAAAAGTTATATAATGTTAATCGAGTTAAACATAATCAGTACAGTAATTAATCAATTAGTAAAATGCTATATGGACTTTGCATTAAGTATCCTGGGCTTAAATCAGCATTTTGATGTAACAAACAGCATACCAGAAAAATTTGGAAAACGCTTAAGCTTCGCCTTTAAGAGTAGAATGCGATAGCATTCAAAGATCCCTGACTGCTTCTCACGCTTCCCGGCAAGCGCAGCTTATGTAACCGTAATGTTTACTGGGAAACAATGGCGGTGAACGCTATGCACAAAGGCGCGCTTTCTGGTAGAAATGCGGTGTTATGATCGGCAAGGAATTCGACAGCTCAACTGTGTGGGATACATCGCTGCGCGCTTTCCCATGACGGGAAGCGGTTATCATCTTCCTCGAAACTCAGGTCCCTCAAGTGTGGGAAACCTCGATGCGCGCTATCGTCTTCCTGGAAACTCGGCTCCCTCAAATGTGGAAAACATCGCCGCGCGCTTTTCCCATGACTAGATAATCCCCTTCATCCCCGAGAAAGCGTCACCCCTTTTACGCTTTGAGCAGACGCAAAGGCGAGCGAACACCCAAGGGAGAAGGTATGAAGGGGAAGAAGTCGTCGACTTGACAAGCTGACAAAGGCACTGATTCCACAAGTTCCCTTCCACTAGTGGGACATCGGCTACTACACGACCGCGAGTGGTAACGTAAGGCCGTCCTGGCCCCCGTGTTTGGCAGAACCGCTCCAGACTCGGATAGAGTCAAAACCATGTACCAATGAAGTGAATACAGTCTTTTCTATTTTCATCATCCCGATGCCCGCCTTCACCGCCGTCTCCTGATTCTTGCGGTGACGACCCACCTCACCCGGTCGAGATTGTATCAGTGGCCTCTTGTGTGGGCCGATCTTCTGTAATTAATTCGCACTCAGTCTGAGAAGATTTAACATAAAAGGCATGTGCTGTTGGTGTTTTGTTTCCTGACATTTGTTTGTGGGCTGTCATTCTCCAAATTCCGAGGTATAACTTTGTAAAGAATGTAAGACAAAGTGTGAGCAACATTAGTGGTAAAAGAAGCATTTAGTGTCTATGAAGGGCCTGCATGGTGTGGTTCAAATAGTATTTCGCCAAACGACGACCGGTGCCGACACTAGATTCTTCGCGACACGGGGCCCACAACGCTGTCGCGTTAAAATATGTTGCGCTCTGCAGGGTAAAAGTAAGGTTTCTTTTAACAATGCTCAACAGATTTCACTACCAGACTATAAATTTCTGAATGCATAGTTGGTGTATGAACAAGTGGCTTGCAATAAGCTGGCAGCCGTCACACTAAGCTGCAGGGTGCCGGCTTAGTGTGACAGCTGGAGGATGCGTGCAATGAGCTCGTGACATTCGTGTGAAACGTGTACAGAACCAGGCCACTATCACTTTGTGCACACGATTTTCAGGGGCTACAAGTACTGTTGAGTACCTGGCGGCGAGAAAGAGAAACCAGAAATTGGAAATAAGTTTGAAGCTGGGCATTCACCAGTGTGAATTTAGGAATCCTGGTTTTGCCCCATGATTAGCTACACAAGAATGCCCAAATTCCATTTTTGAGGAGAAGCGATTGCATTATTTTCGAAACACATGCACACACTAAGACATGCACGCACACAGGTTTGTATGGAAGCTGAAACTTCAAAACCAGTACAGTCAAACCTCGATATAACGAAGTTTTATTTACAGCGAGAAACTTTGTTACATCGAGAATTTCGTTGTATTGAGGTTTTGTTAATTGAATAGAACTAAGATGGGGAAATAAAAATAGTTTGTTACATCGCAAATTTCGTTAAATCGAGGTTAGTTTAGCGAGGTTTGACTGTACTCCTTTCATGTTGATTATTTAAAAATTGAGAGAGACACTAAAGAGAAATGCTAGGTCTGTTTAGACTGACCACACATATGACCTAACATTTGTAATGCTAGGTCAGTCTAAACATTTCGCATTTGGCCAGCTGTCATGCAGTAAAAACTTTCAAAACTTCGTCTTTGGCTTCTTGACACTACAATGTTATCCATCATTACAGACAAAAATATTAACTAGACCCTGTCGAGTAGATGCCATTATAACCCATAACATCATGCGAGCTAGTACGGGAAGATCAAGGAAGTGTTGCCACCCGTCTTTTGCTTTTACGTCTTTTGTGGCTTATGAAGCCTCATCACGCGGTAAGGCTGGCATTCTTTGTATTGCCCCCAGTAGAGTAATTTACTAATACAGCTCAACCTTTAGTGCTTTAGGTTAATTTGGTCTTGTAGCTAGCATTGAGGATGTGCTACAATTGACTTACCCGGCCCATCTCCTTGAGCTTGGTAAGCATGACAATGATGTTGGAGTTGTGTTCCCAGACCATCCGCCAGAAGTCCTCTGCGGTCTCTGCCATCGGTCCCTGCGTTGCTATGTATGCATTGCGGTACCGGTAGCCCTGAAAGCATAATGAAGACAGTTGAAGGGCAAAAAGTTGTTGAAAGCAAGAGAGCCAAGCCAAGCTACACAAAGAGAGATTTACACTTCAAACAGCACTTCACTTCAACACATTTGTACGTGGATGGAGCTGCGACAGGCGAGGTAGGGGTTGCCTAGCTTTGCAATTAAATAGCTGCAGCATGAGACTTTAGCTGAAACAATATCACCATAACATGAGTGAGATACTTTTAATGCAGAGGTGTGTGATGCAACATTATTCTTTGATACCAGAATTCTCACTCCCAAGAATCAAAACCCTTAAAAAAAACAGCACAACATGGACACATTGCGAAACTAAGACTGACACATTCTGTTTTCATGCTAAGGACTCCTGGAATAAGATAAAAGAAACAAGCTAGACCTGAATAAACTTATAAGCTAAAAAAAGGGAATAAACAAACTAATACCGTCGACTTTAGTTAATTTGACCCTGACAGGACCGACGCGAAATTGATAGAATTATCTGGCCGGTCAAATTAAACAAGATTAAAAAAAAAAAGTCACAACACATTGCTGATTCACTTGGCAGTATTTGCTCGATTCTAACACGCCCCCGAATCAAATGTGTGCCTGCTTTCAATGTGTAAAAAGTAGAAAACCAACACAGAGATAACATTAAAGCTCCTAAACAAAGTAGAAGTCTAGTGTGCCCGATTTTTTAGCAAGAAAAACGGGCAAGGATCAATCTAAGACGTACTAATCACAGTGGTGACCGATTTTCTAAATTCACCTTCACTGCACGGTTTTTCAAAGCCAGCTTCGCCGCCATACAGCCATGTTATGCGGCAATGCACACAAACGCCGCGAATGTGGTTTTTGGCTTATTTTCATGGGATGAGAAGAAAAAAAAAAAAAAAAAAGACCCACGTTAGAAACGGACATACCGTAATCAGATGTTGTGAGCTATCGTTATTGGTTGAAAAGTTTCCTAGGGAAGGTTGAAAATAGGTGTTTTCGACGGGCAATGACGTGTGTTCTATGAATTCACTTGTCCCCAAAACTCTGCAAAGACAGACACTGCCAGTAAAGGGGTCGCTATTGAAGTCCCCATACGAGTCAGGCTTGCAATGCTGGCTGGACAAGTTCAAATTATTCAGCGAAGACCAATTTTAGGATCGAAATAACTAAAGTTTGGGCTCATAGCAATGCATGGGCACCGGCTGCGACCTTTGGTCGGGATTGAATTGGCCTAAAAAAATCGAATTAACCAGAGTCGAATTAACGGAAGTTTACCGTACTTGAAGGAAAGGTAATCACAGAAGGGATTCAAAGGTCACGGCCGTCAACAAGTTGGACATGCTTCAACTTACATCAATGAAACTTGCATTGATGTAATCTGACCCGTCCACACCTCTTATAGGCTGTAGACAGACTCGGGTTGATTCATCTGCAACATAGATGGAAAAAAGATCAATTGTAAGAACTGCCACTCAGGCAAGGTTCTTGATTTACTAGTTTACAGTAAAGAATTCCTAGTTTACAGTCGTTGACAAAAGGATTGGAGCATACAGTACAGTCCACTAAACTAAGGAACATCTAGCTGGTAACAAAAGCCAATATAACTGAAACACTTCTATTTCATTAAAAGAGAGAAAAAAGGCTAATAGATGCGTTAGGCTGACATCTATGTATTAAAAATAATAATCTACATTGCTTCTGTCATAAAAAGGTGTAATTGGTTACAAAATAATAATTAGGAGTTCCCTTATCCACTGGGCCATACTGTACAGTACAATGCTTAAAGCATGGTGCAATCAAGAAGGTTAGCACAGTCCTTCAGTTGTCATGGTTTTTGAAGATGGCCAGATATGAAGTTTAATGAAAACATGAGAGCACAGTCACAACGTCCATGCAATTTTTAGGCTGTTGAGGTGACAAGTGTGGCTGACATTGAATTTTTGATGAAATTTTGATGTCTAATCACAAAATCGAGTAGTGATGCGTATGCACAGTACTGCAAACATCACCGATCACGTTACATTTCTGGTTAGAGTACCAGATTTTTTAACCACTGCATGTGAAATAGAAGCTAGCATATCAAAGACATGTTTTTTTTTTTTTTTTTTGTTATCAACCATCCATTATACAAAGCACCTTAGCCATTTTAGGTTCACAAGTCAAAAGTCGAATCACAGGAACTTACAAGGCAGAATGTTCATCAGCCGGTTCTTGAATTTGTTCACGGGGAGGTTTGCACTGACAAACTTGTTGGCTTGCGTTTTCATGTTGGCCAACTTCTGTAATGATAAAACATAAAACACAGTGAGAGAGACATGGAAGAAATGCAGCACAAAATGAATGAAGAAGGCAGCAGAACAGCGCACTACAGACAAGTAACAGTCTCCTATAGGTAACCTCATCAGGTTTGATCAATGCAAACAGGCAATCGTGGTGCATGAATCATGCAGTGACAATCCGTGTCTCACCACGATTGTCGCAACCAGTGTACAGCCCCAAAACAGCTGATAATTATAACAAAAGCCCACAGATTCCTTTCATCGAAGGAGCCAATTTGGCGGTGAGTGAGATTAGGTCATGTGCAGTGGTGCAGGAATGTCACTTGCGAGCACTGGTCAAGGTGACTTGGGAGATAGGCTCCTCGAGGGGAGTGTAGCGTGCCATTCCACACCACTACTGTACGACATTTCCTTACTCATATGTCGGCTACTACTAAACCCTTTTCAAAATTATTCTAATAGAACGCTACACACGCGGCCCGCTAGCATAACTCCTCTGACATATAACCAAGGTCTCCAACCGTGACAGGTGAAGAATGTTCATTGTCTCCTAACGCAGTTTTATCACACGTGAGGCTTATAGCGCATGAAAACACAAGGACGAATGAAGAGGTGACACACCTTCATTCGTCCTTGTCTTTTCATGCGCTATAAGCCTCACGATGTCATACCAACAAGCCCAAATCACTGCATTTATCACACGGTTCTTGTCAATGGCATATCTCCAGGGCAGTCCCCACGGCTATTGCTGAAAGCTGAGCCAGTTGGTTGCTGGGATTATGAAACTACAGCTACAGTGCTAAGAAACACAAACCACAAGCAAGAAATTCACGAAACAGGTGTCTATTGAGGGCATTTCCTGCTTGTGTTCAGTCTTCCTTGTTTTAGTATGTATCTATGTTTCATAATGGAAGCCCCCAAGGACTGAATAGAGCAACGCAAATGGTAGAAGAGGACAGACAAGGCAAGACGCGCTGTAAACAGCAGCAATTTGCATTGCCTTGTGCTTCACCACGTTCTGTTTGCACTGTTCTATTCAGTATAGATTACCCGCAAGCCCAGTTGCATATACAGTCGACTTCCATTAGTCTGACGCTGATGGTACTGATGAAATCGATTTAATTATCCTGTGGGTTGAATTAAAGAAAAAGTATAAAAAATGCCAAAACGCATTGCTGATTCATTTGGCAGCATTTTCCCAATTCTAACATGCCCCCAAATTAAACACACGCCCACTTTCTATGTGTTCAAAGTAGTGAACTAACATAGAAATAGCATTCTCCTAAACAAAATATAAATCTAATGCGCACACAATTTTTGAGCAAAAAAAATTGTTGCACAATGGCGGCCGGTTTTCTAAAATCAACTTTGCCACAAGATGTTTTTTTTAGAAAGTCAGCTTCGACGCAATACATCCGTGTTAAGCAGCAAAGCATGAGAATGTGGCAAAGGTGGTTTTGGTTTGATGTGGCAGGCAATCTTCAATCCAATAAAAAAAAAAAAGGATGTGCATCAGTGCATCAGAATCAGGTAAATACTGTAATCAAACATTGGGAGCTACGGTTATTGCTTGAAAATCTTCCTAGCGTGGGCCAAAAATAAGCGTTTTCGACGAGAGATGGCGTGGGTTCCATGCATTCACTGTCCCCTAAGTTCTCCACCGAGACAGATGCTGCCACTAAATGGGCGCTATCGGGGTCACCATGAGGGGTCAGGCGCCTGCTAACTGCTGAAATTCGAATGAACCAGCGAAGGCTAATTTTAAGACTGAAATAACGAAAGTTTTGGCCCATAGAAATGCATGGGCGCCGGCCGGGATCGAATTAACCGGAGTCGAATTAATGGAAGTCTACTGTATTCTATTCTCCCCATTAACTCAGAGTAGACCTGGTCTCTGGTGGACCAGGCTGCACACCTTAAACTCGAGCTCCATGCCCGTGCAGGCCTCTCCGGGCACCAACTGCAGCAGGGACTGGAGGTGGGCAGCCAGGGCACGGGCGGGAACCTCCGTGTTGCCCGCCAGCACGGCCTCCAGCAGCGCATCGTGGATGAACAGGTACTGGTCCTCCGTCTGGACCATGTAGTTGCGCTGCGCCCGCAAGCACGTCACGTGTCCGTAGATGTCCACCGTGCCCTCGTGCCGCATGCGCTCCAGCATCGAGTCGATCACCACGAAGCAGCCCGTCCGGCCCACACCGGCACTGTTGTAAGCATGGAGAAAGCAAGAATTGAACCGCTGCCTATCTGGTGCACTCCTTGTCGTCATTATTATCAATGGCTGATTTATTGACAGATGCAGTTTGACCACTCAAAGCAACACCAGAGCTAATGAGGGATACTGTTAAAGGAATCTGCAACCTCATGGCCAGTTGCATCATTAATGATGCAGCTAAATGCAACGAAGGACAAAGGCGTCTCCTTCTGCTTGTCTATTTGGTGTCACATATAATCAAAATATGCCTGCAAATAGCTTTAGGTACCTCACATGTTCTCAATTTGCCACCATGTAAGTAGGCTGGAACACTTTTTTTCTCAACTCTCATTATTCAGCTGTGTCGGACCATCGTGCAGAAAAACCCACAAAACATTATCGCTGCACGAAGCTGCTACGAGCACAAGTTGGAGAAGTGCATGTAGTGTCGCCACATTACCTGCAATGAACGATGAGGGGACCAGCCTCTGGCGGGTTCATCGCCCTCACGCGCCTCAGGAACATGAGGAACGGTGTCGGGTGGTCAGGAACGCCGTGGTCGGGCCACGCTGTAAACTGGAACTGCCGCACTTCGCGGCGCTCCAGGTAACCATGCTAGTGAGATTGAGATGAGAACGACCAGTGAGCAAAGTAGCCGGTGAGTAATGCCGGGTGAAAGCAAGAAAAGGCTTTGAAATGCACAGTAGTACACAATTAAAAGCTCTAGACTGGTCTGTGTCTCTCATAGTCAAGCTTGTCGCACTGAAAGCCGAGGAAGGTATCGATCATTTCTTACTGCTGTTGAGCATGTGAATGTTTTCAGTGACACAGTTAACACACCAAATGTATGGGTGTTAATGACAATGCTAACTTCCCAAAACAACACCTGGCCCACCCACAAACTTCATTACATGCCATACTAATGGAAACTGCCTGCAGCGTTACGCTGTGCTATCCACTTGATGTCCACCACTGTCCACAGCCGACAATAGCATGGAACAATTGTTTTACTCATGATATCATTAGGTAAATTATACACACTCATTAAGTGACCAACTCCTTAAGTGATCAGGCCTGCGCGGGCCTGATCACCAAAACGATCTGCGATGTTGACGAAATGTGCCTAGTGCCGGTAGCTTCGTATGCCCTGTGCTTGCGACGTTTAGTTTGCGGTGAAGCGAGAGACAGCACAAAGGTCAATTCGCTCGCTGCTGCTGCCGCACTTCCTTACTCAAGCGTTTTGACAGGGAGTTTCCGTGGTCATCGTGTGATATGTGTTCGTGTTTACCTGTCTGTGCGCGCATGACACCGTGCTTGTTAATTTAGTTAGTAACCGAACATTTACAAGTTTATATGGCCGATAGAACTAATATCCTTAGTTTGTACAGTTGTCTACTAATTTGCTATCCCAATCGTTGCTACACCTTTCAGGCTAAACTGCGACTTTTTTTTTTCCCGTAGTTCCTTGAAAAACGTATCAAAGGGGTTCTACTATCCGTATACGTTTTCTTCTTGCCCAAATCATCAACGATTGCCTTATCAAAGGCTTAAAAGTGTGCGCACGTGATCTCACAAATGTTTTCACACTCCAATGAACGCCTCAGCACCGTCGAGTGCAGGGAGCATTTCGGCTGTTGGGGCTGATGCCGCGGTCGTCGTTGCTGCAGCGGTCCTCGTCTACTTTCATGCTAGTCAAAGCATCAGCTAGGCTGTGATGTGGTACAGTCCGCTCGACGTAGGGACCAATGAGAGATTGTGCAGCCACGTGACGTAGCCGGTTGCTTGGCGACCATGGACCCCGCCCAGATCTCGCTGTGCCGGCTTGTCTGTGCAGTTCGCTCCGCTGGATCGGCCGCCGCTTATGTTGCTCATGCATTCGTATGATTCGCAGCGGCGCAGCAAAGTGTTCAGAACAGCTGATTTTTTAAAGAATTGTGAGCAATGCATTTCGGCTGGGGAATGTTACGAATTCATATCACACCGAAATTCGTACCAGCCATGATCGTATCACCGGGGTTTATGCTGTATTCTATCGATTAGATTCGAAATGTACTATTCGGTATTCACACACCCCTACTTATCACAACCAGTAATCATGCAGGAGAATGGGGGGGAAAAAAAAAGAAAAAAATTAGAAAATAAAGAAACTCACTCTTTTTAGGCTGAATGTCCGAATACAGTATGTTGCCAGCTCCTGAACATCCTCTAAGGTCACTTCCATGAGGCCATAGGTTTCAGAGCCTCTGGATGGCCAGTACTGGTCACACTGCAATGAAATGTTTTGTGATGCAAAGACATGTACAGAAAAAAAAAAAAAAAAACACTTTACATGCAATGCAAATGAATTTGGAAATTCCTGTCATCCTGATTGCTCCCGAATGGTGCAGACACAAATGTTAATTAAGTATCTTTATCTGCCCTTGTTTCCTCAGCTCGCACACTTTCACGGCTAAGAAACCAGATGAATCCGCACTGTTATTATGACTACGGTTGCACAGGTGAAGTGGGATGACATGTTAACTGCCATTCAGTATAGAAGAATGTGTGAAGTACCATGAAGTGACCTTCATGGCACAAGAAAAAGGACAGGAAAGGCTGCTCAAGCAATCAATGCATTAGCACAAACTTCCTACCTTTCTACAGATTTTTTTTTTTTTTTTGTAAGCTTCTCTAGTCCTCGACAAGCTTACCAAAGAAAGTTTACTGCCAAGAAATTTTTGTCAAGGTCTAGCAATGGGTCCAGACATCATGTCTTATGGCTTTAGGAAAGCAGAATGGTTTACAAAAATGTACCTGCCAACCTCTAAACATTAAAATTTGCAGAAATCCCATGAACTTGCACAAAATAAAGAGGTAGAGGGGGACATACCACACCTCCCCCCTCCTGATCACACACCTACTGTAGGATATATAAGCACTTTACAGGGGTGGGACTGCCTAAAGTCATTTTGGAGCAATTTTTGGAGCAAGTAAAGTTGCATTTTGGAGCACCTTGGAGCAGACAAAATTGCATTTCGGAGCAGCTTGGAGCAGAGTAAATTTCATTTTGGAGCAACTTGGAGCAGGCCAATCTGAATTTTGGTGGAATAATGAAATATCGGCAGCACACTTTAAAACCACGATGAAACAGAGAATAACCCAACACAAAGCGCGTAGAAGCACCCTTTATAGCTATAGCGTGCTAGAATATGGAAGAGTGGGTCGAGCTCTTTATCTGTCTGTATTGCGATAGCAGTTATATGGACACTCCGGGCGCATTTCTGCCGTCGTTGCAGCTGTGATGTTTTGTATAAAGTCCAGGGGCGATAATATCGTCACCGCGCGCCGTATTGCTCCATGTGCGAGTGAAAGCGTGCGAGGGTGAGCCGACGATGGCAACTCAATCTCGCGCGCCCAAAGGAGGAGGAAGGCAGAGAGGAAGCACGCCGTTTTCGGTCGCGCACAAGGTACCGTGGGGGCAGGAAAGGAGAGGGGGGGGGGGGGGGGGGCTGCGGCTCTATCTTGAAACCGACCTGCGATGGGGACAGAGTGCGAGTGCTCATAGTTTCGTGAACGCTGTGTTTTTGCCGCTTAGTTTGCGTTGAAGCGAGAGGCGGCACAAAGGTGGGAGGGGGGGGGGCAGAGCGGTGCTGTACTCTGGCAGCAACTGCGGATTGCGCGGCCGCCCGTGGTCGCGCGGGGCCTATCTTGAAAGCAATCTACGTTAGGGGCAGTGTCTAGGTGCGCGGACGGCTCATACCTTTTATAGGGACCGAGGTTAGGTCCACTATAACAATGAGTGAGCCGGCGAGCTAAAGAACAAGGAACCATTCAGGCTGATGGCAGGAGCAGAAGAAACTATCTTTTTTCCTTCTATTTTTCTAACCTCGCAGCATGCAGCACGAGGAATAAGGCACATGCGCATGCACATGCACCCGAGCGCGCCATAAATAAAATGCGGTCGATGAAGATGGACGATGGCCGCTAGACCTCTGATGTGCTGGGTTCTCGGCACTCAGTTTGCGTTCAAGCAATAGACAGCATGAAGGTCACTTCGCTCCCTGCTGCTGCCACGCTTTCTCACTCCAGCATTTAGACAGCGAGTTTCCGCGGTCATCGAGTGTGATGTGTTCATGTTTGCTAGTGCGCGTGACACCATGCTTGTTAATTTAGTTAGTAAGCGAACGTTCACTAATTTATACGGGCGATAAAACAACTATCCTTACTTCGCATAGCTGTATACTAATTTGCTATCGCAATCGATGCTTCACCTTTCGGCCGACACTGCGACTTTTTATTGCAAATCCGCCAATATGCCTTCGCGATAGGTCAAAATGGCTCAGGCCTCGCCCATATGGGCATAAAAACAGATTGAAATATTTTTACGGTATGCTGGCCCCTGGGGACAGAGACACCCGCCGGTTGAACCCGCTGCAGCGAGCGCCTCCCTAATATCTAGTTTGCTCGCAGTGCCCTAAGCCTACTTTTCGTTGTTTTGAGCCTCAGCTATAGAGCGCCACGCCGCTCAGCCCACTCTACCGTATTCTAGTACTCTAAATACAGCTGCCCTGGCCGTTCCGACAGCAGTGACAACAGTCGGGAGTGGCCGCGCGTGCGCGCCGGCCACTTGCCGGAAGCGCCGAAAAGCAGTGTTATAAGCGCGAAAATGACGAGAAACTGTGAGGGAGGCGTCGTCGCGCGGTCTGCGGAACGTGAATGGCCGCACTCTTTTTCTGAGAACAAATCCGCTCGCTGTTCG
Source organism: Dermacentor silvarum (assembly GCF_013339745.2). Taxonomy (NCBI): domain Eukaryota; kingdom Metazoa; phylum Arthropoda; class Arachnida; order Ixodida; family Ixodidae; genus Dermacentor; species Dermacentor silvarum. The sequence continues at coordinate 94,567,859 of NC_051164.1, forward strand.
CGGTCACTGCCGGAGTACACATGGCGAAGCAGTTCTGGCACAGCGTGGCGCAATTTCGGTCGATTTTCTGTGTTTGGCGCAGTTTGGTGCAGGAATCTGCGTCTGTATCAAAATGGTGCAATTGGCGTAGGAGTCCCACCCCTGACTTTATTAAAAATTATTTACCTCTAGACACAGCACACAAGCACCCGCAAACTTGGAGCGGCAGTAACTCACAAGCAACACTGTGACTTTTTCAATGACTGCACTGTCACCAATTTGCCTGCTTCAGGAACTTGTCAAAATAAACTAGCCCGTAGCAAGTGCCCCTCTGTATCTTCTGCAGCCACAAGAGGGCAGTGCCGTTACCATCACAATATGTTTCTTGCATGCATTTGCACCGTCCCATCTTTCCATACACCATTAAAGCTTTTTGAGAACAGCAATTACGTTTCGTAAAACTTGACCCAACATTCGTAAAATCGTGAAATGAGTCGAACTTCATAAACTTTACGAAAATTTTGGGAGAGTTGGTGTGTCTGTGAAAACTTTGCTTCAATTGGAACTTGAACGACCCGTGCCTTGGCGTTCAAGAATGGTAAAACTCTGCTTACCTTGACCCTCGTTCGTTCCTCCAGCTTAGTCATCATGACTATGGTGACACTGTGCTGCTCCCAGACCATGCGCCAGAAGTCGCTGCAGGTCTCGGGCAGCGGGCCCTGGGTGGCAATGTAGGCGTTGCGGCGGCGGTAGCCGTCGCAGTAGTTTGCGTTGATGTAGTCCGAGCCGGGGATGCCCTCGATGGGCTGCAGCACCACGCGGCTATGGTCGTAGGCGACCACGTTGGCATACCGGTTCTTTGGCTTGTTTGACTCCAGGTTTGAGTGCTCCCAAGTGAACTGCTGGCCCGGGTCGATAGACTGTGCATGTGCAAGAATGAAATGTGAGCAAGAACAAGGGACTCTAGTGTGTCAGTGAATAATATTCTTAAGGTCTGGTGTCAGCGCATCCTTACTTTAATTTTGTTCTTTTATTATTTAATGTGTGACCTACAAACATGGAACAGCTGAACTACACTAAGCCGAGGCACGCATAGCTGAGGCACACAATACCCCCCCCATATTAGCAATTGCACTACAACTTGACACTGCTCCTGGACTATAGTGTATTGATGACACTGCTGCCTCTAGAATGAAGTGATCGCTGTTTCTCAATAACACTCTACATGGGTTACCTGGGAACTGCACAGAAAAAGAAGAAAGGTAGAGAATAAGGATATGATCGGACACCGCTTGTGCAGAGTTACGCTCCTCATCTATTTGTGGAATGACGAGCTGCTTAAAAGTTATCTCCAAGTTGGAAATTTTTAATGGGTGCCAGAAGTGCCTTATTATTTCTTGCTCAGGAATGACTAAGCAGCGTTACTGAAGTAGTGACAAGCTTCATTAAACAGCCACTGCTGCCCTCCATTTAGCGAAGCTCAGCAGTTGCGCTGCACTGACGTACATTTACAGATACAGCCGACAAACTCAACAAATATGTCATCACTTTTTCCTTTCTGTTGCTAAACACGTAGCGAGAGTGCCACAAAAGGAGCAATTCACAACTGTGGCTTAATTTTAACGTCTTTGGCGTCCCTTAGAAACAAAGAGCATTCCCACACCTCGTACTCCTGGGAGAAGCGCAGGTTGTCGTTTGCCTTCAGTGTCTCGATGTGTCCGGCCAGCTGGCTCACAGGAATCGGCGGGTGGCCGACCATTGCGGGCGTCTGGTAGTTCAGGCGCCGCAGCTCCACAGGGTCCGTACCTGCTCCACCGACTCCGCCAGGGTGGGAGGATGCCAGGTCCCCCGAGTTCATCAGCAGCTTCATGGTCGTCTCCCCCGCAGGCGCCTTGGCCTGCTGCCGTCTCCTGCACAGCGGTCAGTGGATTGATTGATTGATTCGTGGGGTTTAACATATTTAACATAATGTAGTGGAGGGCTCTGGATTTTGATCACCTGTTTCTTTACTGCGCACCGCAAGCATTTCTGCGGTTTTTCTCCCTAACTGAAATGCAAGTGCAGCAGAGGGAATCAAACCTACAACCTCTAGCTTAGCAAAAGAATGCTGCAGCCACTGAGCTACTGCAGTGGGTGAGAGCCTGGAGTTCTGTGCCAAGCCTTACAACAAGTTTATCAAGTGGACTTTTATAATGGCACCAATGGCACATGCAATCATGCGATTTGTCTCTATAAGGGCTCCATCGAAAATTTTGGTTCTGCCCCGGAAGTTGTAGTAAATGGCTGTCTAGGGAGCGGTTTACTGCAAGAAGTTTTCAAACTGGCTTAAGGTCTGATTCTGATTACTCAATTTTAATTTTGCCTCCAATTGCTTCCAGCAGGCAAGCTCCACTGCCAATATAAACACTCCCTCCCTTTACATGGACCAGCGTCCGGAAGTGAGCTCAGCCGAGGGAGTGTGTGAAGTTTACGTCACGTTCTATTTCTTCTCTTACGTTTTTTGCTGCATGGTGCACTTCCAGCGGCAGTGTTATACATTCTGCATTGGATGATTTAAAAGTCACACGCCACAATCGTTGACGTTGCAGGCAGTGCAGTGCTTCTGAAGTATAGGCGTTTATGCATGTGAACTCGGTTCTGACCTTTTCATGAGGATGAAAAAGAGCGTGAGGAAGAGGGCCATGAAGACAATGAGCAGCACCGGGCCGACGATCCAGCCCACATCGGTGCGGGCACGCTCGATGTGTGAGACATTGGGCACGTCATCGGCCGAGGGAAGCCGAACCTGCGGCAGCATCTCCAGGCTCAGCTCGTCCGAAAATGGGCTTGTTGTGAATAGGTTCTGGAAAAGCCCGAGAGAATGTTCATACAATCATGTTTGATACAGTGTTGCTCCTCTGATGCAGACAATCAGTTCTGAACGGTTCAAATTACAGTGCACTCACGTTTATTCAAACTTGCAAGGATGGCAGAACTTCATTTGAATTATCAGAAGAATGAATTATTTGACATTGGATAAGACACACTCTTAAATAAAATGATTTGTTAAATGCGTAGTTATCACACTCATTCACATTTTACGACCTACAGTTAAACCTGGATATAACGAAATTGACAAATTCCCGAAAAAATTTGTTATAAAGAGGATTTCGGTATATGCAGGTTCGGCACGAAAATTCGAAAAATAAACGTTTATCGTATTTACTCGATTTTAACGCGCCCTCAATTGTAACGCGCACCCGTTTTCCGTTTTCGTCGAAGCACTCATCCTCGGAATGTCACACCAGGTACCGGATGCGTGGACGCGTGTCGTTTCGCACAAGCGCGAGGCATCGGAAACGAAGAGCGAGCGTCACGATGGCGTCGTCGCGTCGTATAGTGTTACAGTAGAACCTCGCTGTTACGTTCCCGGGGGCTGCGTTTTCCCGTCTGTTACGTCGTTTTCGACCGGTCCTGGACAGCTCCCATAGAACTCAATGCGTCATGCAGCGAGCGGCAAGTTGCCGCGCGTCAGCGCCTTGCCGCGAGGCCACCGTGGCACGCGCGCGTCTCGCCGCGCGGCAGCGCGATAAGATCTCCGGCGCTCTCCGAACCGGCGAGCAACACCGCGAGCGCTCGTGGTTTCATGCGAGAGACGACGATCGTCAATTGAAAACCCGGCGCGGCCCGGCGGCGTTCCTGTTGTGATGGCTCCGTGACGTCACCCTCGTCGCTCTTGATTGGTTCTTCATCTCGCGGCACGCGGCATTTGCCGCAGAAACCATTTCGCGCGGTACGCCGCAAGACCCCCGATTCCTGCCGCTTTTGCCGCGCGTTTCTGACGCGTGTTTTTGCTGCACGTTTTTGCTGCGTGTTTTTGCTGCGTGTTTTTGCCGCTAGCGTGGCCGTACCCTAAGACCAAGGGCGGTAACGCAGTCGCCGCGCGCCGTATGCTGTATGTGCGAGTGAAAACGTGGGAGGGAAGCCGACGACCGCGTCTAAATCTCGCGCGCGCAAGAAAAGGAGGGAGGAAGCGCGCCTTCTTCCGTTGTGCTCGAGGCAGCGGCGAGGGAGCGAGGGGGAGGGATAGCGGGGCGGCGCGCGGTCGCGCAGGCCGTATCTTGAAAGCGATCTGCGTTGGGGCAGAGTCTAGCAGTGTAGGTGCGTCGGCGGCTCGTAGCTTTCTGCGTGCTGTGTGTTCTCGGCGCTCCGTTTGTGTTGAAGCGATAGACAACAGCACGAAGGTCACTTCGGTCGCTTCTCCAGCGGCGCTTCCACACGCCGCCAGCGTTTGACAGGGCGTGTCCGCGCTCATCGAGTCTGATGTGCCACAGCGTGTACCAGCGTGTCGGCAACATCAGCTGGAAAAGGAGAGAGTGCCGGCTTGGCGGGCTAGGCCAGCTGCAGCAAGCGGCAGGATCAGATTTGAATGAAGGGAGGGGGAAAGGTCATGCCCGCGGCGGCAAGATCGCGGGGTCGAGGGATGCAGGGCCGCCTCGCACACGCACGCGCACACGTGCGCTCGCTTCACATTCCATCGCGGCGGAGAAGGTGCTTCCGGTTGCTGCTCGCGCAAAAATGACAAAATTTGGGGCGAAATCTCTAGGTGGTCGGAGGGGAAAATTCATTATATCGAGGGGGTCTCCCACTGCCACTTCGTTACGTAGAGGTCTCAAATACATGTGCTTCTATGGAGTAACGGCGGGGAATCGAAAAACTTCGTTATATCCAGGAATTCGTTATATGGAGGTTCGTTATAAGCAGGTTTAACTGTATATAGATAGAACAACTGTTCAACAAGGTGCATGACCCAGTCACTGGTGGCCGACCAGGTCAGTCGTGGCCACAGACTACACTGATGACCCAGTCCATGACCAAAGACTCAGTCACTGACCAGTGATCGGGTCGTCCATCAGTGGCCATCAATTAGACCCACTCAATGACCAAAGACTCAGTCATTGACCAGTGACTGGGTCCATCAGTGGCCATCAATTACCTGGTCAGTGCAGTCATCTAGTAGCACACGACAACATACATACATACAAGGAAACCTGAATGTTAACATGTTCTAGCTATTTATGCTCATGAATGTTTACTCACGGCCTGTTCTTGGCTAAGTTGTTCTGCCTTAAATGTTGCCCTAAATTATAAATTAACCTAAGTAATTGTTCGAATTAGTCATTTTAATAATGCCTTAGAAACATAGAGAGCTAAAAGACTTTGATGCTTGTTTTAATTAACTAGAGCTAAACTTGCAAGGTTTAACGCCCCAAAATGGCAGAGATGTCGTAATAGGGAACTGCGGATGAATTTCGGCCACTTGGGAGTTTTTTGACACACACCTAGAGTACGTGAGCGCTCTTGCATTTTGCCCTCATTGAAATCTGACTGCATATGCCAAAAATCGAACCTGTGGCCTTGTGCTCACAGCAGAATGACATAACCACTGCGCTACCACAGCACTTTGCTTTTAAGAATACAAGACGATGATGAATGCAATCTGGGGGTTAATTTCCTGGGCCTGGAAGAGGAGAATTCTGTGTTACAACAGTCCATAGGTGACTGTCGGATATAGCCCCCATGGCCAAGGTGTGAATGTTCTGCAGATACTAGCAAAGAGAAAGTTAACAGACATTCTAAAGTCAAATGTTTTACAGAAAGGCATGCTTCAGTCAACTTCTCACCACAATCTCACCTTTTGCAGAGTGTCCACAACAGCTCGTACGAAAATTCGGTACCGCCGGTACGGTTGTAGCTTGCGGTTTCGGAAACCACCGTTCACTTTCAAGTCCCCCAGAACAAACCGTTCAGGCATGTTCTGGCGTACAAATGCTGCCGCTATGTAGGGACCATCTTCATCCAAAGGTGTAGACATCAACTGCAAGACAAGGCCTCAAAATTAAATCGAAATCAAATTAAGGGGTTTAACGTCCCTAAGCAAAGCACACAAGGGTGAGTCTCACACGAGTAAGAATGGTAGTTAGTGCACTGTACCGGTGCTTCATCTAATAAATTAAATTAATAGTTGGGGTGTACGAATACCGAATAGTAGATTTCGAACCGAATATCACGAAAAGAAAGCCAACCGAATATCAGAAAATTGAACAGAAACCTTTGTGATTCCAAATATAGTGCAAAAACACAAGACGGCACATGCTAAAGGGAACACTAAATTCGTATGCCAGCACTGATAACAACTCAGTTCGTATACGAAGGTTCGTAAAATGTTATTTATCGATAAAATGTCTGTCAAATAGAATTAAGTGCTTTTCCCCCTCTGAAGCTGAGGATTCTACTGCTTAGAAAGTACTACTTTCCAGTTTTCTTCCAAGAAACAGGAGGGTTTTTCCATCTTTGTGGCAGGTGGTTTCTGTGGGTTATTGTAAGCTTGTTAAGGCCAATCTGCACGATGGACGAAAGTGGGAAATGCGCATCATGTCACCTGGCATCGCTCCGCGCGGTCATCGGTGCCGACAGCACAGACTTTTCAAATCGACAGGCCCCCGGCAAGTTCGAGCGATGTTGAATAATCGAATTATTTGAGCACTCGGACACCCCTAATTAATAGTGAAAGCATGCCAGTAACCAAACTTTTCTAAAACTCATAGCTCTATATCCCAGGGTTACAGCCTAAATAACATTCCAACGACTGACAATGTGTTAAGCCCCAGCCGCACTGCAGCAAAAACGCACGCGGAGCTCAGCCAGCAGTAAAACGATGCTGCGGCTCTGCGCCGCTACTCAGTTAAGTGAGGGAATGGCGTTTTTTTTTTTTTTTCCGCTTCCAGAAGAGCATTTTACAGACATGGGTGAAAGTTCAGCAAGAACTGACGAGCCATTTCAACGTTGCTGAATAAAAGTGTGTTCATTGCGGTTCGTGTGGCGTTGAATGATGGCGCTCTGCATAATGTGTTATGCGGAGCAGTATCACTCAACGAAACACGAACTTTTGCTATTGTATTTGTCACCGTGTACGCCTATTTTCAAACTTATCGGAACTTGATTTGTGTGATATGACTTTCGGATGTTTTCGTGAAGATCATATCAACGAGATTCCACTGTACAGCAGTTATACCTAATCAGCTAGAACTTATATTCTTGTGGTCATTATCATCTACTGTTTTATCTATTCTTGCTTACACTCGATTACTTGCGCTACGTATGAGGTGCTACCCAAAAGTTCAGAGAATTCAGCCGTTAAAAATATGTGTTGATCATAGCGTTTAATTAGCACTGTCTCCTTCAAAGTAGTCCCCTTGAGCATGTATACAACCATCCCAGCATTTCTGCCCCGATTCCATGCATTCGTGGAACTCTCCATGCGACAGTGTGTTGAGGACTGCCTACGATTCTGACTGGATCTCTTCAACAGTGTGAAACCGACGTCCTTTCAGCCTCAACTTCACCTTTGGGAACAAAAAAATTCACAAGGGGCGAGGTCAGGTGAATATGATGGGTGCAGAAGTACTGTGACTTGTTTGGAAGTCAGGAAATGTCGAAAAACGAGTGATGTGAGAGCGGGCGCCTAGTCGTGAATGAAGAAGCCAGTTGTTCTTGCACTTCTCCGGACGTTTGCGATGAATGCTCTCTCTTAAGCGCCTCAAAACGTCCCACTAAAGCTCGCTATTCATGGTTTGTCCAGGAGGTACGAATTCCTTGTGGACAATGCCATGTAGGTAAAAAAAGAAAAAAGCCACAATGAGCATGGACTTCACATTGCCACGAAGTTGACGTGCCTTTTTCGGCCGCAGGGAATTTGGCGACTTCCACTGCGACGACTGCTGCTTGATTGCAGGATCGTAGCCATCATCCCCGATTATTACACTGGATAGGAATGGGGGATTGTATCTGACTTGTTGCTTCACTTTCGTACAGAGAGAAACACGGTGCAGCTTCTGTTCGCCACTGAGCAGTCTTGGCATGAATTTTGCAGAAATGCGCCTCATGTTCAAAACATCTGATAACATTCACTGAACTGTGCCGTACGATTGTCTTACAATGTCGCCGACATCATGTATAGTTAGCCTGCGATTTCCAACGATAGCCTTACGAACTTCTGCTGTCGTTTCCGGGGTTGTGCTCGTTGACAGGCGTCCAGAACGTTCATCGACATCAATACACATTCCACTCTCTTCGAAGCGTTTATGCAATAAAAACGCCCTACTTCGGCTCATGGCGCCGACTCCAAAAGCGTCCTCTAGCATACAATGAGTTTCTGCTGCAGTTTTGCCAAGTTTAAAACAAAACTTCATGCAAATCCTTTGCTCCTTGAAGTCTGCCATATTGGTTGCTAAGAAATGCGCCAAATCAGTGAAACATTGCGTTGCAAAACAACCCTCCGAAAAACAATACTTCTCAGATGCAATTCGTTCAGCACACTGATCCGCAAGGCATACTGCCAGCTACATCTAGAGGCAGAAATGTGTACCACACTCAGTTTGCGCATGCTTTTCAAATTACCAGAACTTTTGGGTAGCACATTGTATTCATGCGCTGTTGCACTGCCAGACAATGGCCCATGGCACAAGTCCACCAGCACAACATTAGCGCCACAAGCTTCATTTTTCAAGCTACAAAGTTCAGGCTTCATAACACAAATCCTGTGTTTGCTCCACAAGAACAGTTTGGTACAGTGAACATAGTAGTGCCATTTGCTCATATTAGGGCTTTCAATACATGGCAATGGATGATGGTGGACAAACGAAATGTGAATGCTAAACATATAAGACATTTTTCAAGTAATAACTTGAAACTGCAATTTCGCATTCCTACATATGCAGTTGAGCACAATTGCGCAGGACGAAAATTAAGCCTGTGAGTCAAGGACACACCCACATCAAATAAGGAGGTGAGAGCGGAAATAAGAGAACAAATTCTAGTTAGTCCTAGCGTGTGAATATTACAGATTAGTGCATATTATAGATTTCCATCAAAATAATTGTGACATGCCAATTTTGTTTTGATTGTATGCATTCTATCCTATATGCTGTAATAGACCATAACCTATAGCTAAAGAGTTACTCCTTTACTTTGACATGGATGATGGCTTTCTGTATGTTAGAATGCTACTGTGGCATTCCCCCTGTGTTACATGCTTCGATGCACTTACTTAGCACTTCACCTACTGCCTGATTGGTCTACAGGCACACTGTACTTAGACCAATCAAATGGATGTTGTTTGTAAGTCATTTTTTGCAATAAAATTAACAGAATGATTAGTTACACTTCACTTTTTTCAAGATAGTAAAGTACTTTCAAGAAGCGTCACATTTATGTAGTAGCCATCATTTTGTTGAAGTGAGGCCTTCCTCCATATTAGAGGACCTTCTTCACAGGAAGCTTACCTGGCCGTTCTGAACTACAAGACCTCTTCCTCAATTACTATACTGCTTAAGTAATAATAAACTTCAAACTGCCCTGTAAAAGACATCCGCAAACCCACACACACCTCTTCTATCTTGTAATCGTCCGGCTCCTTGGTGGCAAACTCTGAAGGGACAACGACAAGGTAGTACTGTTTGATGGGACCATACTCTTCTGAGGCTTTGGGCAGGATGACGGTGATCTCGTCCCCGTTGCTGATTGGCCACAGAGCATCCGGTTTCACCATTGGCTTCGGAGCTACACAAAAGACAGCCCAAACGTCAGTTCATCCTCACTTGAATAGTTCACTCTTCACATCCTCTGCTGTGAAGTCCTTAAAAGCTTTTTGAAGATTTCTTACATTTTTACTTTTTTTGGTGTGAGATAGAAAGATTAAAGTGAAGAAATTTGCTAGCATTGATGCAGCTATCTGTGTATTTTTTGTAGCATCTAAACGTAGCTGTTCTGCACTACTTAAAGCAAAACACTTCAGGTAGTCTATGAAAAATTTTAAGTATAGATTCTCAGTTTTTACGTGTCAGAACCATAATTTCATTATGAGGCACGCCGTAGAGGGGGAGACTCCGGATTAATTTTTGCACTTCGGGTTTTTTAACATGCACCGAATGCACGGTACATGCATTTTTGCATTCTGCCCCCATCAAAAAGCAGCTGCCACGGCCGGGATTCAACGCGCGACCTCGAGCTAAGCGGCGCAATGACATAGCCACTGAGCTGCGCGGCGTATGGTGTATTCAAAGATACACTGCGCACCGCCGTAGATAGCGTTTAAGTATTACTTGACATTTGTTGTTAACCTCTTATCGCCTGAATTTTTAGCCTGAAGAAAAAACCATTTCGTCTGCAGATAAAAAGTATACTATGTGAGGTTAGAACATCCCAAAATTATTTTCACATCATTTGGTGAGTAAAATTAGGCACGTTAAGAAAAACTGAAACGGGCTTTTAGCATGAAAGGACGCAGTAATAGCCGCAGGTTATCGCTGTGTACATACTCCGAGGTTGAACCAACTCGCATGTTATGGCAGCCTGTGAAACAGTCAGTATTGCAGATACGACGACTACAATATGTGCACCTGGATGGATGAATGCGCATGACTTCCTTGGGGTGTTCATCATCGTTGCAAGTACCATGTGCAGGACATTGTTTTCTGCGCACAGACATTGCTTTTGGGAAAACGGGGGGGAGGGAGGCAGCAAAACTTTTTTCGGAAAAAAAAAAAGGATGATAGTATTCTGTTTACAACTTGATGCTTTTACATGAACAGCAGCGTTTATGACCAAAAAGTGTCGCAATGTGGGCTTGTTGGTTCCCGAACAGTGCTGTGTCTGTGTTCACGTGCCCTCTATCGTCCTCATATGTATGTGCTACACTAGTAGTAGAACGAAGTATTGTTCCCATTCAACAGATTCAACTTTGCCACCCTAAGTGCCGCTACTCTGCGAGGGTTCGGCAGTTGAGCGGGAACACTATATTACCTCTTGTTGGCTAGGTTGTGGGGTGTCCAAGAACCACAAAGACAAAAGTATGGAGGAATTATAGGACAACCATTGTGCTCACGATGCCTTCCGGGGGGGGGGGGGGGGGGGGGGGGGGGGGAATGCGGTCTGTGGAGGAGTATTGTTGGTTAGCAAACAGCTGTGCAAGGCAGCCAGTTTAGAATGTTTTGCAGATTCTTTATAAAAACCCGCTGCCCACTCGTCTTTGTGAATGGAAAGAAATGGTGCTTTTTTCAGTCATTACTTGATGCAGAAATACAAGTGGGGGAAAAGGAAATATCTGCCAATCTTATGCACATGTGATAACCAGTGTTGCAAAAATTATGGTGCGCAAATGGTAAAGTAAATGTTATACAAACGTAACGCTAATTACTGAAATGCTTGCAGAAAATGACGTAAATGAAGTGTTATTTTATGCAAGTAGAATTTTAACGATGCAAAGGCAATCGAATATTTAACCAAACATAATGCAGTCAGGCAAGTTTAATGTAATGATGCAAATGTTTAGATGCAGGTGCCGGCGGGCGACACAAATGCACATCAAAAGCACACACTCACTGCGCGGATGGCTTATGTTGCCAACTACTTGTGTACCCTTCTGTTGTTGCAGACTTCTTTACTTCTTGCCTCTCATAATGGATAGTGGGCATCGATTGTAGTGGGAATGTGGAATGGCAACACTATAATGACGACGGAGTGATTACGATGGAACCACGATGGCCTGATAACCGCAGCATGATGACTACAGAGTAACCACAACTGCATGATTACAAAGGCGTCACGATGGCATGTGAAGAAGGAGTACCAACAAAGAAGTAACAACAACAGAATTAATGACAATTTAATGGTGATGACTGAGTGACGACGACAGATTTAAAACGGTGACGAAGGAATCACGATGGAGTGATAAGGACAGAGGGACGCCGGCAGAATGATGACTATGTAACCACGAAGGCCTGAGGTCCATGGCATGACCACGACAGAATAACAACGATGGAAGGATGATGACTGAGTGATGACGACAGGGTGAGTAACGACAACATATTGATGACAGCGGAACGATGACGATATAACCACGAAGGCTTGAGGACCACGGCATGACGACAGCAGCATGACGTTGACAGCGTGCCGATGACTCCACGATTATGACGAGGTGCTGACTGTATGACGACGTGAAGACGTCAGAATGATAATGGCATAATGATAACAAAGTGAAGAAGACACGTGACGAACGAAGCGTGACAAAAAAATGACGATGATGGAATAATGATGACGGAGTGATGACAGACTATAACCGGTATCTGGTCTGCACTATACCTGGATGACGAAGGAATGACGACAACAGCGTGACAATGAAAGTGTGTTTGTGTTGCTGTACGCTGATGCTTGCGTACATTATCTGCCGCTTGGGCCGCCTCATTTTTCACTATATCCAATGCTGGCTTGCACTATACCAGGGACGTCAATCGTGCAAGACGGTAGCCATCAGGCAGCAGCCAGAAGCCAGCACCCGACACATGGCCAATGACACATAACCAGTGACCCAAGTTATTGTATAACTGGCAAGGCAGTAGCAACCAGCGCTAAAAAAATTGGAGGGAAAAAGCTTCGCTTTAGAAGGTGCTCGAAAACAAGGTAAAGTGCAAAACGAAACCTGCTGCAGTCAAGGGTAGCAACAGCAGAGATAAGTGTTAATTGTTTTCCAACGGGATCTTTTAGTAAGTGGTTTGGCCACTGCATGGAAGACAGCGCACACAATTTTGCAAGTCATTTATTGCTCAGTCGTGCTTCCTGCTTTGTGCACATGCACATGCTAGATTTAAAAAACACTGTTGAAGCATTGGGCCAGAACTTCGATAGGATCATATGATGCAAGTTTCACTCACTTTCGGTGACCTGCTGCCCGACTTGGCCTCCTTCTTCGCTCAAGAGACGTTTGGATGGAACTCGAAATCGTGGCTTTGTTGTCGGTTAATACTTTTTTGTAGTCTCCATCACGTGACACATATCATTATTTGATCACACACGAGAATTGAAGAAGCAGATTGTCCGAAGTAGGGCTACTCTCTGCGTTACAAGAAGCTTCTGCCAAGATTATGACATCGAACGTTTTCATCATGCTCGCCTTCGTAGTTCGCAGAAGAATAAAGCCTAGCAGCTCCGAGAGATTTAAAAGCGTTGTTTCTCGACACCCACTCCTGGCCGACGTCGTATGACTTCTGAAGACTGCAGACATGTTTTGTTAGAATAGGCTCTTCAGCAGCAAGCAGCCCGTGCTGCATTGAGAATGCAGCTAGGAGACAGGCCATGGCTGTCTGGTGTTGAGGGACTGGGCAGGGGCGATTCTGCTTAGCAAAACTCAAGTTTATTTACATAATGAAACAGGGGAGAGGCGGGGCATGCTTTTTGCATTCTCTAGACGGGCAAATCCTAAGGTTTGTTGGACTACTTTATCATCCATGGTACGGTACTATAAATTCAAAGCTCGTCGTGCCACAGGTAGCGATGACAGTTTGGTGGGGAGCAACAATGCCCTAAGTTATTCATTTAACAGAGCTTCATCAATGCACAGTCTCGTGATGGGACGCATGGCTAAACACATTAGACGCTTTTGCTCATCTCTTCTTCTGTGTGTGCATCTTTTTTAGCGCTAATCCTCCTTGATAGTTACGGTTAAGTGCAATGCGGAATGCGGGAAAGGTGCTTCTTGGTTGCAACCACAACGTTGTGTTGCTATAGGCAGGGCACTTTCTTGTTTTCTTGGAACGCCAGCGCGACAAACGCACTTAGCATAGCGTTGATCAATACCCTTCCATCGCCACAGGCATTGCTGATGCATCGTGCTGGGAGAAATAGTAGGCTAAGCTGTGCTGGAAAACACAAACTTCATCCAGGAGAGGGCGATGAGGGAGGAGACCTTGCTGGGCGCAAAGTTGCCCCACCGGTCTCTATCACTGGCCTCATGAGCAATTCTGTCAGCCCAAACTGCAGCCCACTTCACACACTTTTTGCCGACTTTTTTTCTATGAAAGCAGCACGTCCCTTTTGCCTATTTGGTAACATGAGACAAGCGAAAACATTTTGGAGGGGAGGGGGATCGCTCCCCCTCCCCCCTGAGACTGCCACTGTGACATGCTCACATATTATTGTTGGATGACGAAATGACGTCATGATGGATGATGAAACATGACGTAAAAACTCATATTCGGTATGTCGCAAAATTGCGACATAGGAAAGGTTGAGGGGAAAGAGGAACCCAACAGCTGCTACTTCCGAATACACTAAAATAAAAACCTATCTTAAATGTAATATTTTGGCATTATCTTGACACAAACAGGACCCAAGTTTAGGCAGAAGAACTTGAGTTTTTAAGCAAAGCTTGAGTTGTAAATTGCTGTTGCTAGACCATTTGCCGAGTCACGGTAAGAGGCTTACAGTCTGAATGCGACTATGATAGGCATGCTTTAAAATTACCTCTCACATAAACTGAACACTTCTTGGACCTTTTCTAGCTTGTCATATTAATAAATGTTCTATTAGCCCTTTAAGGACGAGACATATAAACACTCGAGAAACATGTTTATTTTCCATCTAAATATGCAAGACACACCAAGAATAAGCATAATAAATGAAAAGAAACATTTTGTGGAAACTTTTTCAGCAATAGGGGGGCAACACCAGGCAGAAAACTGGAAGTGGGCTTCATTCGAAGCTCTATGGCTTTGTTTAGAACTTGTACAGACAGCGCTCATCATATGCAAACCATAGGTGTACATTACATTTGCTTTACACTACGTGTGATACTACTGTAGCCGAAGATCTTGCATTGACCTATCTCCTCTGACCGTGCTTTCAGAAGAGAGTTGCGTGCCAAACTTCTCTTTCTCGTCCTGCGTCCTTGCTCTAAACTCAAAAATGGCACTTGCTGCTTAGTTAACCAGAAATTCTATTCACAATACAGAAACTCGGCAATGAAACAAATTTTTTTCTGGAGTGTTGCCTGTAGGTAACACGTGCCGATTTCTGAAGCTTCGGTAAGAACACATTTTTACTAAGAATGGTAGCTGTTGGAATTAGGGCCCATTCATGCTGACTACCGACAGTGATTGTGAGACCAAGTTGGTCGTCATGCTCGAAAAGCGACCATTTAGGGACAGTCGCTTGCTGCTCAATCTTTCAGTCGCGCAACTGCAGTCGCAAAACTGCTGAACCAATCAGATGAGCAGCAGCAGGGCGTCTGTATATGCTGACGCTTGTATTACGTGGCAATGGCATTGCGAGCAGACGTGAATCACATATCGCGAGACATTCCAATGAGGTGACTGGCCGCTCGCACTTGCCGGTGTGAACATTGGTCGCCTTGAGTCGCTTTTAGGTCACCAGTCGCAATCGGTTGCGCGACCTCCTCAAGTCGCCGGTGTGAATGAGCCCGAATTCATTTCAACTCCAGAAGCCCACTACTCAGTGCCCCCACCTGATGCACCTAGAAACTGTTCATGTTAGTCCTAAACTTACTACATTTTTGCCGCTGTGTTCCTCAAAATGTGCTAAGTTAGTTGGGCTTTTGCAAGCTATAAGTTAAAGCCTTATGTCACTCCAGCTCACCAGTAGTCAATGCCGTACCAAAGAAGAAACCATGTAATTAAGAATATCGAGAAAGGACCAGTCACCGGCCATGGCAGTGGTGACCATGATCTTGGCAGGTGGCCGGTACGACCCATCCCGTGGCACAGCCGTCAGGTTGACCTTGTAGCTTGTGAAAGGGATCAGGTTCTCGATGGTGTAGTTTGTCGTGCCAACGTCCAACAGGACGCTCTGTGGTGGGATCGGAAGCTCCTGAGGGCTGCCTCGGCTGTCATAGAACTCCTTGTGTGCACTGTACGAGATCTGTGGGCCAAGACATGGGCAAAGCAGGAATCAGCCCTTTGAAAGGTAGTCGCGGTGACTAAGCAAGTGTTGTATTTACTCGACTTTAATCAGTACTTTTTTTTTTGCAGGAAAATGAAGTAAGCACTAGAATCTAGTGCGAAAACGAAAACTGCAATCGTGACAACCGATCATCACTGGCTTTAAAGAATTGCTGTTATTCAATCCACATGTTGCTGCAGGAGCTGCAGCTTGTGTGCACCTAATGAGTTTGTTCAGCTGCCATTGTCTATTAGGTGTTTTAGGCAATTCGGTACCTCAAATGCTGTGAACGGCATTGGCGATGAGATCCTCTGGGCTGTTGATGGTAATGAAATGTTCTGTGACAGTGACGATGAGTGGGTGCCACAGTCCTCTGTGGCTCAGATGCAATAAATTTACATTTCCAAGTGAGAACAAATTGCCATATTATTCTTTCGTTTGTGTTGTCTGGTTCTCTTCTCTTGTGTCCGTGTCTGCGCACTTTACCATCTTTCACAATGGGACTCTTCAATTATCCGTCCCCGACAGTCCCAGACTGTCCGAGGCGGTGTTTTCAGCCAATGAGTGTTGCGTATGCAGCATCTCAGACAGTCTGCGACTGTCAGGGATGGATAATCGAAGAGGCCCAATGAATCCCTACCAACTAGCTCAAGTTCCTGTAGTTCTTATTATTTCTCTTACAATAAAATTTTGGTTGTCAGGTTTATTAGGCCTAACTCTCGCTTCCCGCACCTTATAACTCTCACTCCACCTTGTGCGTCCACTCGCACACTCTGCACACACTGGAGGGATGTCATCACAGCCCGTGTCTTCTGCCACCGCGCTCAGGGGCGCCACATACTCCAACCCCCCTCACCCCTACGGATGGATGTCCACGGCTGCCACCACGCCCAGGGCGCACCACATACTCCCCTCCCTATGGATGGGTGTCCTCACATGGTGAATGAACTATCAAAAGCATTGCACTTGTCATTTCTGGCTGTGAAAATCTAGTGCGTATTGCAATAGAGGGCATGTTGGAATTAAGCAAATGTGGTATGTCCAAGACCTGAACACCTTTGATACATACATTCATGTGAACTTAAATTGGAGGTAAATAGAAGTGAATACAAAATCGGAGATTACTGCATATTCTATTGTGGTTGATTGCCGTTTACTTCGTGCATTTTCTAGACACGATTGCTGGACTAATTTTAGTATTATGGTTTAATGCGATAGCATTACGGGCCCCGTGTCGCATAAAATCCGATGTCGGCGTAAGCGCTGGCGTCTGTGGTGGAGAAAATCATCCCAAACCACTCCTACCACGCAGGCCCCAAGTGTGGTGCAGAGGCGTTAGTGAACAAAATTGAATTTCTCAAAGTAAAATCGTCATAAAAATCGTAAAGTACGACTTAACTACAACCTACAGACATGATAGCGTTGGATTGTAATTTGAATGTACGAGAAAACATAATTCTGTTACGAGGAAATTTAAACCGGCATTCCTACCACATCAACAACGGCACGTCCCGGTAGGTTACTCGCGAAAACCTTATCCAGATGGCGCTCGCCTCCTTGGAAGCATAAAACGGTAGCAGCGCGCAGAGGTGAAGGTGGAGAAAAAAGAAAGCTGCAGTTGCCGGGAAGCCTGAAAAGCACTCAGGGATCTTTGAATGATATCGCTCTAAAAGACTAAGCTTAAGCGTCCTCCAAATTTTTGTTTTTGACATTTGTACAATAACTTAATCTAATTAATGTAATTGGTGTTGCCACACCCCAATCACCATGATGTCAAAGCTAATTAGCATAATTCATGACATCAAAACCTAATTACCATGAAGTACCCAACCTAACCTGTTGAATTATACAATACTTTGATCTTCGCCAAACAGAGTGGACACTGGGAAATTATGCCATTACTGACACAAATGCCCAAACGTTTTCCTAAATGCACATTTAACACTAAATGCTCTTTAAAAGGTACCTATTTCAGAGGAAAACCGAAACAAACTGTGAAGATGTGACGGACTTGCACATCCTGCACCCCATAATAAAACCAGGTTGAACAGCAAGGACTTACGTTAAACTTTATATAGTCTAGACGTGTAGGAGGTCGCCAAGACAAAATCATGCCGTGGGTGGTCACACCGTAGGCTCGCAGCTGTGTTGGAACATCTGGAAGTTATACAAGACAGTGTTGTGAGACACATTGCAAAACTACAACGCAGTCCGCAAAGCTAACGTAATGGTCTCATCCCAGTAACCATCACACAATGACGGAAAATGTAAGAACAAAACTGAGAAGGATTGTGTTAAGAATGCTACCTGCACATAAACACAGTTATAATGGCTCAACTATATTTTCTTTCTCGAAGCCCTCCTCACGTAATAACAATTCTGTACACCCAGGGCTTCAATTTAATCTGGACCAGCGCAGAATTCTTTAGTATACATTAGAGCCTCAAGTTGGGCTGGTAATCTAATGCGAAGAGCGGAAGAGCGGCACTGGTGGTCTATTAGTATAGTGGCATAGGTGCCAAGGAAGGAAAATGAAGTCAACAGCGGCAGAAGATTAGACAGAGCAATGAGATTAAGAAATTTGCAAGCTTAGGATTGGCTCAACACACGCAACGGAGGAATAGCAGGTGAATTGCTGGGAGAGATCCTCATTCTGCACTAGGTTTTAACTGGCTGGTGACTCAAGCCTTAATACAAAGGTGCACTTGGCTCCAATTAAAATGAAGCAACTTCAACAGATAATCAAACCCATAAACCCATGCTATGTATCAGGTCACAAAAACAGCCATGCCACTTCAGTGGAACTTAGCTTTAAAAGCCCCAGCATTAGCAGCTTGTTTCTCAACTATATTTCCTTTCCCAACAGGTCCCTTAAATGTGCACTTATAAAGAGCATAGGATCTATCATGACTGTAGTTTCTAATGACTTGTAGCAAGTGCACATCACAACCGCTTTCTTGAAATACCAATGTAACAGTGATTCTCTGCATAACTTGCCTGTCACAAATAAAAGATTACTCGGATGGCAGGAGTGCTTTTGAATTATTTCTCGTCACATACAACTCGTCTATTACAGCAATCTGATGGTCTCGCTGACGACTGCAGGAATACACAAGAATGTGTAACTGTGCTACTGACGCAACGATGAGGAAGCCTGATGCATGTGCAAAGCTTGACCAACCTGTGGGTGTTACTTTGACGGTCACCAGGTCAGAAAGCTTGCCCAGGGATTCCCGCGTGTATGCGGCCACTCTTATGGCGTAAACTGTGTGGCTTTCGAGGCTCGTCAGCTCGGCTGACCAGGTGAGTGGCACTTTCTTTACCGCCCACTGATCCAGGTCTTCCACGGCCGTCTGAGCGTACAGCACCTGCAAAAAAAAAAAAAAAAAACCCCATTGCCGTGAGTCAGGCCACTGAATAAAACTTACAAGCAGCTACAAGAGAGTGGTATTCAGTTCGAAACACTTTGAAACGAGGACATGAAGCAGATACATAGGCGCCTGGTCTCAAGGTTCTCGCGCTAGCAAGTTTATCTGTCGTAGGCCATAACTCAATTCAGTAAAAACTCCGTATAACTTCGTTACATCCATTACTGCATGTACTCCATTATGAATCTTTCAGAGGATTTCAAGAGGAATTTCACTCACTTCGTTATAATCATTATTTAATTATATCCAGTTCCTTTATAATGACATTTGGGATCATTTGACTGTATTTGCTCAGCTACAACAGAGTTTGAAGATGGATTAATCGGTTTGTGTTCAACAAGGTGAACCGTGTACTTAGATTTAGGCGCACATTAAAGAACCCCAGGTGGTCGAAATTTTCCGGAGTCCACCACAACGGCGTACGTCATAACGAAATCGTGGTTTTGGCACGTAAAACCCCATAATTTAATTTTTTACGTTGAGACCCACCTGCTGTAAATATGGGAAAGGTTTCTGTTTTTTGGAGATAAACTAGAAAACAACACTTTCTATGCAATAAAAGACTGCCATAAAACATAGGTCCACTATTAAACTGAGAACCTCATTGGTAATCAGCTCAACATATTGTCACTAAATTTTTAGCTTCAGAGGGAGAAAAGCCCTTTGATTTTATTCAACAGACATTCTATTGATAAAAAAAAATAATTAGAGACCTTCATATACTAGAACTGAAGTGTAATCAGTGCTGGAATAGTAATTTGGAATTCCCTTTAGTAAGAGTAGACTGTACTGTATATCTTGATTTCTATGTACCTAAGTTACTCCTAGCTTGCTACATGTTTGCTTTGCTCCCGAGCATGTGTAGCACTGTGTTTTCTTGCCAAAAATTTGCAAGCATTAAACTTTGTCATAAATTTTCTAATAGTTGATATTTGATTCGGTATTTGTTTTTTTTTTTTTTTTTTCCCCTGATTTGATTCCATATTCGACTCGAAACCTACTATTAGATATTTGCACACCTCTGCTTTTGGGACATATGAACACGGTTTAGATAAAAGCAGTACTGAATGATAAAATATTGAATAATTACAGAGGTCTACTGCACATACTAATTTTATTTATCTTGTGTCATAAGATGACACTAAATAAGATGAAGTGCCATGATGAGGCATCAGAGTTATGCAAGGACAGTTGCAAAATCATGTAAACACACGAGACCCCACCTGGTAGCCAAGGATATCTCTGAAGTAGGGCATCTCGTCCCACCAGACCTCGACCGACTGGTCAGAAGTTGCCACAGCTTGTACGTTGGTCGGAGCTGATGGAATGTCACCCGGAGTGCTAGCCGTCAGGTTTTCACTCCAGGGACCACAGCCTTTGGCTGTGCAGGCACGCACACGCATGATGTAGTCCGTCTTCTCATCGAGGGAGCTGCAGCCATTGAACGTTGTGAACTATTACTGCAAACTAGTAGTATAACTAAATCTCCCTCAGCCCTGGCATCAAGTCTACCATTTCCATGTCGACTGTGAATGCATTATGTATGACATGGGTTCTCAAAGTGGGTTCCGCGGAACCTACGGGTTCCGCAGGCCCCTGCTCGGGGTTCCGCGAGCCACTGATAAATTTTCCCTGGTCCCGCTCCCGACAAGTGTCTAAAACGGCGAACACGAGGTGCGCTTGATCTAAAGAACCTCCATTACCCATGCCCGAGAGTCAAAAAGCACATCACAGTGCGTAACAGCAACGCGCGAACTGCGCAATAAATACGCAAGCAGCTTGTAGCCACCCAACCTCTGAGAACGGGCAGCGCGCCTAATCTTTCGCACTTGAATCTCGGAGGCCGTAACTTACCACCATGCGCCTTTCTCCTATTTGTAGATAGGGTAGGTGCCGATAGCGTGCGCACTGACCTATACGTTGATCGGGAAAAAAAAAACAAAAAAACCGCGGAGCACCGCAAATGCGCGCCGCAGAAGAGCAAGAACGGCGTAGCGTCCAACCGAAACTGAAGCGGCGCAGTCCGCATCGCCGTGGTCCTCAGCGGCAATCGTACGCGGCACGTGACTGACAGCAACGCCGAAGCGCTTCGTGCCTAATTGTGCCTTTAAAGCCTTTATTCTTGCGTTTATCGCCGCGCGTAACACCGCGTTGACGGCTAGCCACGTGCCTCCGTAAGTGCGTATTCGCTATCTCTGATCGCGTCGATAACCACTGCAGTTTCGTCCGCAGCGGTTGCGGCAAATAGTAGTTTCGTTTTCACTCGATGCGCGCGTCGGCTGCGTGCCTTCACCACTGCGTAGTCGCCTCCCATGGTAGCGTCGATAGCGACCGCGGTTTCGTCCGCACTTCTTGCAGCGAAAGGTAGTTTCGTTTTGACTTGGTGCGTGCGTCAGCCGCCTGCCTTCTGAACCGCAAGATCGCCGTCCATGATCGCGTCGATAGCGGCCGCGGTTTCGTCGACAGCGGTTGCGGCAAGCAGTAGTTTCGCTTTTACTCAGTGCAAAGCTGTCAAAGATAAAAAGCACCGGCTACATCGCGATGGACGGACAATTTGTTGGCGAGCAGCTGAGTGGCGAAAAAATAATCGGGATGTGCGCCCGTTGGTGCAAAGCGCGTCTCAGATGAAAACGCGCGCCGCGAAGGATGTCGCGAGGCCTTCGCCGCTGCTAGCGCTAATCAGTCATGAGATGAAGAGAATTTCAGCTTCCGCACTGGTCTTGTGCTAAATAGAAACAAGATTTGACGATTCATTGAGTAAATAAAAGCGTGTTGATGTAGTGCAGCATTTGTTTGTTTTCTTGATACCCTCGATAATTCGGTTAAATCGGGTTGGGGGGGGGGGGGGGGGTTCCTTGGCACTTTATGGAGCTTAGCAGGGTTCCCTGGGATGAACGTACCTGAGAACCCCTGATGTATGATAAATGCCCACCTATTGTAGCTGCAAGGCTAACCACGAGCGCTGTATCATGCCCAAGGCCACTCTCTTTGAAGGTCTACCGTTGCTGCTGTAAAAAGGTCCCTCTATTCATAGAGCCATATGTAATGCGTGCCATTGCTATTACTGCCTTCCACCCTACCTCCGGTTAAAAATGTTCATGCCAAGTACACAATAACATTGAATTAGGATAGCGATTTGGATGAGTTGGCGAAAGTTCATTACATGAAAGCAGCGCAAAGTACCTAAGTACGAGGAGATAAGTGTGTGGTTAGTGGAAAGGGGTACAAACAAAGGCGCTGACTACCAGCCGAGTTTTATTGATTAAGGAATGTATATATAAAGGAACATAGTAGAAGGTGAAAGGGTTATCAGGCACAGTATTGCAGACACATGACAACATAGTAAACTTTTTTAACTGCACTAACCCACACGGACAAAGACGAGGCAGACAAGAGGTGCGCAGACTCGCAACTGAGTGTTTAATGGGTGAAAATGACATATACAGAGGAACATGGATAAGTTGACGTCACAAAGTAACATCTAAAAACCCTATCTCGCAATCAGCTAGTGACACTGAAGGTTCGGAGGGGGAAGGAAGGGAGGCGACGTTTAGCTGCGGCACCAAGTGCCTATTTATATCAGAGGCTCCGGCAACAGTCACAAACGCCGCACGCATTTTGAGCGAACGCGGGCAAAACGCCGACGGCGTCGACAACAGTTCTGCGTGTTGCCGGTGCTGCTGCATGTCCAAGTTTATACAGCTGATAAAGCTAATATCATTACTCCGTATAGCTCTCTACAAATTTGCTATCGCAATTGATGCTTCGCCTTTCAGGTGAAACTGCGGCAACTTTTTTTCTAAACACCGAGTTTTGACTTGCACAACTGTCACCATATTTTTTTGCTATGAAAAGCCTCAGAGATTTCACATGTGATTATAATGCCAACCTGACTGCATATACAGGAACCATCTATGTTTCTATACATAGGTTCCTTGACCAATGAATTTCGGTTGGTAGTCAGCGCCTGTGTTTGTACCTCTTTCCACTAACCACACACCAATCCTCGTGCACTTTGGTGCTTCGCACTGCGTTCCCGCCATGAACACAATGACAGCAAAAAAACGGTGTTGGCTGAAAAGGAGGTGCGCCTGTGGCCTCACCTGAACACAACCCGAGTGTGGGAAGTGTTGCGATCATCCGCGCTGAAATCTGATGACCGTCGTCGAAACTGGACGCTGTAGTGGGTGATGTGGCCGTTGCGATGCAGGGGGCTAGGGGGCTCCCAGGTGAACACTACAGTGGTGGGGCTTTGCAGTCGGAAGGTCACATTTTGCGGGGGCGACGTGGGCTCTAAAAGAAAGGTAGGCAGCATATTCACTCCAGCTATTGAGTTCCATCACGGGCCAAATGTGCTAGAAATCATGAGGGAAATGTGCTAATAAAATCTGTACATTTCACTGAATAATACAAGTTTGGTGGTTGCCAAAGAAGTTGTTTAAAAAAAAAAAAAAGAAAGCAGGCAAGAGATCTAGGGCACAATTATTGAAAAATAAAAACTTTGCAGATCCTACACACCTGAGAATCTATGTGAAGCGATAGCATTTGCAATTGGGACGCACTTGTGAAATTTCCATTGTTATTAATGTCATTGGCATGCCATCATCGTTCGCAACCTTGGCATGCCTTCGGTGATGTCAACATCATCATGCTGCTGTTGTAATGATGTCACAGTCATTATCTCTCCATCGTCATTGTTCATGCTTCCTTGCTCATGGAGTCATGCTTCATGACTCCTCGATGGGGTTTAAGATGTCAGAAAAGCACCAGTCTACAAGATACACTCTAGCCTAGCGGAAGACTCTGGATTAATTTTGAACCCCTAGGTTTCTTTAGCACCCACTGAAAGCTTGGAAGATGGTATCCTTTCAGTAATGTTATTGGCCAATTGTAGTTAAAAGGCTCCTAAATGACTGTGAGCTTGAAGGCGAGGGAGTAGTTTCACTCATGCATTCACAATGCTCACCCACAAGCACCGTATACTTCGCCGTGTAATTCATTAGAAGACACATGGATACTATGTCAGTACCAAATGTCCCATCGGCGCGGTGCTACTTTCTTGTTTGAAAACACCATCAACTTCCAATTATCAGGACTCTGTACTTTTTGGCTACACAATATGAAGTAAGTCGATTGCGCACAACAGGCAAGCGAAACGACAAGGAAGAGCAGGCATGCAAATGCATGGCAAAAGTGTGCTAGCAGGTAAGTCGGAACCTATGTTTCTCATGTATGGACCAGTCGACAGCTTTTACCCAGTGACGTCAAGTAGATAACCCTGGTGGCATCAGCATGCAAGAAGAAAATAATGGAAAAGCCGGGAGAGGCGCATGCTATTGTTTATTTAATTATCAAAGGTGGTTTAGGGGCCCTTTAAGATATCATTTTTTAAGACCATCCATGCATCTTAAAGAAGAAAAAAAGAGAGAGAGAGAAACGTAAGACATAACATGTTTGGGCAAAGTTGTCTGCATACCTCCTTCTGGTGTGCTGACAAATGTGATGGCTTCCTGCCCCCATCCGAGCAAGTTCCTGCCCGAAAGGCGAAACTCGTACCTTGCCCCTCGTGCTGGAATGACAAAAAGATACATAACATTCCTTTAAAGGAGTACTGATAATATTGTTGAAGTTGTAGAAACTCTACCACAAGCTTCTTATGCATAGTGAATGACATTTAGCCAGTAACAACATTAGGGAACACTTACACTTTAATTTGATAATAAATTTGGTTTTGAAATGCTGGGCCTCACACCACTGACATTATCATGCCATCACGACGAAGAGCAAAATTTGCTGATGTCGTGCACAGATAAAGCAAGGTGTTGCAACACTTTTAATTTAAAAAAAATTGACAAGAGAGCTGCGAACATTTCTTCTGGCTGCATTCTCTGAAAGAATGTCGCTACCTTTGCTAACACCACAATAACAAAGTGTTCTTTGCAAGCTCCTCGTACCAAGGTTCTCCACGGTGATGTGCTGGTCCATAGGCTCGATCTCACGTTCTTCCAGAGCGCCCCCGTCCATGCGACCATAGCGCAGCCTATACTGAAGCAGCTCTCCGTAGGTGTGGTTCGGCCGAGACCAGTGGAGCTCAACACGAAGGCGTTGGTCCTCCGTGTGGATTCGGGCTGTAAGCTCCGGGCGAGTAGGGACTGCAGTTGGAATCAGAGATTGGAAGTCGTTAGGAGCTCATGCCACTTGCATACCTGACAACCTCTGAATTTAAAAAAGAGCAAAAATTCCATTGACACGAACTGAGAGGGAGAGGGAGCAGACACTGCACACATGTTCCTCTCTCCCCCCCCCCCCCCCACCCCTAGAGCTTGCTTTGGGTATTTGCCTTCTTCCTCCCCCCCCCCCCCCCCCCACCCCTAGAGCTTGCTTTGGGTATTTGCCTTTTCAGAGATACACACTTTATTAAAGACCAACTTTTGCAGTAACTTTGGCATTGCTGATTTTGCTTGAGGAATCTGCCTACATGAACTTGCTCGAAGCAAGTACTATGTCTAGTATCCTTTATCCATCAGAAGGCTTTTAACGGAAGTTTCGAAGACTGACAAGCGAAATTTTTTCGTGAACAGGATTTCGCAAAGAGAACATATGCACTTCATCACGCCTCATGAATAATTAAGAAGGCACTTTGGAGAGATTCTGCCATTTCCCTATTCACAGAAGGGAGCCACTACAGCTATCGCTACAATTAGTGTGTTAGTGTAGTTGTAGCATATCACTGCACAAAAAACATCACAGCGTGTCAGTGATCTAGCTTACGTGAGTTATCCACGTGTACTAACAGACAAACTGCTTAAGCAATGACCAACTGCCAATGTTCGAGGTAACGGAAATGGATCAAATACCACTACTGTCACATATGCTGAGTAAAAGTGGCATTTACAACATGCATTGCCTAAGGAAGGCTCTCTGGAAAAATAATGAGTGGGATGCCAATGCATTTTGCAGCAAGTTTACAGAAACTTGGATACTGACTACATGGACATTACTTGAGCACTAACATGCTTCAACTATGGAACTGTACGACTGATAAAGAAATTATTAATAAATTAGTGAATTGTTTTTACTTGAACAGTTCATCAGTGATTATCGCACAATTTCTGATATCTACAGGTGTGTGGAGAAATGCACTAGAAGGTTTTGCATATTGTCCATTGTGGCATAGCACTGAATGGTGGCACTGGCTCACTCTCACCTCCACCATGAGTACGGGCCATTTTGGGACGGCTGCGTGAGCCGTCACCCTTCCGTGTGACGGCAGCCACTTGGACAGAGTACTCGGTGTCAGGCTGCAGGCCAGTCACGTTGTACTCCTCGGCAGTCTCGTCAGCGACATCGTACCGCAGGGGCTCATTGATGAGGTCCCCGTGACGGTTCATCTCCTGTGTGGGAACGGCGAAGGTTTGCATGGGGAACAGGTAACTCAAAAGAAGACTTGGAGCCCTGCTCAACGTGTCACAGAATTTTGGCTGTGCAAAATTTTGTGCAGAGAATTACAGGAAGCATAATTCGACATTGCTGTGTTTACAAGCATTGCATGAGTCTAGACTGGTGTCACAATTTTTACACTGAGGTCATTGGCTCACTGACGCTCATACTGCGCACTAATTGCATTTGCTAAATTGTAAAAGTTGAAGCCATTTATGTTCTTAAAACTTGAAAAGAAAGTTGAAAAGAAACTAACGTTCATGAAATACAAGTACTAAATGATTTGAGAATAAAGTTTTAGCATAACTCTAGTGTTACAGCTCTTGTCTCCACCACTAGCCGGTTTCATCTTAGCAACGTTGACAGACTGCCCCGCCAGGCATTGGTGCGGCTTAGCTATGTCACATGCAAAGCTGGCAGGTGGCCAGGATGTTAACTGGAGAGTGGTGGCGGAATGCTAAAACTCTCAAGTTTTTTTGAATGCTTAATCACAGCTAATGTATGGTTCATAACTACAGCCAGCCAGGAAATGTGCTAAACTATCACTTTTTGCTCATTGCTGCCCAATTGAACACACTTCCAGGATTATTCAGGAAAGAAGGCTAAGAACTGCCAAGCTACGAACAGATAATCAGGCCGATAGTTATAGACACTGGCTCAAAAGTGACAAGTTCGTTAAAGCCACTAAAGCAATTTCTACACAAGGAGGTCGACATTTGAAACCAGCAGTGTCCAAACATACGTGTTCGATTTGATTGCAAAACTTCGCTATATGAATCTCTCATTAGAAAGGCATAGTGGCAAGAACCCGCACTGAAACAAACCACAGAAACAAACACTAAGCTTTGCTTTTTTCTCATGCTTCTATGCAGGTGATCAAATTAAAAAAAAAGACACATATATACATATATATATATATATATATATATATGTTCCATAATGTCCTTTAATTACTTGTTTTTCAGCTGCACATGTATGTGCACGTTGTATGAAGTGTCTTCTCAAGCTCGCTACATTGATGATTGATTGAAGTGCATCGCTACTAAATTCTCACACGAAAATACTCTGAATGAAATCTTTGTGGAATTCTCCTGAAAAACATCCGAAACTGTGCTATGTGAAAAACTTGAGATTCATTCAATGCAAATGTCTGGCAGACTATCATCAAGTGATAGAATCCTCCAAATTCTATCGCATTAAATCTCTCACAAATGATAGTATTTCATCATGCCATTTTTGTCTGTTCCATTGATATCCTACTGCTATGGTAAAGCTCGCTATGAAAGTTGCCAAAATTTCCAATACCATCAAATAAATTCATCAGAAATCAATCGAATCATGCTTCACCAAAAATCCCATATCCACTAAGTGCCAAAATGTGTCAAAAGATTATCAAAGTATCAAATTCTTCATAAATGAATTGCCTCCATGGCTCCCACCTGCACATGAATCTGGTAGCCGCGGATAAGCCCATTTCGATCCCGGTTGGACGGTGGCTTCCATGAGACGGCCAGTGCCGTGCTGTTCAGCGCCGTCACTTTCACCGTCCGTGGCTCTCCAGGAACTGCACAGACATCCGAGTGCGCAGGACGGCAAAGCAAAAATATTAAAGGAATGCCTACAGGCAGATTACTTTTTTTCCCCCCAGGCATGCGTAATCAACCGCATGTTGTGAGCGAAATGTTACCTGCTCATGTGCGCAAATTTTTGAAGCCTCCAAAAACAGCTTGGGTGGGTTAGGGACTAAACCGTGCAAGTTAGACGAAAACACGAGAGAAGAGGTAGACTGGATGGTTTACCGCTCATCTTGTGTTTTCATTTGATTTGCAATGGTTGGCCTTCCGGAAGCCACCATGGTCACTGGTTTGGTCATTGTCGTAAAAGCTAGGTGCCACTTTTGCAGAGCGATTAATGCTATTCATTCTGTCTGCTTGGGTTGACATTCAGCACTTACTGTCACAGTGCCCTTTTTGAGCTGCAAGGTATTGCTGCAGTTGCTATGATCTGTTTAACTGCCAAAAGGTTCACTATTCCAGCTACTTTATCCTACCCATGCATTAATTTTATGAATCATTTATGCATATATTTGTCGCATACTGAATAAATATTTGCTTATTGCATACTGCAGGGACTGCATAGGGTCTCACACGTGCAGTAGACGTGCAAAATCACACGTGTAGTACATCTAGAGCAAATAAATTAAACGACTTTCCTTTGCAATCTTTCAAACTTTATTTCACTGGTCTACTGACACCCTCTATTTGCAAGGGATTTCAGTTATTGCTGGTCCCTGTTTTGTGTCACAGTATCAACAAAGTCCTCTAACAACTTTCTTACATGTCATGTGATATCTGCTGCATTTCAACTTATTGGTATTAAATAAATGCTTTGCTGAAGGGAAGTCCAAATTATGCAAGTCTGCCAGCTCACACTTCCCTTGGTGTCATCATCATCATCATCATCAGCCTATATTTATGTCCACTGCAGGACGAAGGCCTCTCCCTGCGATCTCCAATTACCCCTGTCTTCTCCAATTACCTCCCTCATGACTCCGACAATTAACCCTTGGTGTCATAGTAACAAAAAAATTACCTTACAGCTTTGTTGCATGCTGTACTATAGCTGCTACATTCCCACGTATTGGCATGTTGGAAATGCTTTGTTGAAGGCACGTGCAAATTGTGTATTTTTCAGCTCACACTTCCCTTAGCATTGGTCACAACTGCCTGACAGAGTGAATTGATAGAATGTTCTGGCACCCTTGCAAGTATGCATGGGACCTTCATACTGGGGAGTGCTAACATTTAAGCCAGCGGATGCCATTTGTTAACTGCCAGCTCAATTTATGAGCTTTTGATTTCGCATTGTCAAAGAGATAACTCGATCACACAATGTTTAAAGGCAGAAAGTTATCTTGCAGGTATTGGATACGATGAGGCAGGCTAGCCAAGGCAAATTTTTTGTACAAACCCCTAATAGAAAATTTCCATTGAATGTCCTGTTCCTCGGATAAATGTGTGTCTCGTAAGGGTTAGGGCCTCAAAATGCCATAACAAGGACACACCATGTCAACTCACACAATATAGGTATCATTTCTGTGCACGGAACAGATACCACACTAGATAGATGCTCCATAGCATTAGGTAACTGACTGGCGTTAAATGATCAATTTTGTAACTGTGGTAACAAGATGGCCGATGATGACTATGGCAACTGACATACTTTATTGAGAAATTAAAGAAAGAAAAAAACATTTGTTTTACAGACCTGTTTTGCACACCTTAGGCTCAGCTACTGCTTATCTAAGGTCACAACTATACACAGCTACAACATTATACACAGCTAGACATCAATATTGTGAACTTTTCTTTATTTGACAACACTTCCAGCAACTCTTATGCGAGAAAGTTGTGTTCCTTCATGAATCATTGGCCTGTTCTTACTATCAACAAATCTATTATAGCTGGTATTTCCATGGTGTTATACCTGTTAAATGACTAAATAAGTAGATAAAAGTTTCTTCTTGTTTGTGTGCCAATTTTAGCAGACTGAAGCTGCACAGCTTGAATGATGCAGTTTGAATTGAGACAAGACTCTACCATTCGCGGAAGCAGTTTCTTTCTTAAGTTGAAAATGCAAAACTCGATCTAACAGCCTTACACTCACCAATTCAGCAGAACAAAATCTACTCTGAAAGCATATCTTAAGTGATGTTCAAGTGTTAGGATGCCTAAGCACTTGATGTAACTCTCCTAGATGTATTTCAAACCTACCATTTTGGCTTTTCAATTTAGCTTTAAGCCGTATATGAGCATATATGAGGGATGAAGGTGTGAGAAGATAATAGAATGCCTAAGATTGTGGATTCATCATCATCATCAGCCTATACTTGTGTCCACTGCAGGACGAAGGCCTCTCACTGTGATCTCCAATTACCCCTGTCTTGCGTTAGCTGATTCCAACTTGTGCCTGCGAATTTCCTAACTTCATCACCCCACTTAGTTTTCTGCCGTCCTCGACTGCACTTCCCTTCTCTTGGTATCCATTCTGTAACTCTAATGGTCCACCGGTTATCCATCCTACGCATTACATGGCCTGCCCAGCTCCATTTTTTCCGTTTAATGTCAACTAGAATATCGGTTATCCCCGTTTGTTCTCTGATCCACACCGCTCTCTTCCTGTCTCTTAACATTAGGCCTAACATTTTTGTTCCATCGCTCTGTGTGCAGTCCTCAACTTGTTCTCCAGCTCCTTTGTTAACCTCCAAGTTTCTGCCCCATATGTTAGTACCGGTAGAATGCAATGATTGTACAATTTTCTTTTCAACGACAGTGGTAAGCTCCCAGTCAGGATTTGGCAATGCCTGCCGTATGCACTACAGTGGCATAAATACATTGCAGAAGATATGAAATGCTTTTTGCAGATTCCGCTGTAACACAATGACTTCTGGCAAATAATAAGACACACCAGACAATGTCTTGCCAATGACACAAGTTGTATGTGATAAAGGAAGGAGAAAAAAAACCCGCCTAACCTTGCACTCGGCCGCACAACGCTTGAAACAGCAAAGCTGGGCGATCGTAGCCCAGCATTTTCCGGAAGTGCGCGCAAATTTTTCATCTTATTACTCATGATGATGATAATTTCTATTCGCATGTCTCGAACTTACGGCCGTCACTGCGCGTTGCATAGCGCAGCTTGCAACACCGACACCGCGTTCCAGGAGACCTGCTCCGTGAATGCGTCTCTCTCTCTCTCGCGCGTGCGTTCGCTCTCATAGCGCACAAAACCTCTTCACCTCGCAGAGCACGAGCGTACGAACGCGTCAGCTGTGGACGAAGACGACGACGCTCGAAGACAATCATATGGTTCGCATAAATGCATGCTCTGCAAGCGTGGCTGCATAGCCTGGTGGTTACGACGCTCGCCTTGGGACCGGGGGTGCATGGGTTTGAATCCTGCCTCGGCAAGAAAGTTTATTTTATTTCTTGGTAGTTTATTGATATGCACCACTAATTACGGCTGGCTTAAACAGCTTCGCTGTTAGAAGGTTTACCATAAGCACCAGACTACTCATGATTTGCACAAATTGACCCTTCTATGAATACACGTTCATGAGCATCCGTGCACATAAAGTGGCCCCTTAATGTTAACACTACTTATGTGCAAGCTGTGATGTGCTAATATGAGCTCTAGTTAGGCTTAATGCCTAACTGCCATTAAATATACCAAGCTGTGCTATAGCACAGAGGCAGTTGCTTAGATGGTCTGACAACTTGAAAATTACTTCTCATATAACCCAAACCTGCATGCACTGATTTCACACGAATATATAACCTCACTAGTGTGTCTCACTCATTTGCTTGGTTATGTATTCGGCACTTTATGCTTGCTTGATATGTTTAAACAGTTTGGAGAACAATTAATAAAGCCTGACCACATAGATGAAAGTGGGTACTTTTTGCTAACCATATTGGTTGACCTTATTTACTATAAAAGTGATTGATTGAATGATTGAATCAATTTTACTGACAAACTGATTAAAGTTGCTTGCTTGATTGATTAAAGAAATTATTGATTGACTAATTGGTTAGCCCTGCTGCTCACAAATTAAGAGCAGAGGCATCACAATCAAGTCACTGGTTCAAGATTTCGCCCATTAACAATAATAGTTGCCTATTTGACTGGTTCTGCTTGGCTTAGTGCCGCTGAATTGCAGCCGGTTGTGTACTCCACAATGGTTTCCCACCCTTTCCAGATGAACCAGGCAGGTAGGTATTTACCCTCACCAAATCACTTAGTGGGCAAAAGTTGGCTGCCAAATTGCCAAATGCCCCCTTATACAAGACCTGGATGCAAAGAAACTACAGGTTTCTAGAAAACTTTTCTTTCAAAGTTTTCAAGCCGCAACTACGTAACTCCCTGTACACAGAATATGCTGACAATCACTTTAACAATGAGAGAAATGCTGACATTCCACGAAACACCTAATATGTTCACAGAGGCAAATGATAATTGAACACGGACAGTGAACAAAGTGAGTAACAAAATGTGAGATGAAGTGCAAGGGGAGAGCAAGAGCTTTTTTTTTTTTCTTTTTCTTTCTAGTAAATGAGATGAGGGTGGGAGAGAAATTCAGAGGCGAGAGTCTGGAAAAAAAAAAGAAGTCAGCATAGAAGATGGCACTATAAATATATACAGGTAAGAGCATAGAGCAGCAAGATATAGGAGAGCAGAATGCAACATAGGGAGTGTCCATTGAAGAAAGGTCAAGACAGAGATACCTATACAAAGTCCAGCGTACAGTGGCCAGGAAATACAGAGCATATTATCTCATTGATGCAACCAGAAAGAGAGGTCAGCTGCACAGCATACAGTAAGGAGCAATTAGAGGCTATGTACAAGTACAGCTATGGTTACATGCCCGCCGTGTACATATGCACGAGACAGACAAAGAGTGTAAAAGAACAATAAGACAGAGAAATAGAAAAAGACAACCACTTTCCCGAAAGAAGACGTGCAGCAACTCTGCCGGCGTGCGACGTGACAGACCTATGCATGAGTCTGACGCTGCAAATACAGCGTGGCAATTGTTTCAGAGTTCAGTGTTAGGGTTGTAGAAGTACTCGTGCAGTTTGGTTCTCAGTTCAAACATTTGCACTTTACTCGTAGAAGCTGGCAATTGTTGCACCAGTAATTACAAATGCCGAACATATTCACTGCAATCTGCATTGGGTGAACAAGGGAAGCCTCAGACTGGAGACAACATTTCAACAAGCAGACTCGTTATTGTTAGAGCAACAACTGCCCCGACAACAACTGCCCAACTGCAGTATTGTTACGACAACCATAAGCCCCCTTGTCAAAACGCTGGCTTCTGTCTGAGGTTTCCCTTGTCAGATCACTGTGGACATTTAAGTATCCTTCTTCCTGTGAAGCCTTTTTATTGTTTGAAATATATTTGCTATGTCAATTCAAAGTGATTTTCAAGATTTTATGCATTCATTAAGCAGTGCTGACAATGTCGCTCCCTACGACATGGTGGCAGCGTTGGCTGAAGTGTATCGCAAGAAGCCATTACACTGGATTAAACATCAAACCGCATTATGAGACCTGTATATTAAAGCAACCTTTAGCCATATAAGGTCTCCAACTGCTTGTTTAGGCCACCTCTCACCAACTATTCTGGCCTGCATTACCATGCTACTGCTTGTTATGATGAACCACTAACATAAATATTCTGCTAACTATGACAGTACTTCTTTCTAGGTCATGAAACCTCACCTAGGAGTGGCAACTGCATTGGCCTTGAACAAGATGCACCTTCTCTGTAATATCCAATCTTTGCAACCCTTTCCAGTGCCGAAAAAAGAGTGGTATAGCTAATTTCTAAATAAGGTCTGCCATGGCACACCGAAAGAGTTGTAATGAAGCAAAGACTTACTAGTATCCACGTATAGTACATCCACCAAACAGAAGTCAGCATACAAAAGCAGTGCTTGCGTCTTCCTTGTACGTAAGGTGTGAACTTAAGCCTAGTGTGTGTGTGTTGTCTGGTATGACGGCAGCTTTGAGCAGTTAAGTGAAGACATGTGATAAGAATGTCTCAATCGCCAGTCAGGCTGCACCATAAGAAATCAACAAAGTAAAAAGACAGCGAAAATGCTTAAAAAACAATTTTTTTTGTTGAGGGTTTTCTCCACATTAACAATGTACAAGAGAGCTTTAGCCTGAACGTATGGAAGTAGGATGAAACAAAACACAATGACATAGCAAGTAAGCGCTGCAGAAATCCTCAATGTAGGGGAAGCTTTACAAAAGGGGGAAAAAAAAAAAAAAACAGTATGGGTTTCCTTCGTAGCATCAAGCTACCTTTACAATAGTACTCTTAATTGGGTCAAAAAGACAATGATAATGATTTGAAGCTAGCGCAGGCTGTTACCTTGTGGCGACGTGCTGCATATCCGTTTGCAAGTACAGCTGTAAATAGCCTCTCATCTGTGTAATTTCACGTAACACCGTGGTGAAGGTGTGCGTTCCCTGTCCTTGTCATGGAGCTTCGCAGCGGACGCTACCTCAAGCTTTATGACGACTCTAGGTGAAGAAACCTCATCTTTCACACTATGTGCCTTTATGTGCTTAGTTCGTCAAAGAATCTTGACAAAGGCCCCATGATACACTCGATGAGGCAGCATAACCCCCCCCCCCCCCCCCCCCAAAAAAAAAAGGCAGTATTGGCCAGGAATGAACTGTCTTCATATAAGACCTTTTAGCAAGGATACGTTAAGGCTAAAACTCTCTCATACAAAAAGCAAGCTAAAGAGGAGATAAACGGTGTGATGCTGAAAACGTTTGAACACCTTATTGTGGTATTGGAAAAAGCACCTAGCTATGAATGGAATGTGTTTAGAGAGAATGAGATGGCAAAAAGAAAAAAAGTGAAGTGAGTGCAGACGTCACTCACTCAAAATGACAAACACTTGCCATGTTCAAAATTGTTTTCTCCCATTTGCAACCCACACACATGATAAGGCAGCCAGAGCAGCAAGTACAAGAAGCACCAAAAAGCAAGAACAAGCTGCTTGAAAGTGAAAAGAAAAAAAAAAGCAGATAGCAAGAGAGTTGGGCACAGTAGACAAAGCCACAGACAGAGCCATGAAGTAGAAGACAAAGACAAAAAAAAAAAAGACTTGCAAGTGGCAGTACGTCTGTGGTGCGTCAGCTTCAAAATACCCTCTATGCCTGAACCCCCATGTCAGACAAGAGACAGGCTGAAAGAGGTGGTAGAAAAAGAAAAACAAAAACTCCCAGAAAAAAGAAGAGTCAGTTGAAGAAGCACTGTTGATGAAGAAGAAGAGCAAGAAGCTGTCAGTGAGGAAGAAGTAGTAGAAGAAGGCTTGGCCAAAAAACACGGCCGTGTCGTCGTCGTGAGCCCCTTCTGTGGGGAAGGAGTGGGTCGGTGAAAAAGGAGGAAAAAAAAGGACGGGTTTCCAGTGTGTTTGCTAGCTGTGCATGGTGTGAGTGGTGTAAGAGGATGGTGGCTACTACTACTGCTACTGGAAATTGCAGACATGCTTCGGGGAGGAAGACAGAAACGACATTAACATGCAACCGCAGTGCAGACAACGGAGGCGTGCAGCAATGCGAAAGGCCAGGGGGGACACAGCTAGCAAGCAGGTCAAAGTGTTTCGCACGAAGTGCAGGATTGTTTTATCATTCAACAACGTTGAGAATGTGATTTTCCTTCTTTTATTTGTGAAGCTTGACATACAATAAAATAGACTCAGTGTAAGATCAATGCAAAGGGATAATCTTGAAGAGCCAAGGCCAAGGCAGAGCCAAGCTCAATGGAAGTGGCACTGAAGCTATAGGAAATCCCATTAAGGCCCCTCTCCTGTATGGCTTATTAGAAAAATTTGTCTTCACAGGGCATGTCTTAAGTATAGCCTATTGTATTATACTCTCACACCATGCATAATTCAAGAACTCTGGTGGTTCTACACCAGTGCCAAACGCTTTGACCAAGGTATATTGTGGCCACAGACAAGACAAGATTTAGCCAAAGACAGGTGCAAGGAAGAAAGGATGGGGGGGGGGGGGGGGGAGAGAGAGAGAGAGAATGCACAGTGGCGCAACTAGGCGTGAAATCAGTGGGGTCATATTAGATTCCAGCACTGTCAGGGTGACAAAAGTGAAAGAAATTTGCAGTCTTCTGTGTCATGTTTTGGTTGCACTTTTGGTTCAAGGTAGGATTGACATGACGTTTTGAAAAGATACCCACATGTCATGGTAAATCAATAATTACAGTTACCCATGATAGAAATGTTTCTCGAGAAAGTTGCTACGGCAGCACCCTTTCTGCATCCTCGCTGATGAGTCCCTTGTTGTCTAGCGCCGGTCAGGCTGGTGAAGAGAATGGTTCAGCTTTTTCATAGAAACATACCCTCCAGTGTATTTTGACCTACCCTGGATCTATCCTGGATAGATATGTCATCTGTCCTGTCATCTATCAAGGACAAGGCCAGCGAAGTTATCTATAAAAACTGGTTAAATGAAAGTTACGTAACATCCTAGTACATTATGGATGTAAAATATTTACACCGGGCAGAAACATGAAAAGATGGTTCTAGATGGATAACATATGTATTGAATGTCTAGATGTTTTCGGGCTTTAGTCCTTGTATAAAACATTCGTGATCAGCATATAGGAAGTCTTGCACAGATTATGATATGAACAGTGTGTTTTCAGCTGAGTATTAAAATTCATGCAACACCAGCATAAAAGACGTTCAGTGATGAGAGTTGCGAAATTTACAATGTGCACTGTGCTATATTACAAATGAACTATGATGTAAGTGTTCAGGTATTAAGAACATTGTGCCAATGTGTGTTTATATGAACCACAACTTCAATAGCACTGCAACCCTCAGTGGTATCAATGTGTATTTGATACTAGTAAAGCACCATGCTGGGATAACAACTAGCACTATATGTGTGTGCATAATAGCTGAAGCCTATTCTAGCAACACATGTACATAACCTCAAAGGTAACCCAGAGCCTAGTTAATGCTGTAATGCCTGCCCATTTACATTCTGGGTACGGGTGCAAGCGAATCCTGGTTTGGCCTGCTTGAATTCTAACAGATACAAAAACATAGCTGAGTGCCGATACAGATGCAAACCTTATGATAAAAAAAGATAAGACCCCGAACAGTCACATAAAGAACTGGTTCAAAATTAATGGAAAAAAAAAAAAAAAAGCGATGACAACTACAGGTTTTTTACGAAATTACTGTTGAGAACATTTGATAACGTTCCAAGGTAAGGGTGACATTCTCCAAGTTTATTCCCCACGTCCGAATTCTGTCGTCTCTAACCCCATTGTTCAGGACTCGATAGATAAGGGTCTCTGATTTCACACCTAGCAGACCACTGCATACTCTAAAAAATAGAAGTAAACACTAAAAGAAAGCAGAAGGTGGTTCAGAAAAACATGGCCAGAAGAGAAAAAAAAAGAAAAAGAGGTGAGAGAGAGACAGGGGATGTAAAAAAAAACAGAGGACGAAAATCTCTCGGATCAGAAGTGAGTGGAAGTAAATGCCCCGTAAATGAAAAGGTTTGGGATGGTAAAAAAACTGTGAGGAAAGTAAGATGAAAACAAAACAAAGAACACATGAGCACCTAAGAGAAAAAGAAAACTGTTTAGAAACAGCAAGGAAAGTAGACAACATAAGAGGAAGACGTCTGAAAGGAGAACGAAAAGAAAATGAAGTTCTGCAAATGACAAGAAAGGGTGCAAAACTTTCCGGAAAGTAGTGCAAGCTAGAGGGGACCACTGCAAAAAAAAAAAAAAAAAAAATGCTTTGAGAAAAACAGGAAACAAGTGGTGAACAAAGAGGATCATCCAGAACAAATTGTATGCTTTTGTATAACAAGGTGAGTGAAATGATTTCATGAGAGAGAGACAAGGCAAACTGAAAAGGAATGAAAGTGCAGCCACCGTCAGACTTAACCCAGACACAGGATGTGGGCATCTAGCAAAGCAATGTTATGTTTTGCAGCTTGAAACCAAAACACCATCGTTCACAATGAGCGAATGAAAAAGCAGCATGATTACCTTTTCGAGCAGAATTTGCATTCAACCACAATGAAGCAGCTAAATGCAACAGACTGGCTTCACTTCTGGCTTGTGCCACCCTTGCAGTCCAAAGTCCAAAACAAAATTGGCTAAGCTTATCTGAAGGTGGAATTCGAGGAGTTTTTTAATAGCTTTTCATGAAATGCATAGGCTTTCAAGGACTTAACAATGACGTTTTGCAAAGGGTTTTCAAGAGTCTGAAAGGCTGCTGTTAACCCTGCAAATGGTCGCAGCAACCCTGTAGGGGGTTGCAATGCTCTTTGGCAATTCATGCGATGAGAAGCAAGAACGATAGCTCGGAATTAACCAAGGAACATTACTGAAACCCACTAACTACTCCTGCTCAATACTGCCTATTTTACAGTGTTGAGGAGTGGTTTGATAGTAGAAGAGCGTATAAGAGTACAGGGCTAAACTGTGTTTGTGAGAAGTCTGACGGAGGCTGCGCCAATGCGGAAAGGCAGGTGAGCAGTGCACTGGTGAGAGAGGGCATAGTGAGAGATAGAGTGATGCAAAGGGCAGAAGGTGTAATAGACTTGGGAAAGGGTTGAGGTTGGGAAGAAATAATCAAAGAGGGATCCAGGTGCCAAGTGACAAGAAAGGAGGAAATGAAACAAGGAATAGTGTGAAGGCACTGTAAATGAAAGAGAAATGGCTTGGCTCGAAAGCATGAGAAGTTATTCAAGCAGGGAAACTCAAAGTTGTCTCCAAAAGAAAGCTTAAACAAAGAAAAAAATTTAGGTCAGAAAGGAAAGTGGGAATGAGAGACAATGGGTTAAAGAGACCAGCATTTCTAGCAAAACTTTTACTTAGCTTCAGTGCAAGGTTTATGTAGCTCAGCAATAATCAGTATGCCAAATGGTTTTCCCTCAGTTTTGGCAAGTACACAAGAATGACAAATTCTGAATGAACTTGGGTAACATTTTTCATTTCCTGGGACTTAAATGAATTCCTTGTCAGGACTAACAGTATACTGAAAAAGCCTTTGAACGGAAGTGGTTCCTAGTTTTTTTTTCAACACTAAGTATTTTTATTTATTTATTTTTTTTAAACACAATTATCTGTTTTCTTCGACAATAATGGCCCTCACAGTTCCGGGTGCGGCAGTTTCGGTGCACCCGGAACTGCGAGGGCTGTGCACGTGCGCCCGAAAAGGAGCGTTGGGGGAAGCCACCAGTTTTGGAGCTTTGGGCCAATTGTAATAAAGTGGCCTGGCACTAAAATACGTATTACAGCAAAGTTATGCCTAACAACAATAAAAGCAAAGAAACTGTAAAGAACCAGATAACCAACTGTGCTTAATTGAACACACTGAGCTCATACTTTATCTGTACTTATCGAGCATAAGTGACAGCTTAGCTAACAATGTTGCGTCTGCACAGTCGACTATGAAGTGCCTTTTAAGTTAGAGCTGACTTTTTACCTGTGAAAGATGCATGAAAGAAGCATGTAAGAAGCAAGCAATGAGAAAGGCTGGTCAGGGTTGGCTTTCTCTGCAAACCAGTCACAAAGCTTCGATGTGGAACTTGGCCTTTTTGCGCACACAGTTTGCAATACCCAGATCAAAAGATGAAGTGAAGTGTTGAGGTTACCCAACAGCATTTAACCAAAAGGAAAAGGAAGAAACTTGGGCCTACACTATAAAAAGTGTGGCACACAAAGTCAGACAAGCAATCAAGTGCTTACTAATAATTGCGCATAGTACCACCATCAGCCTCGCTACGTTGATGAAATGTATCAGACAACGATTGAGAAGTCTAGCAGCTCACCGTGGCTATCACCAAGTTGGCATACGTTTCATCTTTGCACTGGCGCACACCAAACACGCTAAAGGTATTCAGCATGCTGAAGTGCTAGAGTAAAATGTGCCAGCTCATCACTTGACATAGATACTCGTGCGTGCAGCATAAGCTGTACACATAAGGAAATTACTGATGCCTGCAACATTGCTGGAAATACTTATCTGACTTTGGTAGCTCGCTTTGAGTAGCTCAAGGAGTCCCGAGTGTAAATAAAGTGATGAACCCAGTAGAGTCAGAGTTGTCTCTGGGAAACTAGCTTTAAAGAAGCTTTCTGACTGGTAGTGTTGAGAAGCCATGGGGCAAGAACAAAGAGAACAAAAGCAGAAAGGTAAAGAGTGGCGGTTTGCAATTCAAGAAGAAAGAAGGGAAGGTGCAAAAGGCCAGTGAGGAGGAAGGAATGAGGTAAGGGAGGAAGGGAAAGGGGCGTCCCCGTCGGACGACGTACCGTCCTCATCGGTGCGCACGAGAACCTGCGGGGAGGCGGGGCCATCGCCGACAGATGTGCCGGCGAGCACCCAGACTCGGTAGGGGGTCCACTTGTCCAGTCCGGTGATGGTGTGCGACAGCTCGGCGGGCCCCTTGAGCGCCTCGTAGGGCGCCGCCCCCGGGGCCGCGTCGGCGCGGATGTACTTCACCTTGTAGTATGTGATGGCGCCGTTGTGCAGTTCGCGTGGCGGCGGCTCCCAGCTGATGCGCAATGAGCGCGAGTCGAGAGCAACACCGCGTACCTGCTGCGGCGGTGCACCCGGAACTGCGAGGGCCGTGCGCGTGCGCCCCAAAAGGGGCGTTGGGGGAAAAGGGGGAGGTCACGTGATGCAACGGGAAGAAGAAGAAGGAAGTGCGGAGGAAGAACAGGCGGTCGAGAGTGCGTTGTGCGATGAGCCAAGGAGATGGATGACACAGTGGAATGGGGCCACGTACAAGACTGCACCCCCCTCAATGAGTTGTGCATAAAACCATCTTCTTACTTTTGGCTCTGCATCACTTTAGTGTGCAGCCAAAGATGAGGCTGGTAGTGCATGCTTTGGCCTGTCTCTCCACTTAAACGAACAAAAAGAAAGGTGCGAGCCAGTTTCATCATGAACAGAGTGATGTCGGCTGCAACAGGTACATTTCTAGCTTCAAAATCTGTTTGGAGGTGAAGGTGCACTTATTGTGAACTACAGTTTAAGAAAACGTTCAGAGAAGCACAAAAACAGCAACACCTCCGATTTGGATAGACATTTCTAGTGGTACAAAAATGCAACAAATGAACGAATCCCTGCATTCTGTTTTCATGCTGAGAAGTTTGCTATCGTTGTAACTTCTGAACCGTAGTTGCACACCCATCAAACATACATTAATATGGCAGGATGCGCTAGATAGTGTTTCACACTTTCAAAAGAATGGTGCAAAAAAAGCCACGGATGAAGCAAGGCCACGCAACAAGAACAGTGGTGAGCACCTGTTTTGTACAGATTTTGTCAGCACTTCTTTGCACAGTTCCTTAGCTAAGAAAAAGAAGACCATGGCCATGAATCTTCAAAAACCTTCAGCTCGCTGGGCTAGGCCAATGATCAAGAGTTTGCAACCTAACGAGCACTGCCACATAAGCAAACGTGTAGCCAGTTCATGCAAAAAAACATGACAAAGAGGAAAAGGCAGGAAAAGTAACGTGTTTTCTCATTATGTCCTCTAGTTATCTGCTCAGCACAAGTGAGCCAAGATAAGCTGCCCAACAAAGAACAGAAGTGAGGTCCATTCAGTTCGCCGTGCACTTTGTGAACTAGTTCATGATAGTTCAGTAAGAGTTCTTGTTCCTACCGATAACACCTGACGACCTTGTATGTTGTAAAACATATAAAACATATAAAACTACTAGACAAACTAAACTGGCTGGAACCGCTTGTACAAGCTCTACACAACTAATACGAGTGCAAGCAATGCACTGATCTTTTCCTGTGTAAAACATGCACTGTATAAAATGAAAATACTCGAACCTTGATATACGAAATTATAAGATATAACAAAGCAACTAAAATTTGGTGGGCTTTATTTCACTAAGTATTATACTGCTGTAAAGAAAACTGAAAATGCAGTAATTGAGAGAAAGGTTGGTTACAGCAAAGTGAATATTTGCTCGCTCAGCAGCTCAAGTTACGTATTCTGGAAACGAAAATTTCAATGAGCATAAGAAACTTGAAATCAGACATTTTATATGGACATAATGTTAATTTAGCGTTGCTTACATGCCATGTATTGGCACAGCAACAAGCCGATAGGCCGTC
The DNA here is from genome assembly GCF_013339745.2 of Dermacentor silvarum. NCBI lineage: Eukaryota > Metazoa > Arthropoda > Arachnida > Ixodida > Ixodidae > Dermacentor > Dermacentor silvarum. The sequence goes on from NC_051164.1 coordinate 94,610,184, forward strand.
AAAATGGACAAGAGACCCTCTGGGCATGTTCTAATTCTGACCAGCATTGGAGACAGCCTACGTTGACAGCCAAGAAGCTAAGAAGACTGCTTCAAGTTCGAGCACTGGAACACATCAGGAAAACGTTGCTGTGAATTGACTTCACACTGCGCTTCTAAGAAAAGGCTAGAAGCACACGATTCGCTATTCTTTAAAATCATTTTGCGTGCGATCCTACGGAAAACACAACGTAGCTTACATTAAGCGCATTAAAAAGCGTGACTACATTTTCTTGTGCGCAGGTGATGACTTTCCCATCGAGTTTCCAAGCATTTTGCTTGGCCACCATCTTGTTTGGACAGCAAAGCAGCCTGCATCAATTTTTTACCTCAATGCTGTTATCGTGAAGCTGTCTTTTTTTCCAACTTCGTCAGAATTGAAACAAGACTTAAGATGGCCACTGTCTACCTATCTGCCTATTGAGTCATCTAAGGCGAATAGTGAAACAATGCCTCTGTTGCCCCCTTGGAAGCATCATGATCACATTTCTTTTGCATAGACCAGATCGCATAACCTTTCTTCCCCCATTGAAACCAGCACATACGCTTCCAACAAACACTGAACATATAAAGGTATTTTTGCGTAATCGACTGTAATAAAATTCAACCCTTCCCAACCAAGTTCAAGAAGTGCAGGTGAATCGAATGGGCCTGTGACCTTCCCCAAACTGTCACGACAAAGAAGCAACAGCCTAACACTTTTTCAAGCAGGCGAAAAGAAAGGCAAGAGAGATAGAAGAGAATAAACCAGCAAGGGAAGAGCGCCGTGGTACTACTCACCGTACTGGTCCGTCCGCACAGGCAGGGGTGGCGTGGCAGCGCCTTCGCCCGTGCGCGAGCGGGCTGCCAGCCAGATGTAGTACACTGTGTCCGGGTAGAGCCCCTCGAGGAGGAAGTTCTGACCATCGGGCAGGGAGCGCTGTTCCTGCTGCTGAGTGAACGTGTCGTTCCAGTAGAGCTCGTAGCCCACCACCATCTCGGCCGGGTCCAGGGGACGCGTCCAGTTCAGCTGGATGGCCGTCGGGGACACCGCAACAGCCTTCAAGTTGCGCGGCTGACTCGGCACTGGGAGAGGAAAATGGGCTGGCCTAAATGAGTCTGACGAAAGATCTCAAATGTTTGGAAGACTAAAAACGGTGCAAGAAAGATGACCGATGGCGAAACACACAGCACGCAGCATCCGTGTTGTGTCTTTCACAGTCAGTCGTCTTTTTTGCACTGTTTCTAGTCTTCCAAAAATGTACCAATTCGCTCAGCTCTCAATTTTTCTGCAAGATGTCAAAGTTGCCCCTCATGATTTTGGCAGCAGCTGGTCTAAGTGAATTCTTGACATAAATCTAAAACAAGAAATGTGAAGTGAAGCTCCGCCCAAAACAGTACGTCGTTATTTCATGCGTTTTTCCATAGCCCTCTAAACCACGCCTCTTACATGTCACCACCTGCATACATACATATCACTCCCCACAGTCATTCTCTTTGTGTTGCTCACCCTCATGCTCATAGTATCACTTTTTCGTCATCCTTTTCCCCTTGTACAGCAACCGACTGGGATGGCCTTCCATACAGTATCGCAGCTATCATAAATCCATCAGCTTTCATTGACACAACCACGGCATCTTCTATAATGTGGTCGTCTTCATGAATTATATTTTGTGTTATTCCCATTATTATTTAATGCCCCAAGTACTGTATGGAACCTTTAAGGAAATAAAGTGAAAGTGCAATTTAACAACATTTTGACACCCATACAGGAGCCTCCTGTCTGGCTCGCGTAAGGCTTCATAAGGGAGCCGAAAAATCCTTAATTTTGCTACTGTTTTGGTCGTCGTTTCAGATCGCATTTTATTGCTACAGCAATTATATGGACACACCAGGCGCTCCACACGCAATATGCTGTGGGTGTGAGGGTAAGCTTGCGAGGTGAAATGAAAAGCATGATGGCTTGATGTGCACTGTCCTCTCGCGTGAGCAAGAGTGGTGGTGGGGGGTTAGAGAACCTACATTTTAAGCGCTCTAATTTCACGTTTACCTTAGTTTTCTACTCTAGCCCCATAAAAAAATGACTGCGCATTCCATTTGGCGACATTATAATAGGGGCAAATACTTCTAAATGAATCAGCGGCGTGTTTTGGTGTTCTTTCTGCTTCTTGTATTATTTGACCTGCCGCATAATTAGACCAATTTCCTCTGTCCCATCAGAGTAGAATTAATGGAAGTCGACTGTACCCTTGGTTTATTATTAAATACAGCACAGAGTGCTTATAGCTAAGTTGCCGGAGTTGCAAATATTCGCACTATCAGTGGTGCCATACTATAACCAAAACATTTTTCAAAGGCTCTACATGTGCAAAACATGTAGACCAAACAGCCATGCATATCTGAGAATCAAAGCATGCGACCGGGATGTTTGCAACCTTTTAAATAAATTTACAAACATGGAAATGTTCATATCCAAAGACTTGTGGTCTTTGCATGACGCAGACAAAGACACACAGACAAGAAAAACACATCATAGAGGAAAGTAAGTCGGCCAACTGAATTTTCAGAGCTGCACAATTACTCGTAAGTCCCCACAGTACTGCCACCAACTTCACAGAACGAGTGTAGAATGGCAACCTAAATTTCAGATGCCGTACAATGTTTCATTAGATTTGTCGGACTGATCCACCTGCATGCGATGCCGAAAACATGGCAATTGCAAACCAAGTTGTCGCCATTCGAGTGTTGCCCGTGCCACTTGTGCTCTTACTTTTGCTGAGGTGGATCCTCTGCTTTCAAAGTGTCGTACAGCCACTGCAAAGCGTTTCATTGACTCGACACCAAACTACAACTTTAGTGCCCGACACCCGACAAGGCGCGCTGGTTAGGCCTAACTGGCAGCAGCGTCGGGCAGCATGCTATCGCAGGAAGCTCTTTCCTGATAAGTTCGTAGCTGTAGACGATTGCATAGAGTTTGGGCATGTGATCATGTGCATGAGCTGAACCGGCAGCAGCGCGTGTGTGAAGCTGAGTTCGGTTTCTCGGCTGATCAGCCGCGGCAACTACTGCGAACGCCTACCAAGTTCGTATGTGCGTGTACTGTAGGAGTGGTGCAAGCTCACCTGTGGTCATAAGGCCTAAAAGCTCCAAACTAAATTTGCTTAAACTGACAGCAGTCAAGGTCTCATGTGCAATATCTGCACTTCACAACGATGCACATCATGACGCGCACACACAAACTGATGAGCCAAAGAGCGACTATAAGTGGCTGAGCAAAGGCCACTTATCACTGTGCGCCCACATCACGTTGCTACTGCTTTTTTCGAGCCTTCACCGTCTGTCCGGTGTCACACAGGTCACGTGGCCAGGAGAGGATCAGAGCTACGCCGGGGAGGGCAGGTCTCGTGACCAGCAGAGGAGGAGAGGCGTGCTGGGGGGAGGAGGCGACCAATGAGAGGCTGCGTTGGGCGTGAGGAGGAGAGGCGATGGGTATAAGAGAAGGTGTTTCTGTATGGCACACACTCTTTCGGATAACGAACGCGCATCGCAACACCAATGAGGCAATGCGCAGAGCTGACGTTGTCCGCGTTTCCCCGCGTTTGCGCTGAACGCCTACGGTGTCTGTGACTGCAGTTGATGCTTCTGGCGGCAGGTTTCGGCCAAAAAACTGGACACTCGTTCAGTAGTGTGGGAAGTCGCGGCCTCTTCTCGCCTTGCAACGTTTCAATATAACATAACCTCCTGTTGTAGATCTGTGTTTACACATTTACATCATGTGCAACACATGCCCATCTAACACTTGTAACACTCGGTGTAACTAAAGCAGCTTCGCTGTTCGACCATCTTCACGGAGTAGTAGGGGCGGTATGGTATGATAAAACTTAATTACGATCCCTCGGAACGTGCGTCAGCACGTAGCAGGCCGCTCCCACGTCGGGTCGGTACAGAAAGGTCGAGCGCATCTCTGCTGGTAGGGGCGGTGATTTTTTTTTTCTCTCCTTCCTTGTTCGTTTGCTCCGCATCTCCTCCTCCTCCCCCGCTTTGTCCTCGTTTCTCTTCCCTCCCATTGGCCGGCGCACCTCGTTGAGAAACACGCTCGCTACTGTGCTTCTGCGCAGGGTTTTCACATGGAAGCCACATTATAATCGCTATTTCGTCTCGCGCGCTGCAGTATCGGCAGTATGCATATACATGGAGTTCTATGGGAGGGTGAACAGGAGTAGAAAAGGCCGCATTATCGCCTGTTGTGCACTATAATCAGTTACGTTATAACTGGTCCAAGCTGCATTATGTAAAAAATAGACCTCCTTTTGTGATAAATGATTGACAGGATCGCCAAATGTTAACCTCCACAACATTGCACAAGTTTGGACAGCCATGCTCACCGCCCTGCTGGGTCTTGACTTGCACGGGCGACGAGAAGGGACCTGGGCCACGGCTGGTGAAGGCCTGCACCCGTATAGTGTAGATGGTCTGTGGCGTCAGATTGCTAATAGTCGTCAACTGGTTGTTGTCGACTGTTTGTGCATTCCATGACTGCGTCGGGATGCTGGGCTGGGTCGTGTAGTACACATTGTAGCCCTGCAAGGAACGGCAAACGCCATGGAGCTTTGCGCAGGCATAGAGGAGAAAAGTCACAGAAATTAAAGAAAAAATTCTCCTCCACCAGACTGCAGCATGAGGCTAGTTTGTAGCTTCGTGCTGCAGTCAGGTGGATGCTACAGTTGTAGCAGCTCCATGCTACGGTCATGTGGATGACAATTGGATTGCAATTTCGATTTTACCTTTCCAGAAACTTCATCTGCTTTGCGGGCTTCTACAGCACCAATTCGTTAGAGGAATGGTGGGACATGCAGGGTTCAGATTGTGACACTTTGCTAACTCATGTGCCTTACTACTGATTCATGAACATTTGCTGTTGGAAGAGGTGGCTAAGCATACTTATGTAAGAGAGTTCAGCTCAAGAAACAGACATACACAAGAAAGAAGATAAACATAAGCCTCTTGTTGTTGCTCACACATGCTTTTCAAGCTCAGCTCCTATGCAGAACGATAATATGAATTAGGTGCTTCAGCTCAGTAAATGAAGGTCTGCTGCTGCTCAGGGTGATCGCCAACTTGCTTTAGCTCGTCGGCTTTTTTGCACAAAACCGTGTGCACATTTGCATATAAAGCCCTTCACGAGTGTGTGTTCATTTTTAAATGCATGTCTATTGTGACCACAAGGTGAGGAGTGTGGCACGTCTAAAGACATGTTGCCATTTCACGACTCATGCAGGGTGTGCCCTCAAGAATGAGTGCAAGTGTGTTTAAAAGCTGATGATGATGAGTATACCACTGCCACCTATTACAGATCATAACTGTATTTAGGTGTTTCATTTACTATCTGGCAGTAAATTGCCCACAGAACCTGCACAATGTATTCAAGGCACGCTTGTCAGTGAAAATTTAACTCCATGTTTAAGGGGCCACACAATCGAGCAAGTTCGTAAATGACCTGTGAGAAGTCAAAGAGTCTATGATGGTTAAAAGTGTAAAAACCGCTACGCCGGTCAACGCCTCGAGTGGAAGAGAATGTGCTGCTGAAAGTGGCTGACCGAGGGTACAGCTCTCAAGAATCGCATGAACCTTCAAAGTAAATGCTCACCATGACCTGCCCATTTGGCTCCTTCGGAGGGTCCCACTGTACGACCACAGTGCTTGAGCTCAAGGTTCGTGCTTGTAAGTTTCGAGGCGCGCTACCGGGCTCTGAAAGTCAAAGTGGAAAATGGTTGGCTGAGGAATACAAGTCAGAAAAGAAGTTCGTCACAATCAAGTTTAATAGCACAACAGAAGAGTGGTCTCGTCTCCTTTTCCTAATTTGCGAGTGTTCTTCTCTGCTACGGTAATTTGGAGCAACTTGGAGTTCAAAGAAAGACAAAGTACAACCTGTGCATGCTAGCACTTCGTTCCTGGATGTGATTTTTATCAGGGAAGCCACGCCTACATCATCCACCTCATAATGCTTCTATCTGTGTCAGTATCATAAGATTTCAGACCGCGAGATCTCAGAAAATGTTAAATTTCTGAGCCGTTAGTGACCATAACCAGTAGAACCATACAACATTAAATGTTGTTTGCATAATGGTACAGGGCCGGTATTTTGTAGCGATGCCTTTCCGGTGCTAATAACTTTTCACGCTTTTCGCGCTTGGTCAGTGGTCAGAGCGACGGTCCGCTCACGTTATCAACGGGATCAGCCGGCCATGAGCGGTGGATGATAAGACTAGTATAGAATAAAGCATAACGCATCGCTACAAAATAACGGCCCAGGTTGGAAATCTGTATGCCGGGCTACGAAAATACTAATCAAGTTTTTTAAGATCCCATGGTCCGTAAAATTATGATGCCGACTGTACATAACCAATGGCTTGATTCACGGTGTTTAACATCCTGAGGCAACAGCAGGGCAAAGAGAGATGCCTTACGGGAGGTCTAGAGGTTATTTTGACTGCCTGGGATTCTTTAAAGGTGCACATGATATATGTATGCGAAAATGTTTCTGCGATTCCATCCAAATGGCCAGGAATAGAACTAGCTTGGCCTCATGCTCAAAAACACTCGAGCCAATAGTCCAAAAATTGTACTTTTGGACTGTTGAAATGCCTTGCAGAAAAGTTGGCTTAACAGTCATGAAAATGATCTAATATGATGCTGCCATAGCTGTTCACGAAGAAGAGATACCACTTATTGCTGTACATTTTACATGTGAACACTTGTACATGGTTGTTTCTATGAGTTCTATGCAAATTTGTTTTCCCCCGAGGTGTCTAATTGGGGCTATTGACTCTATGCAATGGGTTATGCCACACATAAAATTACGGTACATATATGGAGGCAATGAGCATCTGTTCCGTAAGTTCATCGAGAAGTGTCTTCTATCTCGCCAACTTTCAACCAACTTCTACAGCACACAAGATTGTTCCGCTGAAACTGCATGAAATAGTCTTGTGTAACCTTTACGTTTACTAGGAGTATCTGGCACTCAACTTTGAGCAGCAATCAGTCCCTGAATGAACATTAAAAAAAATAATAATAAATACAGCCACGTTCAGTTTTGTGTCATCACCACATAATGTACAACAAGCAAGGGTCACAGAATTGCAGCAGCCCCCAGATTTCCACATCCAAAAGGTTGTGGATAGGAAGGATGACCCTGTAGGCCTTCCGTTACACAGAACGGCCAAGTCAAAGAGAAAAATGAACGTGAATGAGGAGGAATTAGGAACAAGAGGGATATAGGATAAGGGGAAAAAAAAAAGAGAAATCCACATAAACCTGGGGCTAAAACTGGAGCTACAGAGAAAACTTTCTTAGCTTTTTGAAGTGCTTGTCAAAAGTGTGTTCCAGGAGATGTGATAACGTACCCGATGTACACCGGAATATTGAAAGACATATCAGGAAAAGCAGCGCCAGTAGCCCCATCTTGTGGCACTGTGATCAACCACAATGTACTAAACACATTCCTGTGTCGCATCACAGATCTCGCAACAAAAAGGCATAAGAATTCCTTTCGGAGGATTGCGTTGCCATCGACAAGTTTATGAGAACAAATAAATAGAATGCAGATGGTGTTTCGATTGCGACAACAGTTCTATGCACTTAAGTTAAGCATAGTACCAAAAGGTGCCATCATTAGAGCTACTCCTTATATGCACATTTTCTGGTATAAGTCTACGATAGTATGGCTCCACTACGCTGACACAATCTAGACTCTACTATATGCTTTGTCTTCTTGTCTAGCTTTTTTTTTCCTTCAAATTTCTTGTCACACTGCAACGCATTAAAGTTCTGCCACAAGCTGCTCTGCAAATACGTAATCACAAGCGTATCTTCATTGCTACTTTAAGCCAGAAGCCATTCACAGCAAAATTTCATTGCAGATTTCCTATCCTCACCTACAGGCAGTCACACCTGCTCGTTTTCTTTCTTGATCCATACCGTCAAACATTGCAATTCTCCATCTGACAACATTGTGAAGATCAGTCATCACTGGCAATGTTGTACAGACGGGCACATCACAATGTTAACCAAAATCAAAGGCGATGCAAGCCATTTACAACGGCCCTTGCATCAGCTCAGCAACAACTAGCATTGCGAGGAGCAAAGCGTTCACGCAGCACTTTCTAGGTGCGCACACTCCTTCACATTGCCTGCCGTGCAGCAGCCACGCCCTGCCAAAACTAGCCAGCGCTACCCTTGTCTGCTGCACAGATGATTCACAAACGGCAAAGAAAGAGGAATGGAAGGTGTTCTAAGGGAATAAAGGAGAAGGGGGAGAGATGGTTTGAGAAAATGCGAAACAAAGCATCTGGCCCAAGCAGTGCTGGCACTTACTGCTCCCTCCAGCCAGATCCGCTGATGTTTACGGGAGGCGAGGGAGAACGACAAGGCGGCCAACGAGACGAGAAAGGGGAAGAGGACACAGTGAAAGGGAAAAGCGAGAAAGAGAGAACAGAAGGCGCAGTCATTACGGCAGCACATACACACACGCACAAGCAGAAGCACACTGCAGCAGCAGCAATGGCGGCAGCGGCAGCAGCTTCGCACGTCAGTCACTCAGCCCAACCAAAAACAGCAAAGGAAAAGCAATACTCTAGATGCTCTGAGGCAGCAACAAATGCAACGTGGCATGACTTCATGATCATGATCAGCATAATCATTAGCGGCCAAGCAAAGAAAGCCTCAAGTGCAGAGCCACTGTTCGGGCAAGAGGACGCCAATGAACGCCAATGAAGACAGGTTCCTTTGTCATAACGTCAGCTCCAGGATGAGGCTTCCCTTGTTTGGCCACCATGCCAAGTCACTTCCTCAAGTCTACAGCTTCCTGTGAACACTTTGTCTCGCTTGTATGACTTTCAGATAACACGTGGAACCAGAGAGGAGACAGGTAACACGTCTCATCATAACTGCCGCACCACAAACATTAGTATGGGAGCTCTTACAGAAGAATGAAGGCGAAAGCCAACATTGAAGCTCTTTCATATCTTTCAGCTACATTATATGTAAAAATGAAGAGGTCACTGGATCACAATGGGAATATAAATACAGGACGAACCTTCTTAAAAGTTATCTTTCCCTAAAGCAACCTAATTTTAGAGCTGCTTACCTGCTAGGGTCGATAGTTAAAAAAAAATCTCTTTTGTTGTTTTTGACTGCCTGCTTGTGATGTAAAAGTTGCGACTTATGTGAATGCAACACTTTTGTATGATTTGCATTAAGATCGTGAAACGAAATGTTTTACGACAAAAACTAAAATAATGCAAATTTTCAGAGTAGCTGGTGGTAAGCGATGCATGTAAATCTTATGTGACAGTGGCTTTGAATTACATGACAATGACCACTTTTTAACTAGCAAGAGATATGATGAATTTTTACAAGTTAATGAAAGCTGGCCAGGCTGAATTAACCAGTGGTTAAAAAAGAAGCAATCACAATCAACGACCAATTTTCCGGACTTGCCGATAATTCAGATGCCTTCGCTGTCCCGCCACGTACTCCATAGAGTCTATGTAATAAGATGTATAAAATTTCGGACGCAAAAAACCTTTGCTGTCAAATTTACCGAACTTTTTTGCCATGACTGCAGGTTTGAAAAAGCATTATCGAAGCCACCATTGCCGTCATTTTTATTATCTTGCCGCCTCGAACAGGCGCTCTCGCACACAGATCCGCTGGCAGCCATAGCCACCACTGTGGCAATGGTAGGCCTACCTGCTTTGACGTTCACTACCAAGTTTCTTGCTGTTCGGTGCCGTGTTTTTCATTGAAAGAATTCGTCACTGTCAGCAATGGCACTGACTCCACCTTTGTAATCCTCGCTAATGGCTTCGAAACTCCGAAAACATGACAAGTTGCATAATGCCGGTTCCCGAAAGTCAGCTTTGCCTCAGTACAGAAATGTTACGCGGTGAAACATACGCGAAGCATTGCGGTGAAACATACCGAGAGTGGAAAGGGGCAATTGTCACGGGACACAGTATGCATTCCTTAATTATTCATGCATGCACCCGCCGTCTCCTGTCACAGTACGAGCACTGATACACCTAATAAGTGTACTGGCAGGCCTTCAGAGCTATTTTGGACTTGCCTGTGGCGATTTGCGCCCTTGAGGGCAGATAAAGGTATACATTCATTTTTTGGGACGTTTTCGCAGCCTCTAGGGAGTCCGAAAGATCGGACGTTGACTGTAACACAAGTGGGTTATCTAAAAATTAACTACCACTGTGCCTAGTTCTGATTATTATAATTAAAGACCAGAATACGGCAGCACCATACAAACTTGAATAGCAAACCAGTCTATGCCCTCAATCCTGAATAGCAGCAAACCGTGCTTTATGCACTCTTTTCAAAATAAACCATCACAGTAGTAACTAACCCTTGTTTGGTGAAATTCTTGAAACCCCGCTTAAATGTTCCAGCCTCTACTCAATGATTTGTACAGAGGCGTCGGCTAACACAAATGGCTAACGTTACCACAGACTGCACAATGCATTTTCTGTCTCGTGGTAAGTTAACAACATCCTACAAGGCCAGAGAATCAACAAACTAGACTTGAAAAACCACCTCCACGCAGCTGAAGCAAACGAGTAACCCAGACCTTACATGCTCTAACAAAAACTGTTTCACATCATAAGTTCAGACCTGTTTGGCAAAATTCTATTTTTAACCGTTTAATGACGGAACATACAAATACACGCAAAAAAGAAAATGGTTATTAAAAGTTTGACCTTATCATAAGCCTCTATGCACATCCAATCACAACTGCATCCTGCCAAATCGAAGCCATGTAAAGCCAACCTGTTTCCCCTGTCGTGACGGTGACCGGTACGCTGGGGGAGCCCCGACCCAGGTCGTTGACGGCGATGACATAGAACTCGTACTCCGTGTAGGGGCTGAGGTCCCTGACGTGGTGATAAGGCATGGTGATGCCGCTCGTCTCGCTGTACTCGCGGTTGGCTTGGCGTGGCTTGTACTGCACTACGTAATAGCGAATGTTGTCCGAGCCGCTGCCCTCGTACGACCACGACAGCCGAACTGAAGTGGCTGTCACGTCGGAGACGGCCAGATTGGTAGGTGGCCGAGGCAGTGCTGACGTGGGAAGGAAGGAAGAACAGATAATAAAACACATTGATACCTGGCATGGTGGAGCTTCAGGGGAGATGACGCCTGAGTGAGACTACAGCCGAACCTTGATATGAAGAACACAGATATAACAAAGCAAACCTATAACGTTTCTCACTGCTATAAGTGAGTAATGAATAGTATACAGGGTGTTTCACGTAACTTGGGCCGAACTTTAAAAATATGCAAATGCTACATAGCTGGACAGAACCAAGGTAATGATGTTTGCCGTCGCTTGGAGATAACCAGATAATTTTTTGCATTCCACCTAATTACATAGTCAGACTTAATTATTAACTAATCAACTTCTCAATTACTATAATTAGATAAAAAGTGTGAATGGGAGAATTGTTGAGCAACATGAGAAACTCCCGATACAGCTTTCTGTTGCTCAATACCTACTGCATAAAAGTGTTTTTCCAAGTGTCAAAGAAGCCTGCGAATACACGCAAAGTGCCCCGAGCGGCCAGTCGCGTGGCAATTTTGCGTGTATTGGTGGGCTTCTTTCACGCTCAGAAAAACATTTTTATGTAGCATATATTCAGAAAGAGAAAGCTGTATAGGGAGTTTTTCATGGTGCTCTACAATTTTCTCATTGACACTTTTAATCTTATTATAATAATTGTGAAGTTGATTAATTATTTGAGACTAATTATCTAATTAGGCAGAATGCAAAAAATAATCTGAGTATCTCCAAGCGACAGCAAACAACATTCTCTTGATTTGGTCCAGCTACGTGGCATTTTCATATATTTAGAGTTTGGCCCAAGTTACGTGAAACACCATGTATGCTTATAATTATTATAGGATATAACGAATGTATTTTCGATTCATGTTACTAGTGCAATATAAATCAAACACAAAGAGCAGACACTAAAAACACTGTCAACAACCTCCATTGTTTGTGTTGCCTGCATCTTCTCTTTACATCCCGTTTATACTGCTCTGGTAACATGAGCCAAGAATCTAGCGACCAACAAGCCCGTTTAACCCTGTAATGCCTAATGTATCATATACACTATATGCTGGGCTACACTATAAGGAGACTATACGCTATACACATATACGCATACACGACATATACACCATATGGCGAACTTATGAAGGCTAGAGAGACTTCTCTCAATGCCCGCATTTGCGACGAAGACATCGCGCGATCGAGGGCAACAGCTGCCCGCTGCAGCCGCTTCACCGCACTACTCGCCCGCTTGTCTCACGTGAAGACGCCAGCGCGTGCTCAGTTTCTTATTCTGGTCCTGGCAAATCTCCTCCTGGGTCGTCGCTCGCCGCATTCACAGCTATCACCGCCAACCATATTGAGATAAGCATCTTCACCTATCTGTTTCACATCATGTGGTGCCGGTGTAAGTCTACTGCACATATTTAATAGGTGATAACCCAAATGCGCCGCTGTTCCCTGCTGCTGACCGCGATCGTATAATACATTTTCCAGCCGCTAGATCTCATGCAAACAAGAAAGGGCACGAGGCGGCGCGCAATTGAGAACAGTAGCTGCCCGCCGCATCAGCTTCTCTGCAATGCTCACCCGCCCGTCTTGCAAGAAAACGGCAGCGCGCACTAAGTTTCTTAATCCGGTACCAGCAAATCTCCTCCCGGGCCATCACACTCTGCATTCATCGCTGCCAACCCTACTGCGATAAGCATCTTCACCCAACTGTTTTACAGCCCGTAGCGCGTAGTGCCGTTGGAAGCGTACTGCATGCTTTTAGTAGGCAATAACCCACATGCGCTGCCATTCCCTGCTGTAGGCAGTGCGATGTGAGCGTCACGTTTCGCTCCGGTCGCCCATCAGGTCAATTTTGCTTCAGTTTCCCATCACCATCCTAAAACACTATGCAATACAAAAACAACAAAACGCGTCTCGGGCTCGACACAACCCACCAGCTCGACACATGTCGGCCTCTCGTGCTGCAGCGATTCACGCTACACTTCGCATTAGTACGTAGATGTCAACTACAGTTGAGTCTGTCAAATTTTCTTAGTTACTTCCGGTCGTATGTTTTCTTTTTATAACGTATGAACGAGGTCCTAGTGTATTAAATGATTCGACATAGCCTTATGTCTACAAGTTGTACAGTGGAACCCCGATTATACGACTTTCAGGGGACCACGCAAAAGGGTCGTATAATCCGGGCATCGTATAATCGAAAAACTAAGAATACAGGCAGTGACACTCAGTCGTGCCCAAAAAATGTGCACAGACCGCCTGAATAAGAACGGCACAAACCTGCACTGCTCCAAAGAAGGTCGATTAAATGATAAAAAAATCCCCATATTTATTGATTGTAACACGTGTATTTTTTATGATTTTCATTGCTTGAACTCGACCCTCGCATCACATTCAAATAACAGCAAAATTGTCTATTTTAAATCAAATGCTCTAAATCCCGCGATATTTAGCACTACTTTGAAAACCTCTAACTTTACATCTGGATCCAATCCATAGACAAGTCGACCGAACTCGGAACTTGTTTTAGATTGGAATCGATGCTGTTTTTGCTGCGCTTGTGACTGGTTACAATGCTGCAATACCCTACGGCCTTTTGCGGTTCGACTCCGTTCATTTGCGACGTTATGGTGACGCAGCGTATTTGGTATGACGGCCGCTTCGAGAGACGAGTAATTTTGATGGCCAAGGAGCTGGGAAAGTCTGCCGCAGCTGAGTGTCTCGACGTCAATGAGTCGACGATTTGCGGATGGCGGGACCAGCAGCAGGCCTTCTTTAAATAAATGCGAGGCCAATCGGAAAGGCTCTGTGGAGCTTAAGTGGCCTGGTACTGACCCTGAATGTAACGTTTGTGTGGTCTTTTAAGAAGCACTTAAGTCTCAAACAAGCTCGATGGCACGGAAGATGACTTAATTCTTAGGTGATCAGTTCTGGAGATAGTTTCACTTTCGCGAGACTCTGCTCGTCCCGGCATCGAACCCCTCGAAGTATACGGTCGACAGCGCTCTTGGCGCTGATATCGTGCTTAGGACAACGCCAGAAACACTTGTCGGGGACACTTTCAGTGCCGAGTCACGCGAAATTTTGCGAAAGAGAAACTATCTACAAAAGTGATTGCCCAAGAATATCGCCCAAGGGGATGATGAGTGAAGAGAACTAGTTTGCGAATTGCGATTCCTTGAATAAAGGTACCATTTCTTTTTCCGTTCATCTAGCGTTAAATTCGCGTTTTATTTTTATTATTTCGCGTCACTGGAAAGTCGACGCTCACGTTACAATTAAGTGAATATGGTATTGCACACGCTTTATCAGCCAGCTGCAGTGTGCTCACGCATCAGCCTACGTCTGCTTAGGCGTTTTTTATTTCATTGGCTTTTTTTCTTTCTCGTATTGTACTGAGAGGGACACCGTACGAGGCGGGATCGGCATAAAATTGCGTCGTATAATTGAGGTCTCTAATACATTATTTCTATGGGCATTTTGCTGGGACCAAACCAATTCGTCGCAAAATGTTGTTGCATGACCAGGGGACGTATAAACGAGGTTCCACTGTAGTTGTAATACAGTCGAACGCAATGGAAAGTCCCGGCAAGAACCAGACATTGCTCATGAAGAAAAACTCCTTTAGTTCAAACGCAAAAGCAAGCCGCTTCAGTTAATTATTTCAGCCTCCACTGATGCTCTTTCATGAGCGCAGCTGTTACTAAAAGCGTGAAAACAAAATAATTTAGCCGACAGCACTACTGCTTCCCTAGGTGAGAACAGCAACCAGTCCTGCATTGATGATTGACAGCTTACACTGTGCCCTGGGCGATGTTTCTTTTGAGGATTTTGTCAGCACCGGCGATAGCCTTCAGGTCTGTGGGTCACTGACCATCGACATGTGCAGTTATTGTAATCTGTATTAATGTAGTCTGTTGACAACAGACTACTTCATGGCACTATAAAAAAAAAACATCTGAGTCCAATCAGTTTACTGTTGTTTGGTAATTCGACCTTTCAGATAATTAAACAAAAGCTTGTGGTCTCACAAGGGTCGAACTAATGGGAGTTGACTGTATATAAAATAGTTATTCCGAAGAAAGCATCGCAGATTAAATACAACTGCTCTGAAAAACATGCAATGTGTGACTTCTGCGAATGCACTACTTGAGTAGCTTCTGCAGCACTGCATGCAAAGTTTGAAACGAAGCACGGGGTTCCTTTAATGACCCTCACCTTGAACGAGCACTTGCGAGACATGTTCAATGCTGCCGAGTGTGGAGCCAGCCACGCATGTGTAATTGGCCGACTCGCGAACATTTTCCAGCACCAGGACGTTGCGGCCCACAGGGACCTCGCTGTCCGAGGTCAGGTCAACGGACCCTTTGCGCCAACGCACAAACGGCATGGGGGATCCCACAGCCACACACGTCAGGTTCAGCGTGGCGCCTGGCGACACTTCATAAGTCGACTCAGGAGGGATAGAGAAGTATGGTGGTACCCGCCGCACTGCAGGGAAACGAAACATAGGCAATGTGAAATCTTCTTACAACTCTTCCTTGACCATTCCTTGTGCGAAGTTTACTGTAACGGTATTCGTAAATATACAGTGCTAACCAAGTATAATGCGACAGGGAAACTTAAGCAGAACACTTCATGTATGCAATTACTCGAGTACCATGTCATACCGCCAGGAATCTGGTTTTGATACAAACTTGAATCTATGTGTACGAGCCAAAATTATCGCAACGTCACATAAACTACAGATGGTGGAAACAAAAGTATGCACATCAGTTCACCCTAAATTGACGCATTTCATTCCGTGAGCACTGTAGGTGCCCCTAGCCCATAGTATATTTGTTTACTTGACTTAGCACATAGTTTATTTGATCACTTGAATTGTACTGTTGTGTTTTGCCCAAAACACTGCTGTGTGATCCGTGACCAGGGTGTAGGCCTCACCAGGAGCACAATTTGCTCATCTGCTTTTGCCACACCTCTTTGATATGTAGCACTGCACTGTATACATGTCTGAGTAAAGTCAAAGTCCATATGGACAACCAGCACTTAAATTTCGCATGTCAACAGCAGCGCTGTTACACACGCCCTGATGGCAGAGCAAATGTCCCAGAGAGGTGTTGGTCCCAGGTAAAATCCCTTGGCAAGGATGAATTTTTCTTCAACTGCGAAGGCTTCTTTCTGAAAAAACCCCTACAGTCTTCCTTTGTAGCTTCATCCTACAGTCAAGTGGAAGACAAATTTCTAGGGGTGTACGAATATCAAAATTTTAGAATACGAATCGAATATGAATACTTAGCTTCGAATGTCAAATAATGGTATGCACATGTAATTATTAGCAAGTTGAATTAATTTATGTTGGGACATTGCAATTACATTGTCAATGTTAAAAAACCAGACTAGTAAGCCGTTATACTAAAACACTGTTTGACTCATGTTAACTTGGAAAATTTAGTAAATCCCACTAGCTGTCCTCACCAGCCTGTGCCTTATTATACCGCATCAAATGCCTGTAAACCCGAAGGCATTTGACCCTGTGCCAGTCGTCACGCATCGCACTTGCTGTCAAGCAGTAAGCTCAAAATTGAAGGTGGCGCTGAAAAAAAAAAAACAAGAGAGAGAGGAGGAAGAAAACAGTCACAGGCCTGAGCGGCACACGCAGCACAGTCACATCGTAAGCTTGTGGAGCGGCTCAAGAGTAGCTCCAATTTGGGCAACACGCACAACAGGGTCTTCGCGGCAATGTCTGCCTCGTTTTGACGAGAATGATCTGAACTGTCCGCCCGGCGTCGACGGCCAGCTGTGGCTTGTAATGCTCGCTGCACAGCAGTCTGCTGAGCCCGATCAAGCCTTACAACTGCAACTTACATGTCGGGCACGTTGTGTTTGCACGCACCTTAACTAGATGGCGCTACCCTACTGACGGAGGCTGGGGATTGCATTTTTTTTTTATTGCGTGCCTCGTATGAATCGCATCTCGTCTTATGCGCCTGCGCACACTGCGTTTGCAGGCGCCTTACCTAGATGGCGCCACCATACTGGCGGAGGCTCGGGTTGTCTGCGCCTGCGCACCTGCCTAGGGAGTGTTTATAGGGCATATTTCAGCGGCCCGATAGCAAGCGCTTGCGTGGCTCAATGGTAGAGTATTTGACTCCCACGCAGAGGGCGCGGGTTCGATCCCGGCGGGAACCGGGTACTTTTTTCGCATTTCCGGCGACAGCAGTTACGGCGGCGGACACCATCAGCGGCCGACACCATTGCGAACCGAAACGGCTATTGGAATTAGCCCATAACAGCTTACGCAGTAAAAAAAAAAGTGCACCCTTGCTGTGCCCCTTACTACTGAGACTTGGCTTTACCACACAGTTTATACGTTTAGTGGCTAAGTGTGCTTTACAGGTAAAATTTCCCGAGCAGCACGAAATCATCACAAAATTCAGCACATCACCCCAATATTCTTAGATTAGATAGAAACAAATGCTAAAAACCATACTTGCTCCCACACAGCCAGCAATATATTCCATTTGATTCGAATACTCATATCCAACCAAATGTGCAAACTTTTCGAATATTCTCACCCCCCCCCTACAAATTTCCTCCACCTTTGCAGACTTCCACAGAACCGATTTGCCAAATACGGTCACTGGGCTAAATCTTTATACACATTGTTCTTATAAATGAACATCCTCCAATTGCCTGTGTTCTATAACTGTTTTTTTTTAAAGCAAAGGGCGAGGAAGGAAGTAATCAGAAGTTATCATCTATGCGGCTGACTGCAATGACATAAGCAAGTGAGCAGTTTTGTGAGAATGCTGTGGCGCCAGTGCAGCCCAGGCAAACGACGCGGAAATACTAATCTGCTACACACTCATGCAGTGCATTCTTTCCTGAAACTGGCAAGGGGCGTAGATGGGCTGCTGTTAGCACTTGAGGAGTACAATTCCTTGCAACTCTCATCGCATTGCTCAACCAGCTTCTGCTGTCCTTTTTCAAATAATGCAGGAGGCACAAAGTGATTTCAAGGAACTCTTTCCTCACTTCCACCTACTTTCTTTTTTGTTCAAGCAGCTAGCCCAATGGCATATATGCGTACAGGCGTGGAGGCCCTCCGCATGTAGAAATTATAGTACAGTGGCTTAGTGAACTCGTCACATATGAGATAACACATATCTGCTTGATCTGCTTATAACTTGGCAGCTCTTGAAATCCTCTCTTGAGTAGCTAGCCCTTGTTCCCAAGGCAGAGCCACAAGAGGTGGCAAACGTCCACTGCAAATCAAGGGTAGCACACTTTGGACAGCTCACAGGGTCTCTGGGTGTTGGACCCTAGGCCCATGTGACGGAAGGTGTTAGGGCTATCCCAGCCCGTAGTCTCTGGAGAGACTTCCTCCACACGAGAAAGATTACAGGGCCGGGAGAAGACAAATGGAGGGATTAAGGCGCGTATGTCCCGATGGAGAAGGAAATTTTAGGCTAAACGGATGGAGTGAAAATCGGATGAGAAGCTCGTTGGGAAAGAAGTCTACTTACCACGAACGAAGAGGGTTGCCATGGGTGAGATGGCAGTGCCCACGCTGTTCTCTGCAATGCATTCGTAGTTGCCCTGATCTTCCTCCTGGGCATCGAAAATCTGTAGGGAACCTGCAGAGTGAGCATTACAAGTGGAAATGTGAAAACAAGCTCTTGGTCATACTGGGAACATGGACAGTAGACTATGCACAGACAAAGAAACAAAATAAACTGGGCAAGTGTCAGGCATCAATGGAGATTTATTATTGTTCCAAACAGGCATGCAGGCATGAAAAATGAGCATGATCAAGGATGAAAACGCCTGTAGTGACCAATGTCTAAATAGACAAGATAGAGTCAAACCGCCTTATTATAACGATCCCAGATGTAAGGATTTATTGGTTATAACGCCCACATTTAAGTACATTTACGATTTTCCGAACCTCCCTTATGGAAATTGCTTCCAGATATAACGAATGTTGTTTACATCGCCGTACTGCTATAGCAAACACTTCGAACCCTGTCACTGTAAAAAGAGGGCACACGTGAAGTGTCAAAGCACGGAAGCACGAACAAACTGGGCGCATGGCAGTGCATGCCCCGCTTCAGTCCAATTGCGACGATGATACGGCCTTCAGGGCAAAGGCATGCGCTGGTGAGATATCGATGCCACCACGGCATCACTCTCACTTTCGCGCAATTGTGCCGCACGGCACCATATGCATTACGCCTGTTTCAGCTATTTGGAACGACCATATATGTCCTTCCTCCATGGGAACAATGGACCACTCAGGTGTTCCTGTCGACACGGCCGAAGTTGGCGAGAACGCTGCATCACGCGCTGCCGCGGGAGTTAGAGGGTCAGTGGTTACTGCACCGTTATCGGGAGATCACGGATCGGTGGCGCTTTGTTTATGTGCTGCATTTCCATCTCTTCACACTGAAGCAATGCCACAATAAAATGCCACTTTTCATGCCTGCCACCGCAAGAAAGAAGACTATAAAAAGGAGCAAAATCCTAGAATGCACAGTAACCAAAGTTAAACAAGCCATGTGTTCAAGCAGCCCTCTTTTCCAACAAGACCTGTCATATCAAGCACTTTTTGAGCAGCTGACAGGCAATGAAGCCCTGAATCAAAGTTTCAATTTTTTGCTCACTGGTGCGTATCAGTCAATTCAGTAAAGTTTAAAGGCAGGCTTTCGGAACTGCTATGAATGAGGAAGTTGGAACAAAATGAAAAACTTCGCTTTGTTTTGTAGTGGCAACAACTACTGCTGCTTTTCTCGTAATCCTAAACGTAGCAAGGAGGCCATGCAATTTTTATGGTGTCCACGATCCCAGGTGTGGTGGTGCCCAGTGATCCACCGCACTCTAGCCTGTAGCTTGCAAGGACGGATGTCTCTCAACTACAGTCGGAGACAACCGAAGAATGCCACTGTCTATCTCAAATAGAATTTGTCTCAATGCGTCAGCTAATTATGTTTGGGCTCATTTCCATCAGTTAAAGCAGAGGCAAACTTTGGCAAGGTTCTTAATGGTATTGCAAAAGTCCATTGCCAGGCTCCAGGGTCAAACGGATGTTTAAGGAGAGCATCTGAGACCATAATAAAATGGGCAGTGTAGGCATCTCCAGGGCCCCAAGGGGCAGCAGGTGGACCAAAACTGAAACCAGGGTGGTCCGTGGGTTGGGGCCACCGAGGCTAGAGCGTGCCGAGGCGTGGTCGCGTACAAGATCGGCTGTCCACGATAGCAAGCAGTCGATCTCACACACTCTTGGCACATGAAGGCCTCGCAAGCCCCCAACCTTGGGTACCAGCTTTGGCGCCTCGGTGCTCCTTTGGTGTCCCGAGACGTCACCAAAGTGTACTAAATAAGGGCATGTTACTTGCGCTTAGTACTTGCGGGAATTCTCACTTCCCTTGTAGCCTGGCAGAGAGGAGACAGTGGGTTGCATAGGCAGCTCGAGTTACTTGTGCGACGTAATGCGGCGTTTGGGACACTGTGTGTGACAAAGAAAGTGCCCCGGGAGTTCTGCAGCACCAGTCAGAACCGTGCCAAAACTTCTTTCAAAATTGGCGGTCCCTTGGGGAGTACGTTTTGGAATGTGGATGTACAGAGGGCAAGTGCAGCGTGGTTTTGTGGATGGAACTTGCACTGAATTCATAGGTCATCACAGAGTGTAGTAAGAATTAAGAAGGTGCACTGCCACAGCGTGGATTGTACAGAGTCAACTTGCCTGCAGCTGCGAGGGAGTAGCGTGGATTGGACATGTCAACAGGGATGTCATTTCGTAGCCATGACAGCTTGGGTTCGGGGTCTCCCTCGGCTTTGCAGGGAAGCAGCGCACTGCGGTTGCGCTCCACGCCTTGAAGGTTGGGCAGCAGCTTGAAGTGCGGAAAGCCTGGTGGAATCTGGTTCTCTGATCAAGTAAAGAAAAAAAAAAGAAGAAAAAATATTCTGAGCCATTGTACAGAACCAAACATAAACACACACAGCTTGAATAGCAAAGCCAGATGAGCCTGGCAAAGAACAACAAAAGAACAATTCCTGCCAACACAAACTTCTGTAAAATCTGGAATCCCGGAAGTGGGAATCCGGATATAGTACAAAGCAAGATACAATTCTCAGATCAAAGGAAAAAAAGAAAAGAAATTCGTATGCAAACATCCAAACAGAACTTGGTTCTTGATCATAAAAGACCAAAGGCAATTATAAAGATTAAAAATTAGGCACTCGAATATAATATGAGAATCAAATTCAATGCGCTGAAATCCAGGACAAAATGCCGAATCATATGTCGAAGTTTCAGCAAAAATCGAAGGGTTTGCATTTCACCACAGTGGCCGATTGACTGATCGACTGGCCTTAGTGTCCAAGAGCTATGCAAGGTCAATGAAAGTTGCTGTGATGAGAGGCATTAAAGTAATTTTACCTCCTGGAATTCCTTAAGTGCATGCTAAAAGCTCAGTGCACTAACATTTTTGGATTCCACCCCAGTCGGAATCCAAGCTGCTGCGGCTTGGAAGTGAACTTGGCATCTCATCTCATATTTTCCTTATAGACCCCCTGGAAGGGGTTCCATAAGGGGTAAACAACATTACATGAAGCATACAGAAGGCCTACATACATTAGATAAGGCATTATATAAGGTATTACATAAGGAACACTTAGCAGCAGGATCCTATAGCCATTGAGTCACTGCAATGTTCTATTTCAGAACACTAAAAATGCCATACTGAACTATTAAAGCCTTCCTGGCAAAGTTCCTCTATACGGCATCCAAAACTGCTTCAATAAGCTGGTTCTTTGGCATAAAAAATATTGTGCCTCTTCAATCTTCGGAGTTCTGGTAGCCCACTGGCAGCCAGACAGTAGCCAGCTAGCTCTGATCCTAATAGCAAGTCACATGGGCTGGGATCCTGAGACAACCCGAAGCTGCCCGAAGTTTGCAAAATCAAACACCGGGACAGCTGGCCGTGGGACAAACGTAAACATGATACCAGCATGGCAGTGGCTGGCAAAGCCGGCTCGCACTCAGTGTATTCGGCTCATTTACACGTTGCCAGCTTGAATATATGAGCGGAAGTAAAAAAGTAAAAGGACTTTTGTAACTTCTCGCACTAGGGTTTGGTAACACTGCTAGTAACCAGCGCTGAATTTGTGTCGTCTGCAACACTTGTATGCAATGTGTCACTCTTATTCCCGCGTTAGTCGTTAGAGTGTAGCAGACCGTTAAACATGGCAGCTCCATTGTTGATCTGCACCAAGGAGGAAATAAGGGCAGTGATTCGCTTTTTCTTTGCGGAAGGTGTTAAACCTGCAGAAATTATTCGTCGAATGCAAGCACAGTATGGTGAAAGTTGTTTATCGCGAAGCAAGATCTACGAATGGATTGAGTGTTTCAACCAGGCAAGAACTTTTTTATGTGACAAGGAAAGATCGGGCAGGCCATCGGCGTCAACGACCGAGGACAATTTAAAGTCGTTGAGGGTATGGTGATGGAAAATAGACAAGTCACAGTGGATGAAAATCGCCAATACTTTACATATCAGTCATGGTTCAGCGTATTCCATCTTACACGACAGGCTAAATTTTCGGAAAGTGTGTGCAAGGTGGGTACCAAAAGAATTGTCAGCGCAGCTTAAGACACAAAGGTTGGACATCCCTCGTAAACATTTGGCCTGTTATCGTCACGAGGGAGATGAACTTTTACAGCAAATTGTTACTGTAGAGGAAACTTGGGTACATCATCACGAACCGGAAAGTAAGGCTGCGAGCAAGGTTTGGAAACACTCCTTATCACCAGAAGTTAAGAAATTTAAACATCAACCATCAGCTGGTAAGATTATGCTAACACTATTCTGGGACATGGAAGGTGTGGTAGCCGTTCATTTCATCCCAAGAAGCGAAACTGTGAACAGTGAGAACTATTGTGATGTGTTGCGAACTAAACTGAAACCTGCAATCAGATCCAAACGTCGTGGAAAACTGCGAAAAGGTGTCATTCTGCAGCAAGATAGCGCTCGGCCACATTCTGCTAAACGGACGGCCAAAACAATAAAGGGGTTGGGATTCAAATTGCTGTAACAATCGCCATACAGTCCAGACCTGGCTCCAAGCGATTTTCATGTTTGGACTATTGAAGGAAGCTCTCGGGGGAAGAAAATTTGCTACCGATGCAGACGTAATTGATGCGGTGCAAAATTGGTTACAGGTGCAACCAAAAAACTTTTTTCCGACGGACTCAAAAAACTTGTAAAACGTTGGGCAATGTGCGTTGAAGTGCAGGAAGGTTACGTAGAAAAATAATGTATGTCTCAGTTTTCAATCATTAAAATAAATGCACCTTTTCTCAAAAGTCCCTTTACTTTTTGACTTCCCCTCGTATGTAGTTGCATTCTGGAATGTGATCACTTTTGCAAGATTTCGCGCGACTCGGCACGCACTGGGCACCGCGCTTTGGACACGCACTGGGCACCGCGCTTTGCACAGTGCAACAAACGGCGTCCGATGCCAAGACGCGTAATCGCACATAAGGGATCGTGAAAGTCATCCCTCGAGGATGCTTGCTCGCAGCGATTACGTCCGCCACCGGCGACATTGATAAGTTGGCGTTTTGACATCATTTGACAAGACCTAA
Organism: Dermacentor silvarum; assembly: GCF_013339745.2. NCBI lineage: Eukaryota > Metazoa > Arthropoda > Arachnida > Ixodida > Ixodidae > Dermacentor > Dermacentor silvarum. The sequence goes on from NC_051164.1 coordinate 94,633,981, forward strand.
AGAACAAGATATCGGGTATGTCTTATACGCATAAAATTTCTTGCCAACATGCTTACACGATTTCAGAAAGTTTGTTCCAGCTGATGGTGCTTCTCTTCTGCCCCTATGCTGAAGGAGCTGGGGCTGCGGTTGGCACATGAAAATGCATGCCGCCGGTGACGAGCACAAAGTTTTGCACGAAAAAAATAGTATTGGTAGATCGTGAGAGCAATAAGCTAATGGACGTGCCGCCATTACTAAACCAGTGCAATCCTTAAACATCAACAATCTATAGTTAGAGGACACATTGGTTTCGAGCTGCCACCCAAGCATACAGTGGAGAGATGGGGTGAACACTGTCAAGCTGCGACACCTTCGCTAACAGCAGACAAAGAAGATATCCCCACATATACGCGAGAGATGTGAAAAGGGATACGACCAGAGAAAAATAAAACAAAAAGGCACCGTAACCTGTAGAAATGAACGTCTCCAACTTCGAAGGTACTACCACTTGCCTGGAACACAATGCAGATAGCATGCCCACATGATTGAGAGCGCGGAGAGCAGTTAACGGCCGGGATGAAGCCTTCACGGGACATACACACACACAAAAGAAAGCTTCAAATGATTCACCGCTGCTCGTATCGCACCAGCTCGCAAGGCGGAACGGTGCGTTCAAACCATAGAGGATAACACTAGAAGTAATGCAATCCGTAGGTGACCACAGCCAGTTGGCTGAGGTAGGTAAAAGTCCTCAAGCGCCCATGTTGCAATCGGTCAAATCACCACAAAGATGGTGGCAAGCACTCATCGCCTCTTTATGTCGTCTGCTAGCCAGAGAACTTCCACAGAGCAGCCAGACCAAAATCGTTCTGGCTGGTTCTGGCAGCCCATGGGCAGCCAGAACTGTCTGGCCCGAGTAAAGCAAATGCGTGGCGGAAGTGAGTCGTGTGGAGAGTGGAGCAACCCGGAAAAAAAAATAATAATAGGGCCCTCTGGATGGCTCTGGTAGCCAGCGGGTAGCCAGAAGCGGAAAATTGAATGGGTCCATTATTGCATCAAGCTCAAAGAACTCAATGTTGCCACAAGACAGCAGTGGCAACAAGAAACCATGAGCTATAAGGCAAAGTTCCCAACTGCAAATGAAAATCTAATGCAAAACTTCCTCGTAATATCATAGCATAAGAAACTGCCCTGGTTTACACGCTTGAACATCTCGCACCCCTTGCACATCTTAGTCGTGCACATTTTGCACACATATACAACTACTCTTCATCAACTAAGTCTGCCAAGGCTATGTGGTGTGAACCACGAATCTAGTGCACAAAGTCGTGCGAACTTGAATTGAAAGCCACATTGGTTCTACAAACAGAAAATAAATAAAAAGCACAAGGCTATGATATTGTGGGTGCAAACTGACAGTTAGGTCAATTCAATGGTAATAAAACAAAGACCACACGGCTCGAAGTAGTGTGAGCTTAATTGATATTTATATTAATCCAGTGATAAGACAAACTGTAAAATTGACTAGCTACAAGTAACATTGATGTGCTTGAAACAGTTCATACATTATTTAATTTTATTTCTTTATTTTACCCACAAATCTAAAGGCATTACAAAGAGGAGTGGGTAAAAAATGCGAGCAATATAAAACAGATAAAAAATGCAGTGAGTAATAATAACAATCAAAATTTAACATAGCAGTTTAGTATACAATGCTGGCTAGTGCATTGCGAAACATTATTTATCATCATTGATCATCGCGAAATGTTGATTAAAGGGACACCAAAGAGAAACACTTAATCATTTTACACTGATAAAAAATTCTTTCACAACTATATTTTCGTGAATTTCACAGTAACAGGCCAATTCTCAGATGAGAATACGAAGGTCAAAGTTCAATTTTATGAATTTCGTGCTGAAACCTCAGCGTCAGTATGTCAGTGTGAGACGTCACAAATTTTAAAGTTTTTTTCTTTTGTTTGTAATTGGGCTGCCTCGGACCAATAACTTGGCAAGTTCAGCCTTTATCTCTATATACTACAGTCGATCTTTACCAATAAAAGTTAACTGGGGCCATGTAGATGGCCTCAAAATGCACGATATCATGGCAAGCTGGTGTGAGAATTCCAAGGCGTCGTGTCGTCGCCCCCCACTCGTCTTTCATTTTTTCTGTTTTTTCTTGCTTGCCAAGCCTCTGCTCACGGTAAGAACTGGCATTGTAGAAGGGTGATTTGCTAATACTGCGGAAATCACACTTCTCTGTAGTGTTCTTTTAAAGTCAAAAGTACACAGCATGACTGGCCCTCACCTTCAAGCACGGTGAGTGTGAACTGAGCCCTAACGGGCTCGCCAACACCATTTTCAGCGAGGCACTCGTAGGTGGCATTGTCCTTTCCGGCGCGAACAGGGTCGATGCGAAGCACCGACCCACCCGTCATCTCGGTCACCGTGTAGCGGTTGGTGGAGACACGTTTGCCATTTTTGCGCCATTCTATCTGTGGACGCGGGTTGCCGACGGCCGTGCAGACAAACACTGCCACCCGTCCGGTCACCACCGTCTGATCCCGAGGAAAGATGACGATGCTTGGCGGGTCTGTAAAAGATGCGATAACTGATAAATCGTCGAAAGGTTACATGTATAAAGTGTGTACACATGAGGAAAGAAATGGCTTTCAGGAACAGAGAGTTGGCGAAGTTTGTATGAATGGTTGGCCTAACAGCGCAAGTAACATGAAAACAGAGATGAGAGAATGACTGGTAAAGTTCTGACTTCAAACATTAAGTGTTATGATAAAGCCAAAGCTTGTCTGGTCATCTGCTCGTCTCTGTTTTCATCATACTTGTGCTGTTGGGTGAGCAAAATGTACAACACAAATGCCAAATGTCCACTAAGAGATCACACAGCGGCAGAAAAAGAGGAAGACACAAAACACAAAAACAATTTGCGAGTTCTATCGGGAAGGCAGCACAAACCCGTCAATCATGGGTGCGCATGTGCACTCTCAACAGATATAAGTTCAGGCATGAAAATTGTGTTTTTTTTTTTTTTGTGCAGGATAATTGAAGGCTGGCTTATGCACATCCTACTGCAATTACTTTAATGCCGAATCTTTCAAACCATGAGCCCTTACCAACTTGCTCAGCTTTCTGTCGTTTAAACCTTCTGAAGCTGCACTGTGGGCTATGAGGAAAACTGGCGGAAAACGCCGAATTGATTTTGACCACCTGGGGTTCTTGACTACACAGCTAAATCTAACCATACATGTGTGATTTTGCATTCTTGTCTCTATTGGAATGTGGCTGCCGCTGCCAATTCCGTGACATTTTGCTCAACTGGAGGACGCCATAGCCATTAAGTCACTACAGCAGTTGTGCAAGTGGGCACGAGTAATGAGATACTGCAGTGTGGATCTATTACTGTGCTAGCAGTTAAAAGGTTGAAACTGGGTTTGCTGTGTCCATCTATCCGTCAGTCCGGTGTAGGCCTGAAATACTCTTTGTAAATTTGATATTCGGTTTGTCAAAAATATTATTACACGCCAAGAGGAAGAAAGCGTCGCGGGCCATTTAAATTGACGAGGACAAAGTGGTTCCTGAGATTACATGGGGACAGGGTTCCTGTACTTAAAGGGCCTCTGAAACACTTTTCCAACTAACCATAGAATGACGTCACTATTAAATTACATCGCCTCATGGATCTCCTGCTGCAAACATTTTTCGAATCCTTAAAACAGAAACGAAGTTAGATGTAGTTATTGGACTGATCAGCCACTTTTACACTCCATTCATTTCCACTAGTGCACTGGAAGCTACACAGGGGAGATGGCAAGGGGACGCATGTGAGCAATGCCCCGCTGGCCGCACCCAAATGTGGCGGTCGCGGTATCTACGCTACGCCTTTCATCTTGAAGGCCACTCGCAGCAGACACAGCAACATGCAACTGGCGCATTTAGACCGGCAGTGCAAAGATGAAATTGCATTCTTGTCTTTTTGAGATCACAGACATACCTATATATATATATATATATATATATATATATATATATATTTAATTGATTTAACTGAAATGAGCAATAATTGTATTACTGAGAATGCACACGTGATCACGAAGTCAGCTAATAGCTGTTGTGGGTCCAGCTGCTTGTGATGACGTTGCATGCATGACGACATTGCAGTAGCGAGAGCAATTTTTCACTGCTTTTGACACGAGACAGTAAATTTTCTGCAGCATGCAGTGCAATAATATTTAGCCCACATGTTCACAGGTGACTTGTTAACAGATCAACGTTTTCTTGCTATGTTCAAGAAGTGTTTCAGGGCCCCTTTAATGTAATGTGAAAGCCAGCGATGTTCTTCCCATAACAATATTCATGGCAGTCCCCCATATTAACAGGCAAATGGAACCAGCTAACACAAAACCAAGATTACTTTCCTCCAAATAACTTTCACAGGTAAGGAAAGCTGAGAGGACTCTCTTCAGAAATTGCAGATGAGGCTGTCAGCAAATAGGATTTTTTAATTTTCTGTGTTTAATGCTCACTTTCATCACAATTCTTCTAACCCTTCAATGTAGTGTGCTTCGGAGGTTTTCTTCCACCCATTTTGACACAAAAACAGCTCTAGTCGTATTCTTGATATTTCTATGCCAAGCGACTTAACTGCACTTAGGAACATGCTCTTGCCAAACTGCAACACACAAGTGTTATGCTACAATTTGTGAATTGTCAATACATTCACCTGTGCAACTAGAAACCGAGTAAGATGACAACAACCAATACATTTTTCCCATCCAGTGTTGCTTTTACTGTGTGTAATTCGATCAGAAACCAAACGAATTTTGGTGGGTTTTCCAGCCACTTGCAACCTAATACCCCTGTGAAACCGGCCCTCGAAAGTCTATTGAGCAAAAAGACTTCTCCCAAAAAAGAGTTTCACCCGCAGACACACAAAAGGGAGCGATCTCTCTTTCAGAAGCGGTCTTTTCTGGAAGAGGAGTTCGCCAATCTCCTTTACGGCCAAAAAGGAGTTGCCTCGAAACCAGTGGGCACGAGCAATTATATATTAAACAAAATAATCGAATGCGTAATTTTCTGTCGCCTAGGCTCATCATAAAAAATAATTTTATGTCTCGCAGAAGATGTAGTAAACCCAGTAATGCTAGTTTTCTTCTGTACTCTCGTAAGCAGGTCGAACGGGCTGGGGATGTCACGTGATGACGCTCTTTAAACTACTATAATAAATCTTTATATTAACATTTCTTATATTAAACTTAATTGAAAAACATGTAAACAATAAGTTTTCGCTTTATAATTTGAGATAAATAAGTTTTTTTGGCCGATATTGTTTCGAACGCTAGCGCCATGCTTTCGGTAGTGTGTCCAGAAGGAAACACTAAAAGGAGATCGTCGGCGCCGTGTGTCTGCTGCGCAACACCTCTACATTCAAAAGTCTTTCAGCTTGGTAAAAGACCGCTTGTGTAAAAGAGTTATTGCGTGCTCGTGTGACAGAGGTATTAGTCTGCTGACTGCCAAAGGAGAAAACAATGCTTTCGTCTTTAGGAAGATTGTATTGATTGGTCCCTTATGAGAAAGATTCCACATGATATCGTTAGTACAATAACCTTCACAATATAACACACCTTGAATGCAAGATGCCTTCATGGAATTTTTAGCAATAAATAGGAATCAATCTTTATACCATTGTAAACATTTAGGGTTGCATTTCGCGCATTTCAACACAGTATTCAGAATATCAATGTATTTCTGCTAGCCTGTTAAATGCCTTTGTAATGTCAGAAAAACAAATGATAAACAGCTGCTACCAGCTTAGCTATCTTGTGGTCATTACAACCCGATGGAGACTTTTCAGATGCCCTGCATTAGATATCACAGAATGCAACAGTTATGGCTGAAGACTCGACATTTTGATTCAATATGAATGACAGACAGTCTGTTTAGGATTACTGCAAGAAATAATTTCAAAAGTTGTAAAGGAAGGAAGGACGGAGAGGAAAACTGTCTTTTGAATCCACATGCAGCATCTGTGCCACATCCTGTATCTGTCTGGCACGGTGACGTTCTAAAGTCAAATATGCAGCAGATTGGACACCTACGTCTTCCGCAGCTCAGCCACGCACTGGCGAGCATGACTGAGAGCGAGCCGCATACTTGAGCACTCAACTCGTGACCAGTCAAGCGCGAGCGAGGTTTTCAAAAACCAGCAGTAAACAACACGTGCGCCTGCCAAGGTGTCTGCCAAAGCGGGTTCAGCCGTTCAGGAGTTATATTTAGTGCAACGCGCGCAGTGCCAGAACCAACTCCAAGGCCTCCGGAGAAATTTTGTAAAGACCCACAGCAGCGCAGAATGACCCAGCAAAACAGGCATGCATAACTGAAAGTAATCTCACGTTTTCAGCATGAACTCCTGTTGCTTAGGAAGTGCACTATGTGATTTTACGGGTATATTTGCAAGCACTCTAAGTGATACAAGGCAAACAGAAAAGTATGCCTTAAATTCCAGAGAAGATCACAAGCATACATTAAATTGAGGGACCACACAATCCATCAGTTTCTTAAATACTTGCTAAGTACACCGTGCTGCTAATACCAACGTTGCTAATACAGCATCATTACCCTAGCAAAGCAGTTGAGTGCAGTATTTGCTTGTTTTTAGCTCCCTTTCAGCGTTCAACATGACAGTTCCAGGCAACGTTCGCGCATGCGCGAAACTTGCAAGCGCTACAAATACACGCAAAGAAAGATGATAAATAACGCGGGGCTCAGCAACAAAAGAACAATGCTGGTCATTAAAGTCACGTTTTCGATAGCTGTGATCACTTATGCGCCCGACGATGAGGGGTAGCGAAAGTACCAACACACCTCCCTCCGTTCATAATTCAGCGGTGTAATGATGGCAGCACAGTCTGATGCGCGGAACTTCGACATTTTTTGTCACAGTGAAGCGTTTCAACATTGCGACAAACGGCTTTACGTTAGTACCATAGGAAATACAAATGTAGCGTTAAGGAAACTATATAAGTATGTTAAAAAGGGAGAGTGATGTAACGGTTCTGATAAAGGATGATAGCAGCGTAGCACAGCGTCAAGTTGTTTTTCTACGGACCCGGTCGACTCGCGACCTCCACGGGATATTTGTTTACGTCGGACACTTTCAAGGCAACGTACGCGATAGAACACATTTCCGTGGGTTCTTTTATCATCCCCGCGGCTGAAAGCACGCGTGCGTAGCCACTGATAAAAAGCCGGTGCTCAAACATCGACCAGTTCGTCCGCATCTGTTCGGCTCAACCGGCGTGACCCCAAGATATGGCCGAGATAGCAGTACCGTGCAGTATGACGCCGACTGCGCCCGGCGAAACGCTTAACGCGCGCGGTCCGTTAATTCAAACATTGCCGAGAATTTATTTTACTTATCGGGAGGGAAACAGTTACAAGAAATCTTGTAGTGGACAGCGAAATAGAGTAATAAAGGCTTGGTGACAACTTGCGGCGCGAGAAGATAGGTCTCCAAAAAGCAGAATTTCGACCCGAATTAATTATCGAGTACAAGAAGTCAGTTTGAGCTACCAGCGATTTTAGGCGTCTACTTTCGTAATTCCCGACGCAAAACCCAAGTCTGGACCGGCGTTAAAACAGAATGGGCGTGTATAAGCTGTCGCCGTCATCGGCAAGTGTCAAGCGCGCACCGCGCGCCGCTCACGAACGGGGCTCCGCGAAAGCGCTCGCGAGATTTACGGGCGCGACATTATAGCACCGCAATAAAGCAACGAACGTATATTTATATGCGCGTGCATGCGCGCACGAGAACAATCGGGCACAAACAGAGCGCGACGATGGTTCAACACAGAACCGTTCTTTTTTTCCTCTCTTTCTTATTCCGTGCGGTGTTGCTTCCAATGGCAGCTGCCGCTGCGATGAGGGATGTCCCGAGCGGCGCATAGACGACAACGTCTCGAAGGAAATCGAAACCGCGTACAGACGCGTGATTGAGCGCACGGCGTTCGGAAAGGCCATTCGAGGCCGAACTGACCTTCGGTGGGCAGGACCGCAGATGCAACTTGCAGCGAGACGAGCGCTTGGAGGAGATGCCAGAGCATAGCGGACCCCTCATCCGAATAAACGTCCACATCAAGAGTCCACCGCGGCAGTAGTAGTACTACGACCCTCCACACCGACACACCGCATTTCCGACAAGCTGCGTGCACTCCTGAAATTTCACATCGCTGGCTCCTGGGAGGTTGTACGAGAAGGTGAAAAAAAAGATGGTTCGTTCACGTCGGCACTTTGATAAGGCATACGCCTAACGCTAGCCGCGCCAGTGCTAGAGGTGGTGGTGGTGGGGGGGGCAGTTTCAGGCACTTTTTTTTTTTTCTTCTGTGGATATTTTGCGCCCCCCCTCCTCCGAGCCAGCGAGCGTACAAGCCAAGCGGGGGGCCGGAGAGAGATGCCGAACCTCCGCCAACGCCAATTGGCGGAAGGTTACGCGAAACCAAGGCGACTAAGCGCACTTACACGATGGAAATATTTTTCTTTTCAGCGACGATTACTGCGAATCGTTTATAAAGCAATAATAAAGGAGAGAAGTTCGGTTAGGCGAACTTTACGACCTCTTAGAATGACGACTGAGATTGCACTCTTTTGCCGCTCGCCGGAATCAATAAACAGCCGGCGAGCACCCTTCTGCACAGGGTGGCCATTCGCCGAGACGCCGTTTTTCTCTCGCGGTTGCCAGACGAAAAGAGCAAAGGACCTGACACTGTCCAGAAACGCCCGCTGAAAAGCAATCAATAACGCTGTCACGCCCGAGTCTAAGGGCGTGTGTGCTGTACCCTTCGGGGCCGGGACGGCGTGTAGCGGTGCATATTTGATGACGGCCGCTTCAGTGCTCCGTAATTGCGCCTCCGAGCTCTTTCTGGAAGCGCCCGCGCTCACGGCTCGTTTAAGTGACCATCAACGCGCTGTCGCTCGAGTGCTTTAGCATTTGTTCGGGTATGGCTTTTAAAAATATATGGGGATCACGGCGAAAGGAGAGCATAATGCCCGAATAACAGAACGTGCAAACGACACTTTTTTTTTGTTACAAGCTGAATGCAAATTGTGTCAAGTGATCATGCATATAAACTAGAGGGGGGTGTGCATGCGTATAGACTTCTCTCCAACATCTCAGGCGTACAAAACATGGTCAGCTCAACATAATTGCTTTATTTTTCGTGGCAGATATTTCCATAAAGTTTCATATTGCAAACACTCGTGCCACAGCAACGTCCACCCATAAAGAGTTAAACATACATGGGTATGTATATATAAGTGACACAAGAGGTCTGTCATTATAATCTGAAAGCGCATAAGATAAAATGTCTACGAGAACAGTTTTCAAGCTTCAACCAATGCGTCCTAGCGACATCTGCGTTAAGCTGTGACTGGGCCAACAATTTAAAGCATTAATTTGTCTTAGCTGTCATTTGCATGTAAACAACATTCTTCTGAAATCTTTACTGCTTATTCAGTTTTATATATATATATATATATATATATATATATATATATATAATATGGATCATAAGGTGATTAGTTAAAAACTTAATTGGTGAATTTTTAATGTTAGCCAATAATACATTTTAATTTTTGTGCAAGTAATGTCGCCCTCTTCGAGTAGACCAGCTCATGAACTATATTTGTGCAATCTGCCACAGGCAACTTTTAAAAACATTTGATAGTGTTTGCTGAAACACCCGGTATATTCCACCTACGTGAACATATGTCATGCCACTCGGCCCTTATTTGCGACTTCGCCTGCCACCCAAGCTAGGGCAGACCCTTCCGTTTCGAAACAACTTTTGTTGCATTCGGCTGGTAGTCGCTTTCATACATGCATCTTCATTCCTAATCGGAATGACCACCTTACTCATCCGAATGTAAAACGAGGAAACTTGAGAGCACCTCCTGTACCACTGCCCTCGCTTCCATCGACGGTTAGCGACAATCTATGTCTGCTAGTGAACGCCGGGCGGACACAGAAGAGGGGCCTGCTTTATAGCACCACAAGCGCCCATATATCCAACGCACCGGCCGGCATGTGCCCTTCACGTCGTCCGGTGACGCGTCCGCGCTTCTGCGTACTCCACGTGCTCTTTTCCCATGTCGCTATTGCCTGCCCGTCAGCCTTTTTGCAGAATGTAACAATTGCCTGTTGCACTGAAAGTTTGCTGTTAACACTGTTCGTTATTGCTGTGTGTACGCGCATTAGTAATAGCTCCTGGAGAGCCGCCTAAAGGGAGAGTAAAGAGAAACAATTTGTCAGTTTACACTGGTAAAGTGTTCTTTGAAACCTCTACTTTCGTTAATCTTGCGGTGAGAGGGATTACTGGAAGAACAAGTTAAGGCAAAGCTTCCTTCTTTTCATTTTAAATTTCGCGCTGACCCTTCAGCACCGGTACGTCAGTGTAATGTCACAGATTCCAAAGTTTCGTTTCTCGTATTTGGGTCGATGTGACTCTGTAGAAGTTCTTGAAACTTAATTGCTATGTTCAGTCATTGGCTTTCTTTAAACACGACTTAGCCCGTCTTTACCAATAGAAAATTAACTAGGCCAGAGCAGATGTCGTCAAGGTCCATGACGTCACGGCGGCGTAGCTACTCGTGTTTCGTTTTTAGCGTTTATTTTTCTGGCTTACCAAGTCTCCTTTTACAGTACGAATGACTTTTTTTTCTTTTTTGGTATTATAAAAAGGGTAGTTAATTTATACAGCTTAAGTTATTATTTAGTGTGTGCCGTAATTAAAGCGAGGGAGATTGCTGACCATGCGCTTAGAAGAGCAAGTCATCAGTGTTATCATCATTGATCCCCTATTTAATGTCCACTACAAGGACGAACATCCCTCCCAACAAATTCGAAATATGCGGTGAATCACGACAACGGCAAAAATTCGCCTGGAGTATCCATATAACTGCAATAGCAATAAGTGCTGACAAGACTAGAAAAAACGCTGACCATGACGTCACTGCACATTAGTGACATGTGCAGGTGACGAATTTCAAGGCAGCGTCACCCCCTGTCTCTCGTACTTTGCATGTTTTTTTTATTTTTTTGTTTACTAAGCCTCTTAATTCTTACGGTAAGAGTGGCCTAATTTTATGGTATTGTAGAAGAATAACTTACTCTAAATCTTGCTCAAAGTGTCCCTCTAAATTGCAAGTTTCTGTCCCTTAGGTTCGTATGTACCAGTAGTATATGCCATGATATTAAACTTTTACTTTCCACGGTAATGCGGTAAGCTATCGGTCAGAACATGGCAGCGCCAGCCATATGCGTTCCAACCAAAGGGGTGGACACTGGAGTGGACGTGATGCTCTACAGTGAAGCGAGATTGCCGCCATCTTATACTTCAAGCACGAAAAAAAAAAAAAGAAAAAAAATGTCCGACGATTACGATACTCCTTAATGCGAAATTTGAGCGCAGCTGTATACGCGTTTTCATTTCGCGATATATTCAGGCAAAGAATTTGAGACCGAAATCTCCTCACCGACTGGCAGTGGGCCAGTGCCGTCAGCACTTTCGAACACTGGCCAGCACTTTCGAAGAGGGAGGTACAACGCTGGCCTGATGAGCGGCATCGAAGCCAGCTGTAGAAGAAGACGATGACGAACGCGCGAGCATTAGCACGAGCGCGAGGAGCAGTATGGGAACGCTGGCTTGATGAGCGACATTGGAGCCAGCTGTGGAAGACGATGACGACGAACGCGCGAGCAGTGGCACGAGCGCGTTCGCGCGGTTACGCCGAGGGACGCCGACGCTCAACCCAGGAACGGACGCCTAAGAGCTGCGCTCAAAAAAGAAAAAGGCAAAGAAAACGCTTTCTTCCCACTTAGTGCGGGTAAATTTCCCCTTGCAGTTACTGTTAGACTTGTGTTTTAGGGTTGTTGGTTTTAGGTTTAAACTTGAACTTCCTTGCAAACTTTATGGGAGATCACGAAATCAATCCTGAGCTGAAGATCGCGTTATAGCTAGAAACAGCATATTCTTAGATTTCAATCATATTAGCATTTACATTCAAAGAGTAAGAACACTTGAAATGTGAGCGAGGTCAAGCTGCACGCGACTCTCTCAGTGTTGAAGTGTGGGCGAACGCTCACACTTCAACAATATTAACGTTTAAAAATGAAAAACTTGAAGACAATCGTATTCGAAAACAACTACATTTTATATGACATTTCTAAAGCGCACGTGTTCCGAAAAAGTGGCAGCTTCGCGCGAAAGGCAAAGAATCGATTTGCGATAGGAGGAGGAGGAGTAGATTTTAATGAAGAGAAGGGAGGAGAGGTCGGCCTGGAGAGAGTGTCTCTAGCCTGCTACTCCTCACTGGGGTAAGAGGAAGCGGGAGACACAGGGAGAGGTAGGTGGCAAGTGATTATCATATGGTACAATGAGCTACTATAAATGCATGCTGTCCAATACGCGGATGTGCGCTTTAGACACACTATACACTCAGGAGTAAGCTTGTACACACAAAACGTCATCGCGCAAAGACATTTCGTACTGTCTTCACTTTTCAAAAAGGCCTGTTTTCACAGGTCCTAGAGACGACCGTCTAATCCAGTATATGGTCTATTGTCTCGGATGTGAGACAGACGCTACAGTCAGAGTCCCAATACTAATTTGCGATAGCAAATTAGTAGACAACTACACGAAGTAAGGACAGTAGTTCTATCGGCTGTATAAACTTGTAAACATTCGCCTACTAACTAAATTAACAAGCATGATGTCACGCGCGCACCGACAAACATGAACGTATCTCACCCAATGAACGCGCACACTCGCTGTCAAAACGCTGGAGTGAGAAAGCGCGGTTGAGCAGCGACCAAATTGACCTTCGTGCTGCCTCTCGTTTCGATGCGAACTAAGCGGCGAGAACACAGCGCAAACAAAGCTATCAGCACTCGGGGCATTCTGTCCCCAGCGCAGATCACTTTCAAGATAGGGCCTGCGCGGCCGCGCCCTCGAGTAGAACCCCCTCCCCCTCTCCTCCCCCCGGTGCTTTGCGCGCGACGGAAGACGGCGCGATTCCTCCCCGCTTTCCTCCGTAGAGGGCGCGAGATTGAGCCACCATTATCCATTCTAGCCACTGTACCACCATCGTCGGCTCACCCTCGCACACTTTCACTCCCACATACAGCATGCGGCGCGCGGCGACGATGTTATTGCCCTTGGACTTTATACAGAACATCAGAGTGACGCCGGCAGAAGTGCGCCTGGAATGTCCATATAATTGCTACCAAAATAATATTCACCATCAAAATTGACGCACAACACGCTGATTTCGCATTGAGAGGCGCGGGAGCCCCGTACACAAACTTGAACCCCCCCGTGAGTAGAACTTAAGCGCATAGAAAAGGGGGAGTAGAACTTAAGCGCGAAATGGCGCAAGGGAGAGGGAAGTGGACATAACACAAGCGATGGATTACAAACTAGCCCGCTCTCAAGCCTTGTTGAAAGGTGGATGCCAGTTTCAGCTTTGCTAGTCGAAAGGAGAAGTGCAGCTGTCATCAGCACCACCCGGACTGCAGAGTACCACAGAATAGAATTCGCAGCACTTTTAAGGGGCCGCCATTTTTTGCCAAGGACTTATGTATACGGGAAGTGGCAGATAGAAGGAAATAGCAACCGCGATTACACTTAGCCTGTTTTATCGCATGCTTGCCGCCAATGTCCGCCCGCCGTGGCATTGTCATCAGCCGCCGCGTCATCAAACCGGCCCGCAGCCCAAACGCGAGCTGCGCCTACAGCTGGCGTCGGGGGTCGAGATTAGGTGCGCTCGCTACAAACGCGGGTGTGCAAGAATGAAACATTCTGTTCTATACAGAACCTTAGTCGGGTAGCTAAGTTATATACCACAAAACCCGAAGCAGAGGTTGTACAGCCCCAAACACCCCGCAAGAGAGACCCACCTAAAGCTTCGCTTAGAGGCGTTGTTAGCAGTCCGGCCGCAAGGCGGCGTCCATGTGGCACACCGTGCCGTCGCAAGACGGTGGACGACTCGCTTCAGGATTTTCCGAGAAAAACATGGCTAGTCGGACATTTATCAGAGCAAGCGCAAAACCTGCTGCTTACCCACTGGCATAGCACCACAGAACGTGTGAACGAAACGCATATACGACTTATCAGGGCGATTATATATATATATATATATATATATATATATATATATATATATATATATATATTGCCGACAAAACTGGCGAAAATAAGTCGCGCATGCGAATGTGTGTGCACACATATTTCGTATTATGCCTAATGGGCAAGCTTTCGAAATTAAAACACAAAGTGTGTACCCCTTCACTAAAAGAGATCTTGACAGAGGTGTGTCATTTCCGTTCCACGGTGTAATATTTCCTTTTCATGCCCGCATATCTTGGAATATAAGTGGAAGCGAAATTTTCGCGAAGCCGTAAGTTGAATGCTATAATACTGAATGCGATGCGCACAATTGCCTCTGCTGTCATCCTAAGTAAGCAATGTGTAATCTCACGCACATGCGAAATGCTCCGCACAGGGAACGCACAGGTTTATGCTCCGCACAGGGAACGTATTTTGCGACGATCACTTCGGCCCTACTATCGCCTTCGCGTGACGTAGTGCTCAACCAGCCAATCAGCGCTCGCCTGACGGCGACACTATTGCCAAAAGTGATTGTCGCAGAATACGTCCCCAGGTCGCAACCTTTATTTTTGTCGTGCAATGCGCCACAACACCGTTCACAAGCTATGCCGAAATGCAGACAGCAGTTAGTGCGAATGCACACCGTCGAATGAGGTCGACGTTGTGACGTCACGAGGATGAAAGGCGATGTGTGCTGTTTGTCGAGGGATTGAACTGAGAGGAGAGGTGTATGTTTAGGGAGAAGCACGTACGAGACGAAAGACAGTGGTAAGGTTTAGCATGTCATTCGTCGGTTTCACTCCCGAGTCTACGACCTAATAGAAAATGCAGCACGCGTCCACATGCTTTTCCGTTCTCGTAATGCCTATATAGTCAATGTTTAACGCTTGTAGGGGCATTCATGTTATTTGATGTTATAGTTCAGCGGAAATCCGCTAGGTGGAGATAATTAAAGGGAAACTGAGACATCCACCCAAATGTAGCAATTTGCTACTATGGAAACCCAACCGGGTTCCTCGAAAGAAAGCCTCGCAGTTGAAGAAAAATTCGTCCTGGTCCGGGACTCGAAGCCGCGGGACCATCGCCTTTCCGGGGCAGCCGCTCTACCATCTGAGCTAACCAGGCGGCTCAGATGGTAGCGGACATTCAATTCCTCAGAAATTACGAAGACTCGCCAGAAAATGCACGAAGCATCATCCTATATACCACCTTGACTCCTTTGAAATTGAGTCTGCCGCGCCTACGAACAAGAATATGCAACTTTCATATATTTACAACCGACCGTTTTAATTGGCGACTGAAGAAAACATGCATAGAAATCAGTGCTCGAAGTCACGCAGTGACGTCTCGCTGTTTCATTCTGCGGAAATGCGAGAGAACTAAAAAAAGAAAAAGGAGAACCTTTGTTCGCAATTTGCTTTATCAATAACTCTCTCTACATATATTTTTTCCTCGCCGCATGAATGCTGAGAAAGTTCGAAAGCATCGTTGCAACAGTCTCGCGTGATACAGCGGAGGAGGAGGAAATAACTTTATTTTAGGCCGCCACTAAGGCCCAGTAAAGAAGAGCGATTGCTCCGCTAAGGCCCGTTGTTGATCCGCGCTTGCCTTTGCCACTCTTTTAAAGGAATTGCATATGCATTGCGCTTACGACGCGCCTCAAACGCCGTCTGCGGAGGGGATCTGCTGCTGTGCACTCTCGAGTTCAATTTTGCCATGGTGATCGCATTCCGATGGGGGCAGAATAATAATAATAATAATAATAATAATAATAATAATAATAATAATAATAATAATAATAATAATAATAATAATAATAATAATAATAATAATAAACAGACTTCAGCTCCGAACTCACTTTCGTCTACTGAGACCGCAGTTTGGGCGAGTTGGCAATTGTAATCCACATAGGGCGGGCTCTCCGCACAAACAGAGGACGAAAACACACGAACACATTTGTCTGTCATGAAGCACCTGCGCCTGCCGCTTTATGTGTTTTGGTTTTCTATTTTTGCTCAGAACACGCCGATATGAATAACTCGATTACTACTGCATCCCCACATCGGGCCGTAAATGTCAATGAATGAATGAATGAATGAATTAATCAATCAATTAATCAACAAAACGTTGCCTCTGCGAGCGTGAGTGCGAAACAGCGCGCGCTGCTTCCTGAAAAGTGTACGGCGAAGTTGGCTTTTCCGCAATAACTGTGTATATGTGGAGAAACCCGCTTCCCTCACTGCGTTGGTTCTACGGGTGATGATCTGCGTACATTTGAATTAGGTACGTAGGTTAACTGGGTGGTCAAGTAGAGAGACTTCTGGAAAAGCATGATTTCATTTATGCATGTTACGCTTCCGCAACGTGCATTAAAAGATAACAAAACACAGATAATGATTCGCCGCTTTGCATCCATGTTATGAGCTAATGAATAGACACTTAAACATGCAATTATAAGGGCACCGAGAAGCTCGAGGCAATGATTTGTCTCGGGAATCCTGTTACGATCGTTCCTACTTGCGCCTTAGTTTCAGGACTAGGAAAGACCTCTGGCGAAGCTATCACGCAACGAGAAATCGATCGTGCGCACAGGTGCACCAGGACATCGACAGGTGGCGCAACATGTTCACGAGTGAGACGTGGTTGCCCAAAGCCTCCGCGATGTGTTGAGCGCACTCGCAGATCTCGGAGGACATAGTAATTAGTACGTAGAGTGGCGCGGGATTTCAACATGGGTAGCACGGAGGAGGGTTGCGAAGGATAGCTGCGTGACGTATTGCTCCTCGATACATAGCTTATTTTCTTCCTCTGTGGATTTCAGGCGCTTCTACGGACTCTACGGCAGTACGAGATTTGAATATCGGTGAATATGGTGAAGGATGGTGAACACTGGTATTTCGAATGCTGACGGGAGAAAAGTTGCGCCCTGAAGAGCAGAACATGTCTAAGTGCATAAATGTAATAGAAGACCCAAGTTTGCTTGAAGACTATTTCAGTTTGTGCTTTGAACTAAATGACATTCGTGCTGCTAAGTATAAAAGTGGCGGTCAGGAGCTACGCGGTTAAAAAAAATCTATAACTGTTTAGTTCGAGTTTACCGGAGGAACATAAAAAAAAGTGAGCCACAGAGTCACAAGTTAGGGAGAGGCCTCGTCAGGTAATTTTGTGAGTGATAAATACAGAAAACAAAGGAAAATTTATATTTACGTGATATTCGGCTCAGAAAACTGATAGTGAGGGGGAAAATGAATGGACCTCCAAACACCTATAATGGTCCGATGCCTTGTTGGGTAAAAGGAAAGAAAGAGAACACATGAAGACTCCGACTACGCAAAATATCGATAGTAATATCGATACTACCGATAAATGCTGAGGACGTGGCTTAGTAACAGCAAATATAATGTACAGTTGTAGAGCTTGAAAATAACGTTGTGACACAAATTAACTTCTTGAGTATAACGGGCAAAGAAATAACATTGACACAACAACTCATCTATTGCATATCTATTGCTGCAACCTTACAACGCCATGTAAAGCGGTGAGGTACGTATCACGTTTCAAAGCGAATAGCTTTATTTGGCTCTTTCGTTCGTTTTCGTGGTGGTCGGTGGCAACACTTTCTCTGCCAGTGCAAAGGCATGCGCGAGCGCAACCGTGTTGCGGGGACCGTTTGTAGCTGAACGCCGGGTCTAGCTCCGTGAGACGCACGTGTTCTCGTACGAGAGCGCCGCGGCGTCTGAAGGTTTAAATCCTATGGTCGGTGGTGGAGCTGTGTCGCCTTTTCACGCCGCCTGTATTGTAACATAAATTACACCCCTAACAATAGGAGTGTAAAACAATTTACACCCTTAAACGCGAGTAAGGGTGTAAAATAATCCGCACCCCTAAAAGTAAGGGTGTAAATTATATAAACGTGAGTCAGGGTGTAAAATAATTTACACCCTTAATGGTGAGCAAGGGTTAAAATATTTTAGCCCCATAAACGGGAGTAAGGGTGTAAACTTAAAGTGCGTAAGGGTGTAAATTTGTCTAACTCACACCCGTACACCCTTTTTGGGCGCCCGGGTGTGACTTATAGACCGATGTACACCCCTATGTCTTTTAAGGGTGTAAAGTATTTTACAGTTTCGGTTGACCGTTGCGGTGCACGCTCGTCGCCGAAGTCCGTTGCGCTTCGCTTGTCGAGGTGCACCGTTTCCTCAAGCTTTCCGGATGCATAGCACAGCTTCGCTTAGACCGACTCCCTCACTACGTGAGATATGGTCGATCTGAAAGCGAATGGTCGGAGGAGCAACTGGCTTCCATGCGGAGTAAACGAGCGGAGAAGAAAGCGCAGGCATGTATAACCGTTTTCATGCATGCCGTCGTCGGGATTCCGTTTCGCCGTTACCGTCTCGGTCACGATGCCGTCGTCGTCTCATTCTGTCGTCGCCACGGCGTCATCCTAACGCTGCCATGCCATCTATACCAAAACGCGTCGAAGATACTTTGTGCCGCCGCCCGATCATCAAACATTGTTATGGACGCCAGCCCCCGACTTCGGAAGTATTTATTGCTACAGTGTGTCCATTTGATTTCTACAGTCCGCGTAATTATAAGCTAATCGTTTGCTTTGACTCTCTGATGGTTTCTGTAACATTTTTTTCAGCCTTAACTAATGAGGAGGAACGCTACTACTAAGAGACGTTTTACTAATAACTATACGCTTCCAATAAACGTAGTGCTAACGGCAACCCCTGCGCAAATATTAATGCTGAACCTCCATGACAGCTATAGTTAAACCAGGGTCCTTCAATGCTCTGTAAGCCGAAAGCCTCATATGCCCCATAAAGCAAAAAATCCGGCGTCCGTCCGGCGTTAACATCCGATGGTACCAAAACCCACGTGACCAAGTGATGACTTTAGGTTCCCGGCGCAGGACCTGCTGCGGCTCTCACTGCGAAAGCTCACGGTGAAGAAAAGCGAAGGAAGGTGAGTTAATTAAGGTGGATTAACGTGGATCAAGGTTGGCACAAATTAGAGCAAGGTGGATTAAAGTGGATTAAGGTTGGTACAAATTAGAGCGAGGTGGATTAAGGTGGAGTTTAAATATAAGGTGACAACTTAGACAAATCCTCATGCTTTCGCTTTCAAATCCCGTAAGGATGCTTAAAGGGGCCCTGAACGACTTTTTATCGAAGTGGAGAAATGCATTTGAAATAAAATTGGGCTATTTCAGAAACACTCTGCCGCAAAAAGTACTCCAATGCATTCAGCAGAAGCGGAGCTATTGGCAATCAAACATCTCCTTCGCGGTGTTTCCACTCCTTATTCAATGCCTTGCACTGCGAAGGCTACGGCAGAGTGGGGGATGAATTTTGGATGTTCACGTAGACGCCAATATTTCCTATTTGGGCGCCTACGACTTGCCAAACGTAACCAAACGTGCCAAACACGGTTTTCCTCAGCGAGCCGCAGTGCGCTCAGCCGGTGAACTCGTCGCGGTACGCCGCGGCGCCCGCGGTATCTAGGCTGCGTCGCAGACCACGAGCTACAAGCAACAGCAGCGTTTACTTTGTGTACGACAGGGCTACAGTGCGCGCTAGCGCTCATATGCTCCTGTCTGGTCGTGCTACATGGTGCGGACCGGCTTTGTCCTGGACCGCACTTGACCGACGGATAGTAGCCAAACCCAACTTGCGCATTTTGAAGCGCTATCAAAGCTCAATACGACGCGAAGTCTGCCAAGGCGTCTAACCAGGAGCGGCCAGGAGTGGCGAGCGCGTGCTGGCAAGCGTGCGTGTGGTCTTACCTTAAGTTTCGCATGGTTCGTTGAGTGTTCAAAACTTGGAGGACGCTTAAGCTTCTCCTTTAAGAGTAGAACGCGATAGCGTTATCGGGACCCGTTCGCATCGCATCGTTCGCATACGGCAAGTAGGCTTCATTCACTGCAACACTGAACGTGGGAAAGCCAGCTTACAAAGAACAAGCTTACGCCGATCCCCTTAAAGTCGGCTTCACCTTTAAACTGAAGTGCATTGCTAGAAAGACGTTTTCAAGGGGCAATATAAGTGGTCTTATATTAAAATGTGAAGTCTCTAGCACCTTTTTTTATTATGTTCTTAATTGTTTGCTATTGCCCCTACGCGCGCAGGTCTGGTAGAAATGTTCGAGTTTCATCGTAGCAGAATTAGGTTTTCTAGTACATTCAAATTACAATCCGAAGCCCATTGGCAAACAATCCGACGGCGAATCCGACGCCGAATGGTAAAGTCGTACTTTACCAATTTTCTGACGGATTTCACTGTGAGAAATTCAATTTTTGTTCACCAAAACCTTGCACCACGTGGAGGGCCTGCGCGGTTGGATGATTTTCTCCGCCCCCCGCAATCACAAGCCGGTTGCCGACGCCGGATTTTCTGCGACACGGGGCCCTAAACGCTATCGCGTTAAAACCAGTTCAAATTAGCGAGACCCGACGGCTACGAAACCGATAAGCAGATTGGCCAAAGATTAATTCTATACGCGGGCGGCCGCGGCCGAGCGTGAAGGACGTAATTATTATCGAAATTCGAAAGCATATTTGCACTTACTTCAGCCTGTTTATTAAACTGGTCAATAAATATACACAGTGACAGTAGGAAGAAGCGCACTGATCCAAACACCCTTCTTGATTGATGCCAGCTATTGGCCAGTATCAGCCGCGCATGGGAATCCGCTATATTACGAAATAAAGCGTCCAGGAAAGAGTGGGTAGCTGGCTTCTGTTGAAAAGAGAGCGTTTGAGAGAGCACGTCTGCAAGATTTGGCTAAGATGTTCACAGCAGCGTATGCTATCCGCGGATTGTCTTTTAGGTGTGAAGCACCTTATACGCTCGGACTGTCGGCGTCTCCTGTCGTCGTCACGGTAAGCAAGCGGCCGAGCGCGTGCCGAGCATCCCGCGTGCCGAGCGCTCCTGCATTCGTCGTCGTCGTCTTCCACAGCTGGCTGCGTTGCCGCTCGTCATTCCAGCGTACAATTTCACTTCTCCTCTGTCGTCGTAATGGCGAGGCCGCGTTTACGGGGTTATGAGCCATTGCTTAAGGTACTATGATTCCATTAGCGGTGCATCACTGCATGCTTCCCGGCTCCCCAGGTTTCACGTTAGTGGAGCTGCATTTCGCTCAACGGGTCATTTGACACTTACGCATAAAATTTAATTCACCGCTCAAACCGAGCCTACGACCACGGCCACTGGATAAAAAAATTACTCCATCTCCCGCTAAAGGGAACCATGTGCGGATGCGAAGCAGAACGTGAGGAGATGGGTAGCTTGAGCGGGAGATGGTTTCGCGGCAGCGGCCCGAGCGCTCATCGCGGCGCTGCACAGGAGAGAGAATGAGGCGCACGCGCTCCGTCATTTTCATACCGCGGAACTACCGTGGCGTCCCCAGCGGAGTGAGCAGCTGTCGCACCACCTGTCGAGCGCGCCGCTCCGGATTCCTAGAGGAGAGGGAGGGGACGCGCATGCGCTGTGGGGGTGTGGCACGCGGGCACCGCTCAGTAGATGATTCCTAGAGGAGAGAAAGGGGGAGCGTAAAAGAGGAGTGAGAGGGGGAGGGGACGCGCTAGCGCTGGGGGGGGGGGACGCGGGACAACAGACAGAGCTGCCAGCAAGAAATGCTTCGCATTTAAAAGGTGCGGCCTGCCGCGTCGGGCGCGCTGCTATGAGAGTGAACGTGACGGCCGTAGTTGCATTGTCGGCCGCTTGGTTGGGCCGAACGGCGCTAGCTCACGGGGTTGGAACGCGTCATGTCAGACAACAGCCCCCGGCGTGTGGCGCCGCGGCGGTTCACACCGTTTTCGATGGACGCGGCAGGCCGTACCTTTTTAGATGCGAAGCATCTTATGCTCGGGGCTATGTCACTCTCTCCCTCCGTCCCTCCGCCGTGCGGCGTTCACACCTCTACTGCGCATGCGCATGCTCCTCTCCTCTCGGCATTCCTCCTCTCCTCTCCGACGCTCCTCTCCTCTCTGGATTGCGCAACGAATGGCAACACCTGCGGCTCCGCGCGCGATAATAGAGAGGTTTAGCTTGTCCGGTAATCGGGTAAACGCGGGATGAGCGGGCGTTGGGGCGTTTTACCGGAATCGTAAACGTGAGCGGCCTGTATGGTGCTACCGCCTGGTGGCACAAAAATCAAACAGCCAAAAAATCAGCTAATATTGCAGTAACCAAGTATATTCTACTTCGCTGCTGGTGTAAATTTTCGGCGGCAACGTGATTACGCCACTGTCGAACATTTACACCAGCAGAGAAGTAGAATACACTTGGTTACTGCAATATTAGCTGTTTTTTGTCTGTTTGATTTCTTTGCCAGCAGGTGGTAGCACCATATAGGCCGCTCACGTTTACGGTTCCGGCAAAACGCCCCAACGCCCGGACCGCTCGCGTTTACCCGATTACCGGACAAGCTAAACCTCTCTAATGCGAAGCAGCTTAAGTTAGAGACGTGACGGTAGGCGCCCCAGAGGCACCGGCAACAGTCACCAACACCGCGCGCGTTCGATGCGAACGCGGGCAAAACGCCGACGGCGTTGACAACAGTTCTGCGCGTTGCTGGTGCTGCTGCATGTCCAAGTTTATACAGCTTATAAAACTACCTTGAGTCGACCCCATGGCTGCTTCGCATGCTACTCAGGGTTCCCCTACGGGAAGATGGTGTAATTTTTTATTGCGATAGCAATTATATGGACACTCAAAAGCAGATTTCTGCCGTCGGCGTCGCCGTCGCCGTGAGGTTCCGTATGACGTCAATGGAGATGAAATCGTGGCCGCGCGCCGCCGAACGCTGTATGTGCGAGTGAAAGGGCGCGAGGGACGCGCTCTTTCACGGGGAGTGAACGCACGGCGGAGAACAAACGCGCGTTCTGCGCCGTGCTTCCTTAAAGGCCCGACCACATTCGGCGTTTTCCCGGCGTTTCCTGGCGTTTCGTGACCCGGCGCCGCTCAGCGTGGACGCTGAGGGAGGCGCCAAGCCGAAACGTCGTACTCAAGGCACACCAGAAATCTCGGCGCCGGCGCCGCCGCCGGAAGCGGATCGATGAGCGCCGACTTGGCGCCGACCAATCAGCGCATGGCTGCGGCCGCGCTGCTGGCAACTTTTGCAAGCGACTTCCGCAGCAACCATTTCGCGTGCGTGCCACCATGTGGCGCCAGTGTCTCGTCGGCGAGGCGGCGCCGTCTGAGAAAGCAGCCGCTCGTACCATCGAGCGCGCTGCCGTGAATGTGTGTGCGTGTGTGTGTGTGTGTGCCGCAGAACTATAAACAGGGCTTAAAAACCTTAATCGGGAACATTACTCATAGTTCACTTGAATGACATTGCACACTGCTTCTGGTTAAATCTGTCTGGTCACATTGTGCGACGCTGGACTGGCGCTGTTTGCGTGCGTCTCATGTGGCTGGGTGACCTCTCCGGCGCCGTTGATGCAACGACGCCGAGAGACGCAACGGCAGGAAACGCCGGTGAAAACGCTGAATGTGGGCCGGGCTTAAGGGCTGCAGAAGTAGGCGTCTCTTTCCTCCTTTACAATCACCATATATGTAGAGCAAACGCGCCTTCTTCCGATGCGCGAGAGGCCGTGGGGGAGGGGGGGAAGGGGGAGGGAAGGGAGGCGACGTTTAGCTGCGGCACCAAGTGCCTATTTATATCAGAGGCTCCGGCAACAGTCACCAACGCCGCACGCATTTTGAGCGAACGCGGGCAAAATGCCGACGGCGTCGACAACAGTTCGGCGCGTTGCCGGTGCTGCTGCATGTCCAAGTTTATACAGCTGATAAAGCTAATATCATTACTCCGTATATCTCTCTACAAATTTGCTATCGCAATTGATGCTTCACCTTTCAGGTGAAACTGCGACAACTTTTTTAACCAGCGGCCGTGCTACGACTGAACTCGTGATAACTGTAAGAACTAATAAAAACTAAAACAGTAAGAAAGGCGTCCGTAATTTATTTTTATTGCGATATTGACACTCAAAAGCAGATTTCTGCCGTCGGCGTCGCCGTGAGGTTCCGTATGACGTCATTTGGAGAAGAAATCGTCGCCGCGCGCCGAACGCTGTATGTGCGAGTGAAAGGGCGCGAGGGGCGCGTCTTTCACGGGGAGTGAACGCACGGCGGAGAACAAACGCGCGTTCTGCGCCGTGCTCGCTTAAGGGCTCCAGAAGTAGGCGTCTCTGTTCTCCTTCACAATCACCATATATGTAGAGCAAACGCGCCTTCTTCCATCGAGCGAGAGGCCGTGGGGGAGGGAAGGGAGGCGACGTTTAGCTGCGGCACGCAGTGCCTATTTATATCAGAGGCTCCGGCAACAGTCACCAACGCCGCACGCATTTTGAGCGAACGCGGGCAAAACGCCGATGGCGTCGACAACAGTTCTGCGTGTTGTTGCTACCAAAGCCGCTCACCTTACTTCGTATGACATTGCTGTGTTGCTATCGCATTCATTGCTTCGCCCTTAGGGCGAAACTGTGACATTTTTTTTCCACCAAGCCCGAGGGGTGCTTCAGGGCCTCTTTAAGTGAATGTCAACTTTTTTTGACCCAGGTCAGGCTATCACGCTGAAGGTATTTCTTTAGACAGTACCAGGGCGGCAGCCCTGCGCATATATTAGATTCAGAACCTCCATAACCACTATAGTTACACTAGGGGTTTCTTAAAAGGTATTTTTTTCACAGTTGTATTCATCGCACTGCATAGGTGCAATAAAATGAAACATCACTCAGAGCCCGTACGTTTTATCACTGCACTTTATATGCAACAGTAAAACCGTAGGTAGCGGGCGTACGCGCATTCAAATTTACTTTTTAAAGTTGTGAGACGCATGGAGCCAAAATATACATATACCTTCAAGATGAACCAACTTGCCGAAATCAAGTTGTTGCTACGTCGATGATGATTGTCAATTAAGCGGATAGCGTCGGCAGACCACATAAATCAAATGGATGCACTACGGCTATACTTTCCAAGTTTGCTGTTGACTTTGATAACGGTGCTTTGACGATGGCTGCAAAAATGATCATCGACCTGTTTTATTAGACGGCGTGGCACGACGACATGACGACAAGCAAATGACGTCAGCGTGACGAGGACGGCATGACAACGGCTGCGCAACCTGTGCTTGCTTTTCCGTTCGTTTACTCCCCGGAGGCCACCTACTTCTCTTTCCATTATACCTTTAAGATCGTGCAAGTTCCACGCAATATATGGGAGTCGGTCTAAAGGCCAGACCACACGCATACGCTTTTCGACGCGCGCACGCTGGCGTCTGCGCGTCGAATTGCGGCGCGACCGCGTAGATCTCTTCCAAACAGATATCGGCGCTCGGGCTGCCCCGTTCGCCCTGCGCCTGGCTACGCAGCCACGCCATGGTGCGTGCAATGAACTCTCAGTGAGGCTGATTTATGTCGTGCGAAAAAGTGCTTTTAAGGCGGCATAGATTTAAGGGCCCCGTCCCGCAGAAAGAACGGCGTTGCAAGTGCCGCGTTGACCGTACGACGACCGTGAGCTAAAAATGTCAACCATTCAATCACAGCGCGGCGCGTTTCTACCAATCACAGAGCGGCGTGCGCCGCTCGCTTCCTTGCAGCACCACCAGATGGCACTCGCCTCCGCGCATACGCTGCAGCGGCGGCGCCGGCCGTGCGGGGGAATGAAAAAAATGTGGTTGATCCCTCTTATATAGGAATCGGTATAGAACACGAAAGTGAAACGTGTCTTCACAGAAGTAGTGTAATGTTTATTGCACATTGATATATAATGTCTATTGGTGTTTTGTGGCTAAAGCGCCCTTAGGCGTTGATGCACCCACGCTGACGCCTGGTGGCACGTCTCCTCCATCACGACTACCAACGTCGATGACCATGAGCAACCATCGTGCATATGGAAGCTGCACTACGCTGCACACGCTAGCACAACGCGAAAGACGAAGCACGTAACTGACACACTAATACAACGCGCAAGACAAAGCACGTAACTGAATCGTCACCGAGTCAAATCAGCGCGTACAGCGCGTCGTAATTGCAGCCTCCGCGATCAACTTCAGAAACATTTTCAGAGCTAATTGCGGAGGCCACGCTCCGCTGTGCTGAGTACGGTGAACAACGCCACCTAGGTGGCGTTGGTAGTGCTTCTTGATGCCAGCGTCCCTTCGAATGCTGGCATCGAGGCGTCGTAGTGCTGAGACCACCGAAGCGTTCACTGTCGGTGCGCGTTAGTGTTATAATGCAGTACTTCTCTTTTCTGCTCGTAGGCGGCGGCACCGCCCCGAGCAAGAGCGCGGGTACACGGAGGAGTGTTAGATATATAAGGCGCGTCTGTGTAGCTCTCTGCAAATGCGTTTGTGGCGCAATGGGTTAAACGCTCGGCGATCTATCGTCGCGGACCGAGAGGTCGTGGGTTCGATTCCCAAATTTTGCATGTTTGTGGAACTTTTTCTTCTGGTTTCTTTCTTTGTATTATGTTCTATGACGTATTTCCGTGACGGAAATACGTCAGTGAAGTCTTGGTGGACCCCGGCATAAAACACTTTCGTGTTAAAAAATAACCAGAAAGCTCGCCTGTGTGCACAGCGTTCGCCGCAAACGTTTCCCGGCAAAGATTACGGTTGCATAAGTTGCAGTTGCCGGGAAGCGTGAGAAGCAGTCATGGGACTCTTTAATGCTATCGCGTTCTACTCTTAAAGGCGAAGTGTAAGCATCCCCTAAGCTTTTTATTTCCTTTTTGCGCTTTTTGAGCTGAGGTACTGCCAACAACTCAGTACGCAATGATTCCTGTCAAGGCGTCTTGTCAGAGCCTCTTGTAGATGCATACTGCCATTCCTCGCGAGGCGCGTCTTGCGAAGGGCGCGTAGACGCGAGCTTGCGCGCGTCGGCAAGATGCAACGGCGCATATTGACGAGAGATGTACAGCGGACTTCGGCATAGCGGACTTGGGCAATCACACACATTATGATTTAAGTGAACGATAACCTTTTATTGCGATAGCAATTATATGGACAATTCAGTCGCATTTCTGCCGTCGTCGTGAGGTTCCGTATAAAGTCCAACGGCGATAAAATCGTCGCCGCGCGCCGTACGCTGTATGTGCGAATGAAAGCGTGCGAGGGTGAGTCAGCGATTGCGGCTCAATCTCGCGCATACAAGGGAGGGAAGCGCGCCGTCTTCCGTCGTGTGCAGCGCTGAGGAGAGAAAGTACAAAGCACCGTTACTAGATTACTTTAATCTAGTAACGTTGGTACAAAGTGTGTGTGGGGGGGGGAGGGGAGGGGGCGTCCTGCTCCGGGCGGCCGCTGCGGAAACCCAGGGCACGGCGGACTGTGTCCTTGAGGCAGATGGCTTTCAAGGTACAGCAGCCCGACGACGTAAAACAAACTGATTTAATACAACACTACGGGCGAGCCAAAATCGAGCAACAGAGCAACGCGGGCCGCTGTATCTTGAAAGCCATCTGCGTCGGGGACACAGTCCGCCGTGCGCAGTGTTTTCGCGGCTTAGTTCGTGTTGATGCGAGACGCCGCACGAAGGTCAATTCGCTCGCTGGCGCGCTTCCTCACTCTAGCCTTCTGATAGCGAGATTCCGTGGTCATCGAGTGAGATGTGTTCATGTTTGCTTCTGCGCACGTGACACCATGCTTGTCTATTTAGTTTGTATGCCTATGCTTGCAAGTTTATACGGCCGAAAGGACTACTATCCTTACTTCGTATAGCTGATTTGCTATCGCAATCGCTGCTTCGCCTTCCGGGCGAAACTGCGGCTTTTAGGGGCGAAGCTCCTCAGGGTCGAGCCTTGTCCCTCGTCGCGCCGTCGTAGCCACGCTAGTACTCGCCGCTCCCGCTAGAGGCGCAGCTGAGCTCTCTTTTTCTCTCTCTCGTCCGTAGCTAGGGGCGCTGCGGTGCACAAGGGCGTTCGTTTCTCTTTCTCTCTCGTTCCCGACGCGCGCTCTCTTTCTCTCTCATCCGTAGCTGGGGGCGCTGCGGTGAACAAGGGCATTCATTCCCGACGCGCGCTCTCTCTTTCTCGTCTGTAGCTAGGGGCACTGCGGTGCACAAGGGCGTTCATTTCCGACGCGCGCTCTTTCTCTCTCGTCCGTAGCTCTGATTTACCCGAATGATCCCCCGGTGCTTCGCCCACTCATTATCATTCACGTCGTGAATATGCGATTTTTTTAATGCGTTCACATAGGAGTGTCAAAGTGAAAAGAAAAGCACACACACACACTATATATATATATATATATATATATATATATATATATAATGAACGAGAAGAAAGGGAACTGAGGTGCCCGATTTTTATTAATCATAAGAAGCCAACAAACAATGACACCAAGGACAACATAGGGGAAATTACTTGTGCTTTACTAATTGAAATAAAGAAATGCTAAATTAATGGAAATGAAAACGGATGAAAAAACAACTGTCCGCAGGTGGGGAACGAACCCACGTTTCCGCATTACACGTGCCATGCTCTCACCATTGAGCTACCGCGGAGCCGTTTTCCCATCCACTTTCTGGGGTATTTATGTTTTACAACTAGAACTAACCCTGGGAGTGTTAGCCAGTGCCACTATTCACAAACCTTGGGGCGGATGTGGAACATCCTTTCTGCCGCAGGCATCACGAGCACGTGATCTTTTTTTTATTTCAATTAGTAAAGCACAATTTCCCCTATGTTGTCCTTGGTGTCATTGTTTGTTGGCTTCTTATGACATGATTATATATATATAGTGCAACGTGCAGCTGGTCTGCTCCGGACCATCGTCAGTTGCACTTCGCTCCTTGTCATTGAAGAGGCAGGACGTGTGTCGAGCTGAGCTCCCGAACAACACTATGAAAATTAGGAGGACGCTTAAACTTCGCCTTTAAGAGTGGAACGCGACAGCATTCAAAGATACTTAACTGCTTCTCACGCTTACCGGCAACTGTAGCTTATGTAACCGTAATGTTTGCTGGGAAACGCTATCGGCGAGCTCTATGCACGAAGGTGCGCTTTCTGGTAGAAACGCGGCCTCTGGTATTGTTTCGCACTTTTAATATTGCAGTCTGAGAAGATTTACCATAAAAGGCATGAGCTGTCGGTGTTTCGTTTTATGAGTTTGTTTGTGGGCTGTTATTCTCAAAATTCCGAGGAATAATTTTGTAAAGAACGTAAGACGAAATGTGTGCAACTGCAGCGGTAAAAGAAGTATTTAGTGTCTATACGGAGTGGCTGCGAGGTTGTGGCACAGAGAAACATACCAACGTTGGTTGTGGTTCGCAATATGTTTTCGCCAAACGACGATCGGTGCCGACACCAGATTTTTAACAGCGAAGCTAAACGTTTAAGCCAGCCGTAATTTGTGGTTAGTGGTGCGTATCAACAAACTACCAAGAAAATAAACTTTCTTGCTGAGGCGGGATTTGAGCCCGCGTCCCCACGGTCCCAAAGCGAGCGTCGTAACCACTAGGCCATACAGCCACGCTTGCAGAACATGCATTTCTCGAACCATATGATTGCGTTCAAGCGTCGTCATCTTCGTTCACAGATGGCGCATTCGTACGCTCGTGCTCTGCGAGGTAAGTGAGGTGAGAGGGGGAGGGATAGAGAGATTGAGAGACATATTCACGGAGCGGGTCTCCTGGAACGCGGTGGCGGTGTTGCAAGCTGCGCTATGCAACGCGCAGGGACGGCCATAAGTCCGAGACGCGCGAAGAGAAATTATCATAATCGTGACTAATAAGACGAAAAGTTCGCGCGCACTTCCGGAAATGCTGGGCTACGATCACCCAGCTTCGCTGTTTCAAGCGTTGCGCGGCCGAGTGCAAGGTTAAGCGCTTTTATATTTTGTGACACGGGGCCCTTAACGCTGTTTAAATCATGTATACGGGACCTTAAAGGGGCGCGTCGTATTGCCCAACAACACAGTTCTCTCGCACTTACCTCTAAATCACCACTGTTTTCCTCCAGAATCAGAAATCTCAATACGAGGCAAATAACGTTCACACACTACGAAGACGCAACTCTATACAAAATTAACCTCCACCAGACCCTACATAAGAGTGTCTTTGCACGGAAACTGCAATGGCGGCGCGCCCACAGCGACCATATATTTTGTTGCCGTTCGTTTCCTGCGAATGAGCGACCGTCGTAAGTTTGCTCGTTATTCGGAACTATAGTCACAACAGATGTGACTAAGCGCGAACGCTGCCCTAAGCGACACCCACGAGCTCTATATAGCACGTTATACTTAGGACGACAATCCACGCGACTGCGCAATCCAAGCCTTCGGGCGCCACGAAGCTATATCGCGCGACAGCACGTGGCTCTCAAAGAGTTAAGGACAAAAGGTACAGCCAACCCCAAAATATTACGGGCCATGAAATCAGAGAAAAAGCTGAATATCTCCACAGCCTCACAATGCAGCCGTGTATTCGCATTTCGGGCCTCGACTAGAATATGCTAACAACATTGTATTATACAGTTTTACTGTATGGCTACAGCTACAGGCGGCTCGGGAATCGAAAGTTTTCTGAGACCCCGTGGTTCGTAAACTTTTGTGGTTGACTGTACGGCGCTGAGCAGACGAGGGCGAAGTGAGACACAAACGACATTTACGGGCGTCAAAATGGCGCCCGTATATGTCGTTTGTCTCTGCATTCGTCCTCGTCTGCTTAACGCCGTCCCTTATTTTGTCCTTGTGTAATGAGCCAGCCAGCTCAGCAACAAGTTTTGTTAACTCTCAGAGAGCTAGCAAAGGGTTCGCGTCCTGCCGACGAAAACGCCCTGTACCACGGTTAGATATAGCTTTCGGGCGAGAGCACCAGAAGCTGCCTCTCCCCTCTTTCCTCTGGCGGTGCTATATCCTCACTTCCGGGCGAGGAACCCGGCCGCCACCCAGCCAAGAAACTGGCCGAGTAGCCAAATAAAGCTATTCGCTCGAAAAGAACGGGAAAAAATTCAGGGGGGCTTGGATATCTTGAGTTGAATTTTTTTCTTCTCCTGGCGTTCTTTCTTTAGGAGCGCCCGTTCTTGGACACTGCCATATGGACGCTTGGTTGGCCGTTTAAGAATTTACTGTTTAATTTGGGGCG
The DNA here is from genome assembly GCF_013339745.2 of Dermacentor silvarum. Classification (NCBI taxonomy): domain Eukaryota; kingdom Metazoa; phylum Arthropoda; class Arachnida; order Ixodida; family Ixodidae; genus Dermacentor; species Dermacentor silvarum. The sequence goes on from NC_051164.1 coordinate 94,665,232, forward strand.
ATTTTATTGGTCAATTCTCAGGGCGTGCATTATGTTATTTCTAATTTCTCGTTATTTCTCATTCTTCCGACCATGCATTTCTGTTTCCTATTAAGAACTAAACGTCTTTTCTAATGACATCCCACTCATGTGCGATCACCCCGTTTAAGAGGTGAAGTTCATAACGGCGTGCAGTAACAGTGCAGTGTAAACAATCTGAAGCTTTCCTGTAGGAAAACCCAATAAGAATTATTGCTCACGGTAATCAAAGTTAGTGATAGTTTACCGCAACATTACCATGACAGTTTATTTTTTAGCCGTATAATGTCATAGTATCGTAGCCGATATCCAGAATACTATCGCTGAATTTGATTATCATCGGCGATGATGTGTTTCCGGAAATTTCTTAACTCATTGCTGCTTAACTTTCACGTCTAAGGCGTAGAAGGTGTTGCTTCTTCATCATTGGGCACTGCACGTTTCTGATCAGATTTTCCGCAGGCGCCTTAGTTCTTGTTCTTAGTATAAAGCATACATCATGAAGTCGCAGGTAGCATAGATTCTCATATAGCACAAGGTCGACGAGCAGATTCTAGACGTAGTTTCCTCTTTTCTACAGAAGGACTAAGTATCCATTTCGGTGTCATCTTTGGACAGATCGATTATTTACACGGAGTTGCGCAGTGTTGATTATTTAAAAATAATGCAATGGTAAACTCGGCGTTAATGCAGTTCCACTCAACGTGAAAGCTGGGGAAGTGCGGAGCAGTGATTCGCCGGTGTCTTCCTTGTGTCTTATCGAAACACCCGTGCACTTAGGTTTAGGTGCACGTTAAAGAATCCCAGGTGGTCCAAATTTCCGGAGTCCCCCACTACGGCGTGCCTCATAATCAGAACTGGTTTTGGCACGTAAAACCCCATAATTTAATTTTTAATCAAGCTTTTATCCTGCGTTTATCTTGTGTTTAACAATCCATCGTCCGTTTTGACACCTGTTCTAAGGGACAACTGGTGGGCGACTGTCACGCACATGGAGCCAAACCACCACGAACACACGACAGAAGCGATTTCAACGATTTCCTGTTAATTAATGCACCTAATGCTTGATTATTCCTGTATTTTAAATTATTCTGAATCATGTTAGTTTATTCTGAACCGGTTTTGATCAATTCTGCACTTGTTCTGACCTGTTTTGAGCACTTGTTTTTGAGCGTGATCACGTGACAGACGCCGACAGCCCGGGCCCCTAAAGTGCCTGGCACTTAAAACAAAGTGGCTGGGCAGTCACGTTTCGGACAGTAATCGTGTCTGCAGGTAAGCCAGCTCGATGGTTTTCAAAAGGGGTAAAGTATTTGCTAACGTTTAAGAAACTGAACGGCGCGCGTGCTTACGCGTGTGTCTGTGCAAGTGTTTTGCGGTGCTTGCGCTATTCCTTGGCAAGTAGTGCAAAACAGCAACATTTGTAGCCGATTTCGCTCATGCGACGACCATGCCGAAACTGCTTAACATCCGCGCATGCGCGAACGGTGTACTCGCATTGCGCAAACGCCTGAAAAGTTCGAGTGCCTGAAACAGCAATTCAAACGCCTCTCGGCGAACGACCAACGACTTATTGATTAAATAAGGCTATGGATAACCGATCGCTCCTGCTACACGTCGTTGAGAGAACGAACGGTAATTAAAAAAAAGTAATTTGAATGTTGCATGTGCGCGCCGTATCTTTTACTCACCAGCAAAGAAACAATAAGGCCGAGTTGACAGTGGGGTTCGTTTTAATTCGAATTCCCCAAACGACCGACGACCACAAGTTAAACGAACCGCACTCACTACCTAGTCAAGATAACAAGCAATGAGAGCTAAAACGTTTTCACAAACCCAGTCCAAAATTCAATCACTTTAAAGGACCGCGCGCTCGGTCTCTAGAAGATGAATGATATCTAAAGATGCGAATCAAGCGTGCAGGCGGCCGACTTCATCCAAATGGAATTAAACTTAACGACCAGTCGCACCCGTTACGTTGTAAGGCAAACGAGTGACATTTAAGCTGCTGAAAAATTCAGGCTATGCACACGAAGGCGCGGGCGGTTAGGCGGTGTCGGATGAACGCATTGTCGGTCGCAAGCCCGAGTGCGCGCGACGGTCACGGTTGCAAACCGCGACCGCGTGTTGCCGGCCGGCGGAGGGGTACGTCATTAGGCGAGCGGTATATTTTAAACGATGAAAAACGACCGCGCACAGGGAAACGCGAAAGGCCTCGACGCCGTGTCTAATGAGAAAGAGAGAAGGACATCGGAGAAAAAGAGGGGGGTGGCAGCAGCGCTCGCCTCTCATGCATAATGCAGTGCTCTTAAGGAAAATGAACGCCATGAAGAATGAGTGCGTTCCTTTCGAGAGGGAGGCACGCAGAGACGGCCCGCGTGCGCGCTGCAGGTGGCGCCATCTGTCAACAGCTGGCGGAAGAAAGGGAGTGCGCGATCGAGGATCCCGCGCGTAAGTTGCACTCGAGGGGGTTTTGTTGCCTTTTCTTTTGTTTCCTCATTTTTTTTCTGTTCTTTTTTTTTTCAATTTGTCGAAGTGGGGCCCGGTGAAGGTGACAGCGAATGCGCGGTTTTGAAACGCGAGGAAGCAGGAAAAAAAAAAAAAAAGAAATGACGCTGGCAAGACCGCGAATGTGACAGCGATGCAACGATGTGTTGCATGCGCCACCAGCAACAACAAAGAAAACAATTATTGCAAAATGAAGAATTGTGTACACGTTGAAATGCATATATACCGAAGGAAAAAGAAAGTGTCAAGGAAGCGATGGAAAGATAGCTTGTGTGAAAAAAAAAAAGTTCTTAGCGAATGAATGATTGTGCACACGTTAGAATTCACACACACACACAAAGGAGAAGAAGTACTCACGTCTAAGGAAGTCGACGTAGCCTCTTTGCCGGTAAGGTCCTGCAATATAAAAAGAAAAAAAAAAGAGACAAGAGTGAACAGGAGCCAAATAGACCAAAGAGAGAGAGAGAGAGAGAGAGAGAGAGAGAGAAAGAAAAAAGAAAGAAAGAAAGAAATAAAGCGAGAAAGAAGTTAAAAGAACGTTCGAGATGTGCGACAACAATGGCGTGTAATAAAGGCCACTTCCATTAGAGAATCGAATGTTTCTCGAATTAAGCCAACCTCTATAGCGGCTAGCTTCTCTGCACTCTGTGTGTGTCTCTGCACTCCCCCCCAATACCCCCTCCGTCTTCTCTTCTGTCCTTCACCGTTGTCTCTCGTGTTACTTTTTTTTTTCTGTTCCTTCTTTCGTCGTACACGGTTAGCTTGTCTTGTCTGTCCTTTTACATGTATTTTCTTGCACGCACAACATGACCTGGCTTTATACCGCAGGCGTTTTAGAAAGTTGTCTTAGCGAATAGGAACAAGAGCACAAAGAGGCGGTGGTCTTTTAGCGAGCGCTCCATTAGCGGAGGGTGTGCCTTTTTTGCCTGTCGCCCCCCCCCCCCCCCCTCCTTCCTTTACCGCGAAAAGAAACTCGCGATTGCTTTTAGTGCTTTCAGGTAATCACGAAAAGTGGTTCGTTTGCACAATCGTTCCTGGGCGATATCGCCGCTTTTGCGTAGCTTGAACAAAACGTGGAGCGAGAGATGTACAAAGTATGCAGGTCCGGAAATTAGTTGACTCTGCATCGATTAGCTTTTGTCAGATTTGAGCCGGAGCCCTCCCTTATACGGCGTTCATCGCAGCTCAGGTGTTGTTTAGCGATGTAAATCAATCGGCTAGTTTTGTATATACACATCTCAAGCCATCACTACATTTTTATGTAAATTGTCTCAGCCACGTTCTTCAACTTTACATAACCTTCATGTACTTGTATACCTTCAACATAACGTATATGATGTGACAATTCGTTTACACGTAACATTGTGTTTCTATTGGTCTAAGTAGCAATGTGTCAGTGAGATCAGGTCGGGTCGGACATTTCTGTGAAGACGCGCCGTGTATATAGGGTGTCCCAGCCAACGCAGCCAAGCTCATCTTCAACGAAAAAAATAAAAATAAAACAACACAGTTCCAGATTCGATCTTAAGACCTACGGTGTTTGGTCTTCAGACCTCTGACGACGTAACACTGCAGGTTTTATAATTGTATCTAGCACCATGTTTTTTTTATCTTATTTTTCGCCGAATAGCTCGACTAATATTAGCTGGGGCACATTGTATAGTGCTCAGTTCTTTGTATGTTACCGTACTGGGGGTATTATGCCGTCATCATGACTCAGAATGTTCGTATGGTCATTGGTCGGAATAAACGTTTTCTAAACAAAGTTATAGTTCATCAAATAAACAGTATCAAACAGTTTGTACATGGGTGTCAGACAGTAATAGCAAGTCAGCTGGTATACTGAAGAATAGATAAGCGGGCCGGCCCACCGGTTCAAGGTACAATAGCCACAATGGGCGAAAGATAACACCGCAGAAAATCATCGTCGATAATCTAGTTAGCTTCGGTGTTATCTTTTGATGGATTTCGCATTCTGTTCAGATATTCTGCCTACTAATGTGTTTTGTTGTGTTTATTTATTCATGCAGTCAACCCCAAGAAGGTTATTACAGGACCGGAGTATAGGTGGAAGTGGGCATTGTCAGCCTAGGAGGAGGAATAAACTTTTATTGCAGCAAGAAAGAAACGACTTGTTTACTAGGGAACGAGACAGTAACTAGTACAGCATCAAAGTTAAATAAAGTAGCATATGAAAGCTGCGCCGTGATATCGCCTACGAGGCGGAAACAAAATGCTGGGGCACTTCACATGGCTGATGAAAATGGAGCAAGTACGCCCACTTTCCTGGATGAAATTATCGTAATTGGCTCTCTCAGTACTTCGACCAGAAGATGCGCACTCCTTGTAGAGTTAGGCGATGTATTCGAGAGTAACTGACGAGAGCGACTTGACTTTCAAAGTAAGTTTAGGAAGTTGGCACCAATTCGTAGTGCAAGAAACAGCGATATGTTTAAGACGCGGACACGCTCCATACGTCGTTTAGTACCTTCTCGTGCTTGTGTGGAAAAATTTTGCGGCGTTTTCCCGCCATGAATAGGCTTGAAATTTTATTTCACAACCTTTTTCTGTAACACTGCGTAATGAGGGAGGGAAGAGGCGCGAATAACTTGGGAGGAACGTAAGGACAAGAAATAGACGAGAACAAAACCCTTACCGCTCATGCTTTGATGAACTTACAAACAGAAAACGCAGAGCGAAGCTGTTTGTTCGTACTGCAGTGCTCAATCAAGAAAGCAAGAAATAAGAAGAAAAAAAAAGCGAGTTATAGAAGCACACGAGAACAAAAGCATTACCGCTCATGTTTTGATGAGCTTACAAACACAAAACGCAGAGCGATGCTGCTGGTTTGTACCGCAGTGCTCAAGCAAGAAAGCAAAAAAATAAGGAAAAAAAAAAGCGAGTAAAACCACGCAAATCAGTTACGAGGCCGAAAGCTACGTAGCTATACAGTAATGCTATGCTGTGCCTCTCTAACGCGGACAGCCCGCAAAAAAAAAAAAAAAAAAAAAAGAAACATATTCTAAACTGACTTATCTGGCCCGGCCAAACGCGCACAAAGCCCATGTTCTTTACGGACCTCCCCATTCCTTCCTATTTCTCGCTCACTTCGCGACGCGCCCAGTAATAATTCAATCCCCCTGCCGACTGGAAGCACCACTAGGGAGTCCTCTCGGCGCCCCCCAGCATTGCAAAAAGAATTTCAAATAAAACACGAGGCAAAGCCGAGTTCTCCGGCCACAGCTATAGCACAGGCTTTTACGTCGTCTCACCTATTCTATGCAGTACGCGAAGGTGTTGCGTCGGCCATGCGGCAACGAGAATGGGCTGGCTCTGCTTCAGAGAGAAGCGTATCTCTCTCTGAAAAGCGTACCACGGATGGATTAGCGGCACACAATAGGCGAGTCGTTGATCGGAACAACGGATCGCATATTGTGTGGCGTTAATCTATACGTCGCCCATTCGGAAAGGAGATCCGGCTGTGCTTCTCAGAGCGATTCAAGTATGAATTAGCGGCACACAATTGACGAGCCGTTGTTCTGATCAACGACTCGCCCATTTTTTGCCACTAATCTATACGTGATCTTTCCGTATAACCAGTGTCATCCGAGAAGGTGCTGTACTACGCGTAGTTGAAGAGGTGAAATATAGTTTCCCTTTTCGGGTATAATTATTCGAGACAACCCAGAACTCACGTGAGCCAGTCAGAAGACCCCGCTTGAAATGCTGGCGTATGCATCGAAACTGATATTATGCTTTTCTTACAGGCGATCTTCCTAGAGAGGAGTCTAGAAGGCTGTCCCCACCATGTGTGCGTACCTCGCTACAAAGCTGGCTTCGCCACTATAAACCATATAGTGCAGAGAAGCCTGCTTCACTGAACCATTTTTCTTTTTACAGGTAGCTCGTATGATCGACGTACTTAAAGAAACACTAAAGGGAAATACTAAGTCGACGTGGACTGTTGAAATACCATTCCAGAAACCTCGAAGCGCTTGTGTTGTGCCAAGAAAATACTTTGGTTACGAGAAAATTGCGCCTGAAAGGTCAGCATACCTTTAGCGCAATTCAAATCACGCGCCCCCGAGCGGGGAGTGGTGACGTTGCATCCGCCATCATCGCCCTTTACCGCTGTCGGTGAGTAAAACGGCGTCTGACAGACGGCCCTACGGTTTTCTGTGCGCGCGGTCATGGAGAAACCGAGCCAAGACAGCGCGTTGGATTCGCCGCTGTGGCTTGGTCAAGTGAAGAAATCCCACGACTTCGCATGGACGTGGCGTTCTCTGCTAATTGAAGTCTGCGTGAGTTTCGCAAGCCAGAAAAACCACGGAAGCATTACGTGATAACGAAGTTACTGAAACGCGGAAGCGCTGGCAGTGCAGAGTGGGGAAAAACGAAACCTTTCGACCACCCGCGTCGCTGTCAAGGGCAACGTCGATGAGTCCTTTTTTCTAAAAATCAAATACAACTGGCCAAGTAGCATTTTATTTCGTCTTATAATGCAATAAAATGATATTTTTATTACCAGTGGTTGAGTACTAGTGACAGAACTATAATGAGGAGTGCCTTCGTCATCGGGCCAGTTAGTACTTGAAAGTCCCGGGTGAGTCACTAGTCGTGTCCCACATTTACCTCAACTTCTCGATTACTAAAGCTCTATTCGTGATAATTATAACGCCTTAGACATTCTAGAGCACTAATAGGTCAGTTTAGACAACCAAATGGTGCTCGAGTGCCACAGTGTAACTGATATGTCGAGGAAACATGTATGCAGCTGTGAAAGACTGCGCAATTTTCTGTTAGAAAAGGCTGCATAAGCTGCTACGCTATGTTAAGGCAATTTTTCAGGCTCCTTCCAGGCTTTACATTCTTTCCCCGGTGTTTGACTATCCAGCGCCGGCCGTTGAGCTTTTTGTGCTCCCCTTACGGAAAGGTGTACATGACGAACGGTTGTAAACACCGGCACTGTGCAGCTGAGGCGGATGAAGCTCGCACACAACATGATCTCGCAGCTTGGAGTATGTCAAATTTCTTGCAGTACAAGAAAAAGCACGTTTTCTCTCTGTTCTTGCACATACTATATAAATAGTAGGAAGTGATCAGCGGCCTCTCGGCAGAACGTTGCTGGAGCGGCCGGCGGCGGCTGATGCAAGCTTGCTTACAATGCCGAAGGCATTCAATGGCGGCGCGCCTGTGGTGGCTCCTGGTGCGCGGTGCGCAGACAGCTCGACTCGCTGTGAAAGGTCTATAATAAAGGTTTAATTTTTGTCGTTTTAATCTGGGTAACGGGGTTGGTAACGCGGACCACAGAGGCGATCGAATCACAGGCGGATTGGGTGGGCCGAGTCAGTAGTACTGCAAAAAAAATAAATAAATAAATAAATAAAAAAAATTAATTAAAACACGTTAGGCACGTGTAAACGTTATTAAAACATTAGACTAAAGACGGTGCGACTCAAGCGAAAATGCCTTTATCTCTGTGAATAGCACTCCACTTTAGCCGAAGTCTTACAGATTGTACGAAAGAATCTAAGTTGAATTCCTTGGGCAACACGAGTTGTTTCGTGAGATGGTACAGTGGGGGTTATAATTGGGCGTGTGCGATAATTCAAAAATTTTCTAAAAACGAATCGAATAGTCACTATTTAAAAATGCGAATATTTTTCGAACATTTTAAAATGTTAACTGTGCAGAATAAAACTTAAATTGGAGCAAAATTACGTAGCGCAACAGGCTACATTACAGGGATGATTCGCACTCTCTGAAAAGTCCTGTATATACGAACAAATTGCTTAATTGTTCCTAACGCATCATTCGTCCATTTTGATTAACAACGCTTGATAATGCGCAATGTGAGGACTTTTGAATATTAGGATGTGAATACCGTTTAACATCAATTGTGGAAATGGGTGCTCACTATTCGAAAACTATTCGAAAGGTATTCGATTCGCCTCTGCGCTATTCGATCCGTATTCGATTCGGTCTCAAAAGTTGGTATTCGGACACTTCTAGTTATAATAATGTAATCTGTCTGCTTACACTGAATAACTCTGACAAGAGCGACACTTTTTTCTAAACACACGAAATGCTCTAATGATATCGGCCTGGTTGTATTGTGCAATCATTGTGATTCGGAATGCTCGTATCGTATTTTGTTGGAAGACACTTATTTCTAAACGCGATCGGATTTTATTCTTTTACGTAGTAATGCACATTTTTCGAAACGCACACACAAGCCTTCCAAGCGTAATATTGTGTGCGTTCCAAAAGATCTTGTAAGAATACCAGCCTGTCGCTATATTTAGTTTAGGAAGCGAGCATGAAGTAATGTTACTACACTCTTTCTTGGTAGTTTCTTGCAGCATTGTGAAAGTTTCAGAACTGCTTAGCCAATAGGACGGCCGTATGCCTCTCAAAATTTGTTCATCCGAACCGCGTAGTCTGCTAGGGGTCTGCTTGCCATCCTGACGATACATGCTCCATGGTTGGTGGATTGGCACGACAAATGCTTTGCAGTTGTAATCAAAAGCTGCGGTATACATGAATGCGACAACGTGGCTTCGTTTCCCTTCTACGCTTTCTCAGTGGTTCCTTGCAGCAAGCGTGACTTGGATACCCACAGCTTAATGTATGGGGGCGAAAAAAAGTAGACGTAAGCGGGCGTTGCCCCATCTGGCGTCTTTGTCAAACCTGTCCGAGCCAAGAGAATCCATTAGCCCCAATGTGACATTTCCATGCCGACTCGCCTCCGGACGCGAGGCCTACGGTCGCCAGAATCGCGGAGCGATTTAAGAAATGGGGAGGGCTTGCATATTCAAGCGAGTAAAGTGTTTCTTTACGAGCGCAAGACCTCTACGTTTGCGCGCGCTATTCTGAGCCTGTCTAATAATTTGTCGTCGTTTCGCCTCCCAAAATTGTTATCGTCATTAGTTGAAATGAATATTTAATGCAACAGCATTCTATGCAAACTGGGCCGTCGTGAATGCATCCGGGTTGTAAAGAAGGCATGGTCTGGCCGGTCGGACTCACAATGTCCTCAAAAGGTGTCAATAGGTGGTGGCTGAAACATGGCGTCTATAACGTGTTTCCGGCTGTCAAATAACTTCCGGTGCACGCACTCAGCAAAAAGCACAGCCTTAGAGATTTGTTTCAATTACCTAGGGAGAGCCATCACTGGGACGTGGATTCGCACACCACCTATGGGGCAAAGGATGGCCTTCGGCGATGTAGGGATGTATGTGTTCGGCGGTGCAACCGGAGGGGGGAGAGCGATGGAGCAGGAGAGGAGGGGCAGCGGAGTGGTGTGACGTAGAGATTCACGTGACAACGGGAGTGGCGGCGGCGGCCATGCAGCAGGCACGCTGTAATGCGCAATGCTCTAAACCTCAACGCTCTGCACGGAGGCGGTTGTAACAACGCCATAGATGTGCTTCGCATGGGCATATGTATGCGAGCGTGGTTATTAAGGATAGGTATGGTCAGTGTGTAGTGAAGTCTATAAACAAAAGTTGCATGGCTTGTTATGCAGGAATAGCTGCGGCGCAGAGGCATCGTGGTTAGGAGCGACGAACAGAAATCAGCCCGAAGTGCTGTTCTGTTCAGGTCTACCATAGGTGACATTGTGGACTCGTAGTCAGTAGCGCCAGGCAGCAGCACTTGGTCATAGCTACGTATAGCACAGGACGACGAGGGAGGAAAAGGAGTCATGGGGCCAAAGGAGTCATATATATATATATATATATATATATATATATATATATATATATATGACGTGGCAGGTAGAACAATCTTTAATCAGGCCGGGAACGCTGCCAAGACCCAACGTAGCACACGACGATGATGATCAGAGATCACACACAGGCGAGGAAGAGGAAACAAAAACATACGTACGATGATGATGATAACATGCAGATGAGAAAGTGCAGAATGAATGTTCACACAGTATACATATATTGTTTATCACGCTAGCGGTACGCGGTGACGACCTCGGCAAATTGCGCGGCTTCTCTTCCACTGCACGGTTTTGCAGTGACGAAGTGCAGCTTTTTGCGCTGCCCCCCCCCCCCCCCTCCCCACCTTCCCCCTCCTCCGTATCTTTCACGCACTTCGTCACACCAACTCTTCGCCGCAACGCTTTTTCTCACTTTCGCACTTGTCATTTCTCCCACATCCTTTTTTCATTTCGTCTCGACTTGCCTGTTTTCTTTTTTTATTTTGCTTACCCCCCCCCCCCCTCCATTTTTTTTCTTCTTTTCTTTCATCACACCGTTCCGCTTGGCCTCTCGCCCGTGCAGGCTCGTTTCGCCATATCTACATTGTCTCTGAACATCCCCCCCCCCCCCCCCCGCAAAAAATAAATAAAGAAATAAATAAAAAAAATCACTCCCTTTCTCTTCCTGTTCCTCGGATTACAATGCTGCTGGCGATGTTTCGCCGAGTTCTCGGGATTTAGCCGTTTATCTTTTGTTTTGTAACTCGTATCTACGCCTGTACCTCTTCGTTTTACACAGTGTTCTTTGTTTCTCGCCTCTCGTAAACTCCCCACCTCCACATTCTGTACTACAACGAGCTTAATGTCCCCCGCTTGTCTGAATATGTAAGAATGGCGGCAGGAAAAAAAAAAAAAAAGAAAGTTTGGTGCTGGAGTGGCGCAGAAGAAAGGAAGATAAAAGGACCGAGGTAAAACGGATTTGAATGCCGTCATCGGGGTAAAGAGAATTAGCGACTTCGCGCGTACAGAGCAGAGACGCGAAGAGATGAGAAAACTAACGAAGAAAGGAAGGAGGCAAAAAAAAAAGAGACTAACTCAGGAGACCGACGTAAGATGAAACAATGGCAATGCAGAGCTGTTTCGAAACGCGTGCAAAATGCAAGAAGTCCAGGCGCGCGCGCTAGGTTCCCCAATTAGGGAATCCGAATTTGGTACGTGGCAGACTACGGGGACATCCTCCCCCTGCCTGCCGCATTAACGTTAGGGAAGGCTGGACGGGAATAACGGGAGTGATTTATTCGTTTATCTATTTACCGAGTAGACGTGAGGGAGACGGCGAAGCATTGACCAATCGGCAGCCCGAGTCTTGAATTTAGAACTTCCTCCCCTCCACTCTGCAGCTGGGAAGTAAATCTAATCCCCTTTCCTTCGCTCGGCTGGAATCCAATCTAAGGACCCCGTGCAAGTACCGAATAACTCTAAGCGAATATAATTTCTTTGCTTCATACATCGAGCCGTTGTTTCCTGTAGGGCGAACGCTGTGGATTTGAGTTTTAACGCGACAGCGTTGAGGGCACTACGTCGCAGAAAATCTGGCGTCGGCGTCGGCGTGGGCGCGCCGGCGTCGTTGGCGGAAATAATCATCCCGAACCACTATACGACCGCGCAGGCCCTGCACGTGGCGCAACGCGTTAGTGAACAAAAATTGAATTTCTCAAAGTAAAATCCGTCAGAAAAATCGTAAAGTACGACTTAACCAAACCTACAGACGTGATAGCGTCGGATTGTAATTTGAACGTACGAGAAAACCTAATTCTGTAACGAGGAAACTCAAGCACAAACCCCTTCTCCGGCATTTCTGCCATACCAACAGCGGCGCGCTCGGGTGGGTTACTTGCGAAAGCATCATCCAGATGGCGCTCGCCTCCTCGGCAACGCGGTGTGCACGGTGCCAGAGGTTGAAAGGCAGGGTTATAAAATTGAAAGGGCAGTTCTTGCAGTAAACAGGGAAATTTGGACTCTAGCTAAAGCAATGAATTTTACGGTCATTGACATCAACCGTGAAGTGCACCGAGCAGGCCGCGAAGGCGCTTTTGTGCGTGACGGGATACATTTTAGTGAAAGTGTAGCAACACCGGTCGGAAATCGATTCGCGGCACGAGCTGTAGCTTTTTTAGGCGGGCCCCAGGCAATCAGGAAGCAGGATTAAGTATTGAACATAGCGAAACACCAGTAAAGGGCAGAATTAGGCGACCAGGAGTCAGGAAAAGACGCAGAAAGGATAAGAATAGAGAAGGTAAAATTTGCTACATTAACATGCAGGGTGGTCGTAAGCAGGAAAAATGGCTGGAAATTCAAACGCAACTGAATGATGAAGCGATTAGTGTGTACGCCTTGACCGAAACGCATCTACGAGATTTGGAGCAGCCGCCTGTTATTGACAACTTTGTATGGGAAGGGTGCAACAGAATGACCGGGTCAAGGAAAGGCGGAGGCGTAGGCGTACTAATTAGGCGAGGTCTGAAGTGGCGAAGGGTAAACGAGACATGTAAAGAGCATTTATGGATTAGTGGTACATGGCAAGGTAAAAAGACGTGGCTGGGAGTAGCTTACCTGTGGACAGGTAGTGATAGCAGGGAAAAAAATAAGGAATTGGTCGATTGCATTAGAAGCGATATTAATGAGTTCAGTAACTCGGGCCAGGTGATATTAGTGGGAGATATGAACGCGCACATGGACGATTTAGACGGATATACTGATTACAACGGCTCTCTAGTGCTGGATTTGTGTGATGAACAGAACCTTATAGTAGTTAACAGGGAGAATAAGTGTCATGGACAGGTAACGTGGCAATGCGGAAACAGGCAGTCATGTATCGACTACGCCTTAGTCTCAGAAATGGTCTACGAACAACTGGACCAAATGATAATAGACGAAAATGGAAAAAATAGCCTGGGAAGCGATCATAGACGTTTAGCATTAAAGTTTGGGAGAGATACCAGCGCAGAACATGAACCAATAGCCTCAGAGTTTTTAAAAATGAATGACGAGCAAATAACAGAGATCGCAAACAACATAGAGAAGAAAATTGAGGCTTTTCCTACAGCAGTCTGGGAATATAAGGAACTGGTGGAGGTTATGCAGCATGAAATAAGGCGGACACGGCAATACAATTGTTGGATTGGAAAGAGGAAACCACGTAAGTGGTGGAACAAGGAAATTAAACAAGCTATAGAAGAGCGTAAAGAGGCATCTAGGGTTCATCGAGAAGCCAAAAAGTTGGGATTACAAGAAGAAGAGGTGCTCCTTAGATGGAATACGTACCGAGAAAAGAAAAGGGTTGCGAGTGAGCTCGTGCAAGAGAAAATTAAATGCGCAAGTGAACGTTGGGTGCATAACATTCACAAAAGAGACAAAGGCGCCCCAAAAAGATTCTGGAACCATATAAAAGCACTCGGAGCTCCAACTAGAAACTCGCAAACGGCTATAAGGGATGAAGACGGTAACATCTATGAAGGCGATGATGCGCTGCGGTACATCACAGACGTTATCAGGCATAACTTCGGTACGAGAAAAAGCGTAGTTCAGACAACAGATCCAGCAACAACAGAGAGGCCTGAGAGATCAAAATTCAGCATAGAAAGCTTTTATTGGAAAAAGGCAGCAGAAAATGTCCCTAACAACACGGCAGCAGGACCCGATGAAATCCCAATACAGCTAATCAAAAACCTCGGTCCAAAAAGCAAGGCACTGCTGACTAATGCCATAGAGCAAGTGATTAGAACAAAGAATATTCCCGTTGGATGGCGTGAAAGCAAGATGAATCTTATCTACAAAGGCAAAGGAGATAAGGATAAGACGAGCTCGTACAGGCCAGTTACAGTAACGTCGGTGATATATAGAATAGCAATGCAAGCCATAAAATTAGAACTGTCGAAGTGGGTGGAAGAAAACGGTGTATTGGGGGAACTACAGAATGGGTTCAGGCCAGGCAGACGCTTAGAAGACAATATGTTTGTACTAACTCAGTGCATAGAGATTTCAGTAGCTCAGAAAAGACCTTTATGGATAGCATTTCTAGATATTAAAGGAGCTTATGACAACGTAGACAGGGAATTGTTGTGGGATATTCTTCAATACGAAGGCATAGATGACGATTTCGTGGAGCTGCTGAGGGAGATATATCGAGACAACCAAGTACAAGTGGCATGGGAAGGCCGAAAAGGAAATGAAATGGTGGGAATTCACCAAGGATTGAAGCAAGGATGCCCTCTGTCACCATTGTTGTTCACGCTTTACGTCAAGGGCATAGAAAGACGACTGGAAAACAGCGAATTAGGTTTTGATTTATCCTACATGCGTAATGGACAAATGGTGCAACAGAAGATCCTTGGACTGATGTACGCAGACGACATTGTGCTACTAGCGGACAATAAAAAAGATTTACAGATACTTGCGAATATCTGTGGGAACGCAGCGACAAATCTAGGCCTTAAGTTTAGCACAGAGAAATCAGGGATTATGATCTTTAATGAGCACACGAGTAACTTCGTGGTGTCAATTCAACAGCAAGTAATACCCATAGTGAAGCAATATAAGTACCTCGGCGTACACATAAACGAAGGAAAGAATTACTCAAGCAATCACCAAGATAATCTGAAAATAAAGGGGAAGCGGAATGCAGCATTAATGAAACGCAGAGCACTGTGGGGCCACAATAAGTATGAGGTGGTGCGTGGAATCTGGAAAGGAGTAATGGTGCCAGCGCTAACATTCGCAAATGCCATTATATGCTTAAAATCGGATATATTGGCGGGTTTGGAAGTTAACCAAAGATCAGTAGGCCGGTTGGCTTTGGGAGCACACGGTAATACGACAAATGAGGCAGTGCATGGAGACATGGGTTGGGCCTCTTTTGAAGTCAGAGAAGCACAAAGCAAAATTAGTTTTGAAGAAAGGCTCAGGAACATGGATGAAAATAAATGGGCGGCTAAAGTGCACAAGTATCTCTACATGAAAAGCGTGGACACAGAATGGAGGAAGAGGTCAAGGAAGTTGGCAACCAAGTACAGGATAATCGAAACTGTAAATAGACAACCAGGGGTCATCAGAAAGAAAGTGAGAGAAATAGAGACCGTGAATTGGATGCAAAGAATGGAAACGAAAAGGACAATGGAGATTTACAAGAATGAGAAGAAAGAAATTAGAAGGGAAAATCTGTACGATAACACAAAGGGCAGTGCCTTGCTATTTGAGGCTCGAGCCGGTTGCCTAAGGACGAAAACATATCGGAACAAATATTCGGAATTAGATGAGACATGTGTATGCTGCAGTAAAGATCCAGAGACCACTCAGCACATCCTAATGGAATGCGACGGGATCCACCCAGCGAGAACCGTAGGTAACGTGCAACTCCCAGAAGCGCTTGGGTTTAAAGTGGAAGGAAACATAAACAGATCAGCCGTAGAGATCAGCAAGAGACGATTAGAGTACTGGTGGAAAAAAAGTAGGGAAAAGATGGATGCGACCTGATCTCTTAAAATCATAGGCAGCGGTACAAGGTAATTTTTTGAAAAAGAAAAATAATGATAGGTATACAAAAATGCAAGATAAAGAACATGTATAGTATACCTGATTAAATCAAGCAGGCTAGGTGACTATTTGTCGCCGCCCCGTTTCAAAGGGGATGCCAATAGATCATCATCATCATCATCAACGCAAAACGGCAGCGGCGCGCAGAGGCGAAGGTGGAGAAAAAAGAAAGCTGCAGTTGCCGGGAAGCCTGACAAGCATTCTCTGGAGATCTTTGAACGCTATCGCGTTCCACTCTTAAAAGCGAAGCTTAAGCGTCATCCAATTTTTTTTTTTTTTTGCATGACGCACAGCAACCACACGAGTATGTGCTGAACGCCGAGTCGTTTAATTACAAAACGCTGGTTATTCTTAGAGCGTGAAGCGCCTTTAGCTGTCTTTGCTGGCGCTGTCTCGCCAATTGCAGAAATTATGAATTCAGTCAGCCAAGGCTGGCATTCTTCTGTGTTAGTGAAGTACTGTTTTTTTTTATTTTTCTCTTCTAAGTTTGCTCGAAGTAGTTCAGACAAAACTGACAGACACCGGAACCGTAAGTTAGAAATGACTAGTGAACACGGTGTTTCACAACTTCTGCACTATAACTCCACGGACGGCGTTTTATAACTTCGGGAATATAACGAAAATTTCTAATGGGGACTGTTGAGGGGCATTTTAAAGAACCCCGTGTGGACGTGGTTAAAATAAATGTGAAGCCCTCCATTAATTGCAGTGTCCCTCATAATTCACCGTGCAGTTCCGGTTCATTAAACACCCTTTTTTTCTTTCTTTCTTTTTCTTCACGTGTACGGAAACATGCACTAATAAGGGACTCAAGTACAAAACGCCTCTCCGGGCTAAACCACTGAATCATTTCCGCTGAAAATATGCCTGGAGGTGGTACGTACGTTGCGGTGTATTTAAAACGAATCCCAAGCCCGAAGGAAGTCCTTGTTTTCTCGTGAATAAACTACAGCTACACGTTGCCTGTGGCCATGTAAGGCTGAAAATTAACCGTATCAGTGAAACGAACAGCAGCGCCACCTGTCAGTTCTCGGGCCAAACATGGCGCGCGCGATGTTTCGCAATAACAACGAAAAGTGGCGCCACCCAGCGGTTACTGGAGTAATTTACGCTTTGCGTCCGGTATCGCCACAGACGAAGCGTATATTTCTGCTTTATTTCGGACGAAACGGATAAACGCAGCATGTAAACGCAGCACTAAACAAAACACACCGCAAAATGCCACCACTGTGTGGAATTTGAAGGCGAACGAAAAAACGGTATAGAAGATAGAATGATTCATAGTTGGCTCACTTATTCACGCAGCATATCGCTCGGGTCAACTCGGCAACCCCGCTGCTACTACTGTAAACGGCATATAGCACTCGCATCCTTTAAATTAACTTGCATGATTTTCTTACAGGCGAACGAAAATATAAGGAACGCTATGAAAACAAGTGGTATTACTAATTGGTATTTTACTTACTTTTTACGACAATTATGCATGTTGCGTACGAGAACTTTTATGGCAACTCAGTACCCGTTGCGGTGGCTCTGCTGATTTGGTGTTGCGCAGGTAAGCACGATGTCGCGGGATCAAATACCAACCGCGGCGGCCGCATTTCGATGGGGGCGAAATGCAAAAACGGCCGTCTCCCGTGCATTGGGGGGCACGTTAAAGATCCACAGGTGGTCAAAATTAATCCGGAGTCCCCCACTACGGCGTGCCTCATAACCAAACTGTGGTAACTGGCACGACCCCCCCCCCCCCCCCCTCCCCCCCAGAATTCATTCATGACAACTCAGTGTGAATTTACAAATATATGAGTGCAAAATAGAAAAAAAAATAAACAAAATGAGAGGCGTAATTTTTAATTATTCAGGCTCTTTCATGCATGGCAGAGCGCCGACGTTCAAAATGAGATCCAAACAAGAATAGAGGTACACGACCTAAAGCCCGAGCTCGCAAACATCCGCCTGGCAATATAAGGATGTACGGTACAACGAACGGGAGAGGTGAACCGTACAAAAGACAGCTAGACACATACATGGCAGACAGGTAAAACCTAAAGCTATCGTTGGTATGTACACACGCGCCATTTCGCGAAGGCCTGGGCGAGCAATATGCGTCGTATAACAGACGACAAGCTAAGATGAAGAACAACCCGAAGAAAAACAGACGAGCAGATGATAAAAACACAAATACAGCACGGGGAAACGATATCGGCCGGCCAAGTCACCTTGTGCTCTTTATACTCGCGCGAAAAGAAAGAGGAAAAAGACAACCCAGAAGCCGGATAATGACGGCTTCTTCCACGTTACATCATCTCCATGCCTACGCTCCCCTCCTATTTGTTCCTGCCTGTGACGCGAGGGGGCGCGCGCAGCAATATCATCCCTTAGAGTTACTGTACAGGCACCGCTATCATTCCTCTAGGTGCGCTTCAGCGGCAAGAGGGAGCGATCTGTAGGTGCGGCGAATGTTTCTTGGTCGTGTGCTCGCACAATATAGCAAAGCCATCGCAGCAGGTCGGCTCGGGTTCCGGTCGGGTTTGATTTGCAAATACGATCCCTCGCTCGGGGTCATGCTAGTAAAACCCGAGCCAGGTCTTCTCTCTTCAAACGGCAGCGCGGCAGGCTTGTATTGAGGAAGCTACGGATAGAAGGAATGTGAAAGACGATTCGCTCGGAGGTCCCTGCTGCATTTCTGTCTTTTTTTTCTCTCTCTCTCTCTCTTTCTCGTATTCTATTTTGTCGTCGTTGTCAAAGAAGTCGCGCGGGCGCAAACACGAGATGGGAGTGATTACCATCGATTGAGCGGTTCGATTGCGGAGCAAGCATGGCAACTTCAGACGCGACTCGTGGAAACGGTTAAATTTTTTTTTTGTTCTCCGTTTTCCCGTTGCGCACCTTTCAAACTTCAAAATCTAAGACAAGAGAGGTGGTTTGTCGTAACTACTTGCGACGTCTACATTAAAACCTTATAGCACGTTGGTATTTCGCTTGTTTAGTGAGTTGCGCCGTCTTCAGAGCAAGTGAATGTTGTATGCGTTCCCTATATTCCCAATGAGGGTGCGAGGTCCCAGAAGAAACACAATTTCGTTTCATCGATATCGGTGATGTCCACACGTGCTCGCCCCCTAGTGACGGCCCCCTAAAATAATGGGAACCAGTCTCGGTAGTACGTGCTTTCCCGGTACACTGTAAAATAACTTACACCCTTAAGTGGAAAATGGGTGTACATTATTTTACAGCATACAACGGGCGTGGGAATAGGCGAGGCCGGTCGACTGGGTAGGCCTCCTCACTCTTCTCTTATTCCTCTTACCCCTCCCCTGTGCAGTGTTGCTGTCGAGGTGTCCTCATAACAAGAGACAGTGACTGCGCTGCACTTTTCCCTTCCATTTCCTTCCTATAAAAGTCACATACTACACTAGGCGACCACTGAAGTCACGACAGCCACGTTTTCGATGTCAAATACAACCGCCCTCGACTCAAATGATACAGTGGATACTTCTCAGTACGACCGCTACCCCGGAATGCCATAATAAAAAAAAAGGGGGGGGGGGGGGGTACGCGGTACTTTTTGCGAAACCTGCTCCCCGCAAGCTTTTGCGTCCGGCTGTACGGCTGTACTACCCGTTACAACGTGAAACGTTTAAAGAGAAATAGGTTGAAGAAGGTTGGTGTTTGACGTTTTAGTGTACACGGCGGCGAGCTGTCGTTGCTTGCGCTCCTGGAAAAATTTCGCTCGTGTTTCTATAGCGCACGTTTTTATGCGGCGAAGTAAGCGCCTTTTCCATTTTCCTCGATTACGAAGCAGCATTTCCTCGTATTTCCTTAAGAGAAATGTGTTGTGTATGCTTGTATTGTACACAAATATTTGGATGTGCAAAAAGCGAAAACTTTTCTTCTTTTTTAATTGCATTGAGCTGATACCAAAAGGGGTGACAAAAGGGGTGTCCTTTTCAAGCAGGTCACCATAGACTACCGGGAATGGGCGTCTCTTAGTATTAGTATTAAGGCCGGTTAATTGTTCTTTGTGAAAACATGTGTATGCAATACTCAGTACTTTGTATATGCTATCGGCATGGCGGTATCGTGCCGTCATCGTGACTTAACACGTTAAAGCTACTATAATGATCTGAAGAGAACGGTTAGTGTAGCAATGTCCGAAAAGTATTTCGATGAAATATCTGAAGAAAGCTGAAGAAATCAACCAGCGCTGCTCAGAACAAACATAAATGGCGAAGAGACAAACAAGTGCAGCCAAAAACGATGGAATATAGGCGGCGGAACGAAGTTCGCGAGTTCGATTGGCTGCGAATGTGTCACAAGCGTTGCCCGGTATGCTTGGCTAATCTGCCTCACAATCATCCACAAGCACAGCGTGCTTAGGTGTGACAGTGAATGTGCACGACCTTTAAGAGGTACACAAAGTCACGCACATCCAACCCACATGTTCAATTCTCTGTCAGTCTATTCTATCTCCTAATCAGAGAAGAAATCACATACCTTCGCGGTTCTTAGAATACCTTAGCGGTTACCTTAACGCCAGTGGTTCGTTGACAAGAGCAGTTTTTGCGCACATGGACACACGCACCACGATGACAATAAATACCCAACATTAACGAAAGACTGCGCGTTTCTAACGCGTTTGTGCTAGCGCGTTACGGCCCGTGTAAGAAGCTGGTGTAAGACGCTGTGGCCTCTCCGCCTTACCCCCGTATTCATAAACGCTCCTCGACTTGAACTTTACTTGCCACCGCCTTGGGCAGCGCGTTCGAAACGCGTTGAAGGCGGTGGCAAGTCAAGTTCAAGTCGAGGAGCGTTTATGAATACGGGGATTATACTCTCTCAGCAGTCATGTGATGGCGTCGGCAAACGCGGTGCACGTTCCGGCATGTGTAAACGGCTGCGTAAGACGCTGTGGCCTCTCCCCCTTACTAGAGAGTACTGCACGTTTCTAACGCGTTTGTGCTAGCGTCCCCTTAAGCGGGAGATGGTGTAAATATAATGAAGGGCGCTGTTATAAAATAGGAATGACGTCACATATGGCGCGTGTCATTGGTGGAAGTCAATCGTTCGATTTAGTGCGGCGAGACTGGGCGAATTACACGGAAGATTCACGGTTTACCGATGATTCCCTCCGGAGCTTCGCACACTCATCATCATTCAGCCCGTGGATATGCGGTGTTTTTTTTTTTCCATAAAAGTAGACGTGGCTACCTACTACGACGACGACGACTACTACTACTACTACAGAGGAGGGACAGACCCACACCCTAAGGAGCTTCGCCCCTAAAACGACAGTGTGCGAGATCACGCGTGACGCTCGCGTGCGCAGCTATACATGAGACCTATACCGGCCCGTCGGAAGAAGTGGGCCGATTGCGGAGATCGTGCAATGGTAAACTGAGCCACTGTCGTGCTATACGCTGGGTTCCGTATAACCGCCTATGCTGCAAAATGTGGCGCACGAGGTTAAACAGTTTTTATAGCAACTGAATCTCCGGACCAACCACGAAAACTTCGCTTCGAATCGATTCCAGTATGCGCGTTGGAGCTGACGTCCCTGCACTTATGTGCAAATACATACCTCTCAAACTTATAAGCGTGCATCACTGTCGCATAGTTTGACAATTATAGTGGTAGCATATATCCTGCTCAAGGTTTTCTTCTCATTTTTTTTAAATGAGAGACGATGTCATGGAAAACAACAACGCTTATTGCATTCTTAGGTATGTGGAACGTGGGAGGACAGAGATATCGATCTGCTAAATTTGGTGAAAGCAGCCCGCCTACGCGGGCGGCTGCAGTATTATCAGCATCGGGCGGCACGTAAATGTATTTGAGAAGCTTCGACTTTTTTCGCATCGAGGTGGTTTCGAGTTATCACAAAAATGAAAGAAAAAAAGGGGGTGGGTGGGCGGGGGCGGTTGAAAGGCGAAGACGTTTGATATTGCGCAACAATCAGGAAGAACAGGGCCTTGCATTTCTATCCTTGAGCACAGGGTATTGCGCAACCTCAAAGAACAGTTCCTCGTCTAGAATGGCTGCCATTTGTAGCTGCTTTTCTGCGATCAAATTTCAAATCAAATCGCCGTCCCATTTATTACCGCATGTGGCAGTGACAGCGGAGAAGTTTGTGCCGCTAATGCTTATAAAAAATAAGCGCAGCTTCGCTGACTTAACGTCGCGAAGACTGACTGAAACAGCGGAGCTAGTGGCTTTAATTTGGCTTTTACTTCCCGATGAGTCTCTTCGTACCGTTGCCGCGACGCCGCCTCCCTCACTCGAAATTCGGGGTCTTCGGATCGTCGCTTAGCCTCGGCTTCCCTTGCTCGGAACTCTGGGTCGGCACATAGTCGTTGGGCCCATGCTCGAGCAGCTTCCCGTCGTCTTTCCTGCCGCGCCGCTTCTTCTTCCGGAGACAGCTGCTTCTTCGTCCTGGCCATATATACTTGTCGCCGAACGTCGGAATGCTCTGCGCCGACAGTGCACGCTTTTCTACTGCTCGGGTAGCTCCAAGTATCGAGTAGCCCCAATAATCGAGTAGCTCCAAGCGACGGCAAACAACATTGTCGTGGTTCTTTCCATGCAGCTACGACGTGGCAATTTGCATATTTTTAATGTTTGGCTCAAGTTACGTGATACAACCTGTATATTTATGGCGCATGCAGGTGCTGTCGTTTGAGACGCTGCGCATCGGCGACCAGAAGCGGTCGCAGGCACTGCACAGGGGTCTGAAATGGTCCTTGAGGAAGTGGCGCTCAAATCGCATCGGTTTGCTCTCGCGTATGGATAAGGAAGGCCTGGTGGTAAGGGGAGCGCCACCCCTAACACCCCCTCCCAACGCACGATAAACGCATTCTTGAGTAGCAGAGCATTGGTTCATAGCATTGGTTCTTTATAATTTCTTTACTTATTTAACTTTTGCGTATACTTTATAAGAAAGAATACGTTCCGAGCTTGCAGTCGAAAACCGTTCTCGAACTTCCCTATATATACCAAAAATTTGAAGAACCGGCCGGTGTATAGCAGTCATCGTAAGAATCGCTTTACCGGACCACCAGATCGAGTCCAGTAAAATCATATTAATCACTGGTTCACACATTCGCCTTACGTCGATGTCGACCAAAATTATGAAAGAGAGAGAGAGAGAGCTCAGAAGAAAAATGTAGGGAGGTTAACCAAGGTCTCGCCCAGTTGGCTACCCTACACAGGAAAGGAGGAAAGAAAGATAAGAATTATAAGCCTAACCAAGCAACACTCTGCGCCGCCACGAACTCACTAATGAATACACGAAACGCGCATACAGGTAACGTGACCGATAAATATGTACGTTCATACGTAGATACTCTTCGGTATGTACGGTGTGTACGGTAGATACGGTGTATGTATGTACGTTCATTTTGCGGCGTCGAGTAACAAGCATATAACTACTCCCGATGGTCATGTTATGCGCCGGCGTAACGAGTTCGCAGTTCGCGTCAGTTCGAAACTTGACTACGCGGCAAGGAAACTGCGAACCGTCGTTCCGCCTAACCATCGCGTTGTAGTAGAGAAGACAAATAAATGAACGTGACGCGTGGGTGAGGCGTTTTAAATGTTCAGCAAGATTACTCCAGCAAATGACGCGGAGAGGGCGAAATAAGATAAACATGAAATGTCTGAGGCCAGTCGCGATCGAGGAATACGTGTAGGCGCAAATGGAAATGTCTGAAGCGAGCTATATTATACGGACGACGAATTATTTGGCTGAAGGAGGGGAGGGGGGGCGTGTCGGTTCGTCTCTAATGACGCGGGTCATTAGTGTTATGCATTAAAATTTCAGTCGTTCGCAAGAGGGCCGGTCGGCTTATTGGATCAGCGGAGAAGGACCTTCAATGTGCGAGGGCCCACCCAGAAAGGGCAGTTTTCGGAGCCAAGATAAATATAGAGGCCGTATTAACTGGAGGGTACGTAACTGGGGCGACAGAGGGTACGTTGGGTTTTATATACCAGGGTTGCGAAACTGCGGATAGTTTGCAATGCGATCTTAGTTGTTGTAATTTGCCTAAGGTGACGTAAGGGTGCGTTGTTGGCCAACAGAAACTCGCGCAGTGCTTTGCTTTTGGAGTGGTGAGAAGCGCGTCTGCTGAAATCGCAGCCCGGGTGACAGCCTTAGGTTGCATTCGGTGTGCTGTCTAGGGCACATTGAGTTTGGGTGCTCCTCTATTTAACAACATGGTTACGGATAAATCTTGTTAATCGGCATTCACTGCACCGAATTCGATAAGGGATGTCACATTAAAGAAAAAAGATAAAATCTCATGATACAGGGAAGATACGTTTTGTTACCACCGTCAGTGCTCACAAAAAAAAAAAAAAAGAAGTTGTGAACATTGCAAAATTGAAACAAGGACCAAATTTTAAATTCAGTAGCTCCGCAATATAATAAGATATCCCGATTTTGTTAAGTGCACCTAATCATACATTTAAAGCGGACGAAATCGATGTATTAAACGCCGATCTGTAGTGTATCTCTAATTTGTGAGATGCACTTTTGCAAACCTTCATAAACATTTCAACAATTTCGCGTAAGCGTAAATGCAGATTTTGTGCGCTTTAAATGCTCTAACTGATACACAGAACTACGACGTCTGTTTTTCGTTCGTGCTTGCATTTTTTAAAGCTTACCAATGTTGGGGCGTGTTTGTAAAAATTTCCATACCCTAAATCGAAACTCTGCTCCCAAGAGTCACTAGAACCTAACTTTATTTCTCAGATGCAACAAACTTAATTCAAATCGGTCCAACTGTTGTCTCAGGAAGCATTACTTCGTTTTACATCTATTTGAACAGTGAAATCAATCTAGTCCCTGAGCTAAAGCTTCCTTTAACTGTGCCCGGTAGACTATCGGTAACAGAGCTGCTTTTCTCCCCTTCGTGGCGTTTGTAGGACGACGCAAGAAAGCACGCTGGCGAATGAATATGCGATTGTTGTTCCATCCAAACGAAGCGTTTGTTACGTCTGAATGCATAGTTTCACGCAAAGCATTCTCAGAAGCTGACCGCTATGGCATGAATGGCGAACAAAGAAGTCATCGAGTGCGTTTTACAACACGAGCTTACGATTGGTGCTACAGTAAATCTTAAAGCTCGTCAGAAGCGCGACATCAGCTTGCGTTTCGGCAGACAGGAAATACGCTCACAATGCGTCAAGTAAAGCGGCTGCAACGACGCTGTGAATGCCAGCTGAAGCAGCCTTCACTCAGAGCCAATCAATTATCTCCCGCGATTTCAACACGCACACGCACGTATGTACACATTAGCTTGACGTTTACTCGCCGTTCGGCTCAGACCAGTGCTTGCAAATAGCAGCTCAGGCAGAACACTAATAGTGTGGTTACAGTGCGCTTACAACCCTTATAGCAGCAGGAGAAGGCATAACGCTGCCCTGACAAACAACCAACCAACCAACCAACCAACCAGCCAAACAAACAAACAAACAAGCGCACACGCACACACACACGTGAACGTGGGTACATGTCACGCGCGTTTCTTGCCAAGCACTCGGGGAAACATGCATCAAGAAGCGAAAACGCCGAGAGGGATCGCAAGAGGAGGAAAGAGTGCATGTTACGCACAATCGCGACACACCTGCCGAGGCGGCGGCTAGTCTAAACGAAACAGAGAAAGTTTGCGTCTCTTGTTGATACATCAGCGTCGCGTTACCGATGGCCTCGGGATTCCTCGGGGGAAACAGACGATGGCCCAGAATAGCGAATTACGCAACATTCTGTCAGTGTTGAAAAAAAAAAAAGGAAGAAAAAAAACGGGAGCCGAGACGAACGAACCGGGGCGCGCCAAACAGCAAAGCGAGCAATCAATCTGGCAACAACGTAGCCAGCATGCGAGAAAGAGAGACAAGTGGTGCGGAGAACGGAACGCGAAGGCGAGATGACTGAAGAGCAACAGAGGTAACTGCGTGACTGCGCATACGACAGTACAACAGCATCAATGGAAGCTAGTCACTTTCGCTTCGCTCCATTGCGTACGTAAAGCTGTTAGCCTGTAAATCACTAGTAAAAAACGGAACTCGAATTCGCATCTTCCATCTGCGACCCACATCAAGCATATCTCGCCAAAGCCCTTGAGGCAGCTCAGAATCGCGCGGCCAGATATCTTCATTCCTCATACGCTTACGACGTCAGCCATATCATACCTGAAAAAAAAAAAAAAAAAAAAAAAAAAAAAAAAAAAAAAAAAAAAAAACTCCTTATCGCGTCTATCATTGCGTCGCCGCGTCACCATCCTCTCCCTTTCCCACAGGTTCTACTATTCGACGCTTAATCACCCACCATACACTGTCCCTCCATCACGCCGGTCACATACGCATTTGTCCTCCCCTGCAGGTAGCGCACAAGCACACTGGCGCACAAATACATTTTCAGCGTCGCTTTTTCTGCCGAGCATCTAGGGACTAAAGGCTCATTCACACCGGCGACTTGAGGAGGTCGCGCGACCATTTGCGACTCGCGAACAAAAAGCGACCGAAGGCGACTGATGTTCACACCGGCAAGCCCGGCTGAGCGCGACCTGCAAGTCGCAATCCCGGACATTCTCGTTCTTCAGCGAGAATTCTAGGGATCTACGCAGTTAGCGCGCATTTCGCTGGCACTGTGTAAATTGTTTTCGCGTTCCGGCAACAGCCATGGATTTTGATTCGAGCGATGGCTGGATTTTGATTCGAGCGAACAGGAAGACGTCGTCCCTGTGCTGATGTGCTCCGCCGGGGTGTCAGCTGTGGCAGCGCGGAAGCCTCCGAAGAAAACGCGACGCTCGTGGGTGCGCCCGTGCTTCCGCTCGCGTGAAGTGACCGGCCACGCAAGCCGCCTCCTGCCCGAACTTTGTGCGCATGACAACGAGTATTATCGAGAGCAAGTTGTAATTTCTAGTTCGCATTGCGTGTTATTCGGTGCATAATATTAAATAAAAGCTGTTCACCCGCTGTTCACCTTTGGGTGGCGTGCTCATCCAACGAACGGCAGCTGGAAAAAGGGTTTGTGTTGTGCTTTCTTTTCCTGCTGTTTAGCTTCCAGCGAATGCGACCGCGTACATTCGACACGTTGCTGCAACTGCTGCGTCCCAGAATAACAAGACAAGACACCAATTACCGGCCTGTAGCCTGCATATCGTGACGCGGACATTGCATTTGGCGTGGACGACGACACATCACTTTCGGCGCGACGCTGATTGGTTGAGCAGCTTTGCGACCACTGTCGCGCGACTGAAAAATCGCGCAGTGAGCGACTGGCCCAAAATGGTCGCTTTTCGAGAAAAGCGACCATTTGCGACTGTTGAACTTGGTCGCGCGACCACTGTCAGTCGCCGGTGTGAATGAGCCTTTAAATGCCATTCCTCATCAAGTCACTGCCGCCACCTGCTCGTCGCAATTTGTTCAAGAAGCAACAACTTTTCTCAACAATCTGAAACTGTTGTAACACTTCGTTGTACATGCTATATAGCAGCTCATTGTGCAGTAACTCTACTAGGGGCCCTTTAAGGAAGTAAAGTGACGTCATGTAAAGAATGGAGGACACCTCGCCGTCAGCGGAGCAAGCGCGAGCACGCTAGCGAGCGCATAGCGAGAGGTGCCGCAAAATAGGAGGGATGACAACTGAAGTAATGTGGCTGCTCGGGCTAGTTGGTCAGGAACCTTCGAGTGTGTGCAGTGCAACGGTAACAACAGGGCCAAAGAAGAAGGCCCGGGCGAGTCTCCTTTTTTTTGTCCCTGTTGTAACCGTTGCACTGTACACCCTCGCAGACAACTGAAACAAAGTAGAACACTTCAGTGGGGAGCAAATGCAACGAATCAATTGCAGACGCCGGGAATCGTCTTCGTCGTGGATCCCAAAGCAAAGAGCCTAAGTGCGTAAAGAAGAGTATACGCTGAGGACTTAGTATGAGGCGAAAATGTTGAAAAGGAGAGATCAGCTGCGATAATTAAAGCTGGCAGGCGGGTTGCAGGTGCCTGTGCTTTAAGAGCCACCTGCCGCCACACCACTAAAGAAGAAACTGCGCAGCGCCACGTCCTCAAACTATAGCACAGCTAATCCCGCGTTTTCGATATTCGCGCTTCCCCTGATCAAGGTCTCTAGTCACACTATATTACCGTCTCATACGGTGCCCGTCCATTGGGGAGAGTCAGCAGTATAAATCCTGTGAATGCAAAGAATTGTTGCCTTGCCGGAAAGTCGAAGAAAACTTCTCGAAACGCTTGTTCCAGGCTGAGACTTTCCATTGTTTTGTCCACCGTTGATCACGTTCTTTTCCCATTTTACGGTGATCATTACTGTCACGTTTAATTGTAGATGCCGTGAGACGCTGGGACATAGAGTTAGCGCCACGGGTTCTCTATCGATCGAAGCGCGCGCATAGCAAGGGACAAATTGAAGGCGTACCTGTAAAAAAAAAAAAAAAAAAAAAAAAAAAAAAAAAAAAACCGAGTCCGCTGGAGATCACCGGCCCACCGACACGGTTCTTACTGACGGGGCAGTTCCGTCAACTGCGCGCCCTCTAGGGGCCTGCCCTGCCGGCAAGGTAAGCCTGGCGGAGCGAAACGCAAAACAAAATGAGGGCAGAAGGGAGGCGAAAGGGCACCGCGTGGCCACGGGAGAGACGAATTAGGGAAGTGGGCTGGCACAGAATGTTCCCTATAATAGAGGGAAGAGTGCTGCGGAGATGGGTGAGAGTAGGTTTGTTAACCGTGGCGGTGAAAGAGTTGAGTGAAAGAGCTTCGGTGACTGCGGTTTTTTTCGAGAGGAGATGAGACCACACCCAGGTGCTAGAGGGCAGCACGTGCGGTTCGTCGCGCGCTTTAGGGAGCACGCGGCTTTCCCCCTCGGGGAATCGTTCCACGGGGACGCAGAATTTTGTTTCCATGCCATGGTCCCTTCCCCCCCCCCCCCCCCCCCCCCTTTCTCTCCGCGGTTCGCGTATTCATCCTTTAGGAGTCCTTTATTTCTACTGTTCACTCTCATATACGAATGTTTACTTATTTTCCCCCGTTCGATTTATTATCTTGTTCCCCTCACACTTCCCCTTTTCCGCATTCGTGTAGTGTAGTGTAGGCATTGGTCCCCGGGAGCGGCAGTCGACGATCGTGGCTTTCAAAACAGGCATGAACGGAGACGTTCGTTTGATTTCATGCGTAAGCAGCCGTGCTTTGTTTATAGATATGGCGTTATGTTGCTGAGTAAGAAGTCTCGGGTTCGAGTCCCGCCAGTTGCGGCCGCACGTCTGATAGCTGGGAGTTTAAAGTGACGGGAGAGCACGCAAAATCACTCGTGACATTTAGGTTTAGGTGCGCCTTAAAGAACATTTACGTAATCAAAATTACCCTGGAGCCCTTCGCTACGGCGCCTCTCGTTGCCCGAATGGTATAGGCTGGGGCGTAACGTCTTATCAAAGATAACACATTCACACGTAATAGCTCGGATAGCGCATATAGTGACCTGTGGTTAGAAAACTGAATTATACTGCACCCTAGAGAGAGAGAGAAACATCCCTTCCCGGCATTCTCTACTTTCGGCTCATAAAAAAAAAAGTTGTCCCTCTTTCTGAAACAGAGTAGGCTGACCTAGTTCTGAGAAAGAAAAAGAAAGAAAAGGGAGGCAGGAGTGGAAGAGACAAAATGAACTGCGTTTTGCCGATGAGGTTTTAACCTCCCCATGGGAATGCTCAGGGGTCGGTCACGTGGCTGGCCATGATGAGCCGTCCGCGAAATTGGATAATGGGCAGGGTGGTCGGTAGATGCGCTCATTGGAAGTCGGCGATGTATGGGCGGAGAGGGATGGGTAGAAAGGCAGCAGCGAACGAAAAATTAAGTACGCTGAAGGAGGAGACAAACTATCTTTGAAAAAAAAAAAAAAAAAAACCCGATCGAGCGATAGCTTGCGTGCCAGTTCGTGCTGCTCGAGTCGGTGCGATTTTTCACGTATACGTTGCTACGCTGTGAAGCCAGTTCGCTTGTCCCCGGCCTCCGTACCCGGAGAGGGCTACTTTATAGGAAGGGCAAAAGCCAAAGAAGAAATTGAACCATCATCAACAGCAGTAGTACTAGCAGCGGCAGTATAGTTGTAGTAGTAGCCACGTAGTAGCAGCCGTAACGTAGGAACAATAGTAGGAGTAGTAGCAGTAGTACTTGTAGTAGTAGTAGTTAGTAGTAGTAGTAGTAGTAGTAGTAGTAGTAGTAGTAGTAGTAGTAGTAGTAGTAGTAGTAGTAGCAGTAGTAGTAGTAGTAGTAGTAGTTAAAGTAGTAGCAGTAGAAGCAGCAGTAGCAGGAGTCGCAAGCAGCAGTAGCAGCAGTACTTGTACTTGTTGTAGTAGCAGTAGCGGTAGTGGTATAGTTGCAGTCGTGGGGACGGTACTGGTGCTGGCGGTATCCCCTAGTAGTAGTACCCGTAGCAGCGCGTAACATCGCGTGCACCGTGCCCGCAATCTTGCGCACGTTACCTTCAACAACAAACTAATATGAAAAAAAAAAACTCGTATGTCTCGGTGCGCGTCATGTGTTCATTATCGCAGTATTCTCAAGGGCGCATCGCGGCAAGTGAAACCCAGAGAACGGCCTGCAACCGTAGACGCGGCCTCGCGGATCACCTCTATAGCGAGAACACTACCGCACCCTTCTAGCTGGCTCTGAGTTGAACACTCGGAAGCACTACCCATACTTCATTTGGCATTACTTGACAAAGCCCTAAAGAAGGCCTCTAGCAAAGGCGAAGCTAAACAAGCTCGGTATTCTCCTGCGCCTGGTTTTATCCGACGCGCTCGGAGCAGCGGCCGTAGCGCGTGCCACCTATTCGTTGGGACAGCCGAGCTAGAACCTTGGATGTGTCGGCACCGGGTTTACTTTGCGGCCTCCGACTGTTCCAGCCTCCACATTTTTATTACGGTACTGCCTTCAACCTGCGGCTCATAATACCGAAGGCCTTTAAGCCATAAGCCAATTAACTTAAATTTGAGCATGGAAGGAGCCTCTCAGGCACAACAAGGAAGAAGTGCGTTCTGATAGTGATCAGGTAATCTGCAAAACAACAGACACGCACGCGGAGTGCAACGAAAGAACTTGTTTTGGGGCAAGTTGGTTGCTCACGTGCTGCGCCAAACAGAATGACACATAGACTGCAACGTTCCGCAAGGGCGAGCGGAAAACGCCTGCTTTCCCGCTGTGTAACTTTCTTCTTGAGCCTAATTTTTAGCCTCTGGGGCACCAGCTATATGAGCCTTCGAGCGGGTTCCGCCCCGAACTTCATTTTCGGCCGTCTCAAGAAAGGAGGCGTGAGAGGAGGTCGCCTCGCTGTGCTTCCGACATCAGGCGAGTTCTCTTCTTGCAGTCGTAAAACTCAGTCGCTCAGATGCCGATATTAACGGCACCGTCACTGTATCGAGGGCTACTAACGGCTTCTTACCCACACGTACTTCACGGAAAGAAAGAAAGAAAGAAAGAAAGAAAGAAAGAAAGAAAGAAAGAAAGAAAGAAAGAAAGAAAGAAAGAAAGAAAGAAATGTGGTAGTAACATTAGGTCTAGGAGAATAAATCCAAAGGTGCCAATACAGATTCTTTGGGCATTGCAATGACACACTCTCGATTACTCTACGGAAAGAAAGAAAGAAAGAAAGAAAGAAAGAAAGAAAGAAAGAAAGAAAGAAAGAACGAACGAACGAACGAACGAACGAACGAAAAGGTGACGGTAGCGTAAGGCTTAGGAGGATAGATCCAAGGGCGTCAATACAGATGCTGTGGCCATTATACCAGAAGCCGCGACCGCGGGAAATGAATGGGCGGAGGAAGAGGCCAAGGAGTCGGCCTAAAAAAGATTACCATTGGCCGTATATGTCCTTGCTCGAATCAAGGCTTATCCGAAAGACCTGACTCTCGAAGATCGATGACTCGCTGCTCGGAAAACAATAAAGACCGAAGGAAAAGCGCGCACCTAAAGGGGGAGACACGCACACGTTGTCGAGGGAACGACGTCGGAAAAGAAGAAGCGTGACTTGCTGACGAACAAACACTGCGCGGAAGTCAGAAATCGAATGTCCGACGCGCGACAATTTTTTTTAGATATGCAAATCAGCATTATTGGCGAACGTTTGTCGCCAGAAGCGAAACAAACAAGGTCGATAAACAATAAACTTGGAAAGAAACGAATGCGCCGTAGACGCTTATATTAAAAACGCCACATTTATTTATCTGTTTAAGAGTAATTGGAATTGTTTTTATTTGATGTGCCCCTAGATTTTCTCTATCTGTTTTTGTGCGATCTGTGCGATCTGTACGACCTCACTGTTATTTCTTGTTAACGCATAACGTTCCTATGATTTGTACTAACCCTTTTGAGAACTTTTGTATCGCAAGAATGCCTTTTTTTTTACATTGACACGAGGCCCCATCTACATTTCTTATACGTTGAATATTTCAACGGTATATTAGGGGCGAAGCTCCTTATAGCGGCACCCGTTCGTCCCCGTCGTAGTAGGTAGCCACGTCTAGTTTTATGAATTGCTCAATAGATGGCGTTGTGTGTCCGTATATGTATGTATACCCATATATACATATATATATATGTATGCGTATAGTATAACCGGAAGCCGACTTCCGCTTCCGGTTCCACTTCCGGTTCCGCTTCCGGAAGCCAGCTTCAGGCTTCCGGAGAACGATTCCGGCGTTTTATGAAAAAAAAATTACGAAAGTTGTGTCCGTAGCGCGGAATCGAACCAGGGACCCCTCGCTTCCGAACGCGCGGCGCTAACCACTACGCCACGAAGCGCACATAGACACACGCACCACGATGGCAATAAATACCCAACATTAACGAAAGGCCGCGTTTCTAACGCGTTTGTGCTAGCGCGTTACGGCCCGTGTAAGAAGCTGGTGTAAGACGCTGTGGCCTCTCCGCCTTACCTTCAACGCGTTTCGAACGCGCTGCCCAAGGCGGTGGCAAGTCAAGTTCAAGTCGAGGAGCGTTTATGAATACGGGGGGTATACTCTCTCAGCAGTCATGTGATGGCGTCGGCAAACGCGGTGCACGTTCCGGCACGTGTAAATGGCTGCGTAAGACGCTGTGGCCGCTCCCCCTTACTAGAGAGTACTGCACGTTTCTAACGCGTTTGTGCTAGCGTCCCCTTAAGCGGGAGATCCGATGATTCCCTCCGGAGCTTCGCCCACTCATCATCAATCACCCCGTGGATATGCTGTGCTTTTTTATCATTTACGCAACCTGTTGAATACAATAACATTGAATCTTGAATCACTGCGTCCTAAAATCACTGACGCAAAAGGCAGAGACTTGGAGGCTGACAAAGAACACTGTGAGGAAGTTAACGACCACGCGACGAGAGATGAACGAGAAATGATAGGCGTAACGCTAAGAGATAGGAAGATAGCGGTGTGAACGAGAGATCAGTAGGCGATAGCCGACATTCCAGTTTACATGAAGTGGGGAAATACTATATATATATATATATATATATATATATATATATATATATATATATATATATATATATATATATATATATATATATATATGGGGATCCCACGCACTGTGGATATTCCGTCAATGTCATACCATTATAATCATTTGAACATTATCATACCACTGTCGTCACGTCGTCGTTGTCATTCCTGTAAATCGACATATCCTTGTAGTCGTTGGCCCATAGTGATTCGAGTAATATTCAAACCATATTCTGGCAGTAATTGGACCCTGCAAAAACAGTCCTGTTTATGATAATGTCGTGCTGCTCACCCATATTTAATTTCTCTTTTCCACGAAGTCAAGATGTAAGAAAAAAAAAAAACACCGCATATCCACGAAGTGAATGACGATGAGTGGGAGAATAATTGCTTGTGTCCTCATTTTTATGCGTATCAGTTATAGTGAATTATACCAAGCTGGTTTGTTTCAACATACACCATAACTTTAGGAACAGGGGACGTCTCTTGCATTATTTCGTATAACCAATCCTCTTAGAAGGTCTAGTTGGCTTCTGGATTCGTGACGCACGTTACGAGCGCGAAATGGAACGAGATACAAAGAGAAGATACAGCTTTCGTGGTGTCTGTCTTTTCTCGCTCTCTCTCTCTCTCTTTGTTTGATTTAGCACTGGTAAAATGTACTGCGAATAAATACTTTCAGATTCACTCTTATTGTTGTTCAAACGTTCATATAAATAGCAACAATATTAATGAAGTTTCCGGCCGCAGGGAACGTGGCCGATGCGCTTGTAAGTTGACTCTCATGCCATTCACTGGTGACACTTTATGACAGACTTTTTCAGTAACTACTCTTTATGGTCGGGGAGAAGCCGGTAATATACCAGGTGCCATTGTTTTGAAAGCAATCAATCAATCAAGCAATCAATTGCTGATCATCGCTATATCTATATAAACTAATCAATAAGTAAATGAACCAAACAGCAGAGAGAGAGAGAGAGAGAGGGAAGGCAAGGAGCAATCGAACAGTAAATCTATCCATCAACCTACCATCATCGAAAATGCAGTAAACCAAACGCCGAAAGTGTGCTTATACTATCTTGATCACTAGTTCTCCTAACTCTCAGATCCAACTATCTCGCATGTCGAGCGCAAATGTCCTTCAGAAAGATGATCACTGCAAAAACTCCGTTAGACTGCCGAGTTTTGATTTCCGAGTCTTTGGCTTTTCATTTCTCGGGGATTAGTTAGCTCGTGAGTTTGCGCTGCAGAAAGAAACGCCAGTCAATCAACAAATTGCAAATTATGGAAACGCAGGCACCGCTGGGACTCAATAGCGGGGCGCATGTCACTGCACATTATTATGTTGCTGCATTTGACATTTTGCACGCGCTCTCATAACGCTGTTCCATTTGTGCATGCTCTCACGGGGACGCGTAAAAGTGGCACGGATTCAACATCAAAAAACGGGCTCCGACGTTTTTTCTGCAAGCAAAATGAAACCATACTTGCCGCGTGGATTCAATTTGCTCGCAAAACAAGCATGCTTTAATGGACACACATCGTAAACGTGGCGTACAACGAACGCAAGGACTAGCCACAAAGCAGCTTATTTTCCGGTGCCTATTTCGATTGCATTCGCAGGTCACTTTTCAGTAACACACTTTCATATTATGTGTATTCAATTGTAGGTAAATGCGCTACAGATAAATAGATAGATAGATAGATAGATAGATAGATAGATAGATAGATAGATAGATAGATAGATAGAGAAAATTAGGCACGTCGACAGGAAAATCAGCAGAAGACGCTAAAATTTGTGCGGAGGCTAGTAATACAAGCACGAACTACCATCGATTGCGTAAATAAAAACCCGTTACTTTTCAACCACGGAGGATGCAAAGAACTAGGACGGAGCGTCGTGGGGATAAGATTAAAGCCAAAAAAGCGTCTGTCTAGCACGTGATCATGATGCGGTAGGTTTTAGTGTCTTCCAGCGCGCTCAGCCAACACCACCGAGATAGCGCAAGGCCTGTTCATTCCGATCTGTGACGTCATGCTACAGCATTTTTGACGTCACCGCTTTCGTCACGCCAGCCTTGGCAATGGAAATTTCGGGCCAGGTAGCATGACGTCATGGATCGGAGCGAACAGGCCTTGTGCTATCTAGGTGGTGTTGGCTCAGCGCACGCTCCTGCGAAAAGACAACGGATGCGGCACAGCAACGTGCGGCTGCCACACTGGCACTTACAGAGCGGTTGGCAAAGCGCCCGAACATTTGCGCCTGAATCATAACCTACCAGGAGCCAGATGCGCGGGGGCGCAATACCAGTCGTGTACCATATTTTAGGTTCTTGTTATAGATCCTCCAAGAGAGAAATAGGAGAGAGGAAAGACAGGGAGGTTAACCAGACGCACGTCCGGTTTGCTACCCTGCACTGGGGGAAGGGGGATGAAAAGAGAGAGACAGAGAGAGGAGAGAGAGCGCAGTTTCGCGCACATTTGAAGGTACGCACCGAGTCTACAAGCGGTCGCCAAGACCTGTCGACATGAGGTACCGCCATAACGCTTTCGTGGCTTTCTGACCTCCATTCGGACTTCCTCGACGTGAATCTTCGCTTCTCTGTCGCCTTTGGTTAGGAGTTGCCTTCACAAAGGCATACTCTACATTAATTGGAGTGACCGACAGTGCAGCGTGCGAGGTCTGCGACACCGACGAAACTATTGACCACCTACTGTGCCACTGTCCACGATATGCCCGAGAAAGACAGGAACTTGCTAACGCGCTAAAAAAAAAACTGGACAATCGGACGCTTTCCGTGCAGATGCTGCTGGAACACCGCCCCCATCGGTCGTCGGCCCATATAGCGGTGTAGGCACTTTTGTGCTTCTTGAGGACGACGGGCTTGTGCCAACGTCTGTGACTATTAGTGCAATAAGACACGCGTCAGCGAACTAACCGCTCATTTCCCTTCTTTCCTTCCCTCCTCTCTCTCTCCCTGTCATCTTTGTGTTCCCCTTTCCCATTCCCCCGGTGTAGGGTAGCCAACCGGACGTCATTCTGGTTAATGTCCCTGCCTTCTGCCTTTCTCTTTCCTTCCTTCATCCCCCTCCTCCTCCTCCTCCTCCCCTCGTGGCTTTCTGTACCATCGATGCGTACGGCCATGGTCCAAGGATCTTCATTTTCAAAAATGGTCTAGAGTACAGCCGGTTCAATGCTATCGAGAGACGCTCACGCTCGCCGTCGTACCGGTGACAGAGACATATGATGTGTTCAATCGTTTCTGTATAGTTCCACAAGAGTCGCACATGGGCGTATCCCCCATTCGGACGCGGAGCCTTTGTAAATGTCACCCCTAGCTAGAGGCGGCACAACACTGTCGTCTTAGAGCGGGAAGCTTTTGATGACACTTGTAGCTTTAGGGATGGATCAAGTGTACGAAGATGACACTTCGGGAGGTTGGGAGAAGACCAATATTTGTGTGTCATGGCTTTAGCCACGAAATAAGCTTTCTTGCAGTGTTAGCAATGCTGGTATGTCCAGGCAGCCACTGAATATAGTTTCATGGCCTTTAGCGATAGCTTGAGGGTGGTTCTCTCTTATCTCATATACGAGCTGCTCAGGAGTCATGTGACATAGAGCAAAATGAAGACCTTGAATTGATGCTTAAGAGTGGCAAAAGTTGACCCATTGCTGATGTATCTCTTGCAGGAGGTATTTTACAGCAGCACGCAGGGCAGCAAGCTCGGCCGCCGCTGATGTCGTAATGTGTGGCAGTTTGAATTTGATTGTAGCTTTCGTAGCCGGAATGACAACGGCTACGAACCATCGGTATAGATGCGTATCCGGTCCCCGCATGTCTGCTTCATTATAACAGAGTCATCTGTTTCAGTGCTATTTGTGGGTGATTGACAACCTTCTTTACACCCGGAATGCTTAGGCGCAGCTGAGGCTGTTGGAGACACCACAATGAAAATGAAGGCCTTGTTGCTGGTGTGTATGCTAATGTAAAAAACTGGATTGGTGATGAAAACTTCAGAAAAACGTAGCACGAAATCTCCGCGAGGGCAAGAACGCCAAGTGTTGATCGGGGACGCGGGAAAGATGACGGATATGCGCCCTGAGACAATCCACAGCAACGTATGTTTGGATGGAATAATCTTTGGCGAGCACGATTGTTGCACTTGCCAACGTGCAGCAACGAAGTCCTAAACACGTGCGAACGCTTGGCCCTGTAGGCTCTACAATTAGGGAACATTTGAATTACACGTACTGGACAACACTGGAAGGCTGTAGCTTAGAAATCCTAGAAATAGAGCTCTGTACAACTGAAGCATGGAGCGCACAGTCTCTTCGAGCACGTATAAACCGAGAAGTTCGATGTCAATACGTATAGTGCGCAGTATAACGCTTAAATCACTTGTTTGTTTATTCATATCAGCGAAAAGAGACAGACAGATATAAATAAGGAAAGATAAAGAGGTTAACCATGGTCGCGCCCGGTTGGCTACTCTACACCGCTAACGAGAACAGGATCTCCGATAAATGATTGATGTTTCTTCACAAAAAAAAAAAAGGTTTTCTTTCACCTTGAAAGATTCAGAAACCTTCACCCTTACTTTTTTGATATATCGATTGAAAACACCACGTGACCGATGCTCTACGCTTTTCGTTTACCAGACTCGCACTACTTGCAGCTGCTCTAATGAAGAAAGGTTGATTCACGAAGTAACACGTGGAGCGCCCCTGGACTTACTCTGTCCAAATGAAATTAGGTGCTCAAGCGAGAGGCAAAAACAGAGGCATGAATAAAGGAAAAGCAAAGACAAAGGAAACGTAACGCATAAAAATTGTGATACCTCCCTTCTATCCAACCTACGACAAGAGCGTAGGTAATGCGATTGCCATATTCCTGCAGCAAATCCGTTCCTTTGTTTTATTTTGTCGCGAAAAGGAAAAGATAAGCGCAGAACAAAGATGAATAAGGCCAGCTCGTTTACATCTCATTTTGCCGGAGTCGCCTCTTCCCGTCCTCCGCAATGTAATAAAGCGTAAATGAAGCATCGGAAATATAAAGACAGAAAGAAAAGAAAAGAAAAGAAAGGCCGCAGAATCACCAGCCTCGAACATGAGGTACGCGTGATATGAATAAAATATATGCAGGGTACGAGAGTTGCCAAAAATAAAAAAAAGAAGTAGAAAAATAAATTAAATGACTTAAGAACGCAAAGTGATCGCGAAGATTGCTTCCAGAAGCACCGGAAGTTAAAAAAGAAAGCTGAAGTTCAGGATAGAGAGTAAAAGAAAGGCAACAGGAAGGTCTCTAGCATGGATGGATAAGCACACTGATTCGAGATTTTAAAAACTAAAAATGTATATTCTAATTAACGAAGCTGCTGGGAAAGATGTCAGTGCCGGATACTTGGCCTGGAGTTGGGATTTTTTTGTGTTTTAAAAGCATGCTTGCTTAAGGTGTTCCCGCACCTGGTTTACATTGCATCTATATGATATTGATAGAAAGACAAATTTATTGTGATTGTAACAATAATAAATAAGACTAGAATGAATACGAGAGAAAGCTTTGTTGAGCTTTAGTGTTTGGCTTGCGTGTGATATGAACTATAATCTTCCATGTTTGCTCGCCACACACATGCGTTCGCTTCTTGTAGGTGCAAGCAGGGTCCTTTGATACTTTATTTCAAAGGATGACTTTCGCATAAGATAAACAGGTGGTTAGGCATAGGTTATAGAAAGAGTAAAGATCGAGTTACTTCGGCAATTATTCCAGCTCTGACGTCACTTATCGCGAGTCTCCCCCCAGCGGACGCCGCCATATTTTCAAAAACAACACGTCCGCGATTACAACGTCGTCATTCTCAGAGTCTGCGTGGTGCACAAAACCATATCGAATTATCAAAGCGTGTTTCTCGAAATTAGTGATTAGTTTTCTACAAAAATTACTAGAGGAAAGCCTGAAGCTACTGTCGTTTAGCTATCACAGGAATGATGGTTAGTACACAAATTTGTATAATCTTCATGGTTGTGGCTTCAGGCTTTCCTGTTGCTTTATTCGTTAAGCTCTGTCTTTCTAAATTTCCAAGCAACCGTACGTACTTTTGCAAAAGCATGAAGGCAATAAGTTCCCGCACAGATTCATAATTACTGCGAACGGTCGTATTTAAAGCGCGATGTCTTGCTGGAAATGACTGAACGAACTTCCAAAGTAACAGTTCCACTTGAAGCTACAGGGACAACGTTTTAGGAAAACCTATATATATATATATATATATATATATATATATATATATATATATATATATACTCACGATCCATCACGCCCATTCCGACGGAACCACCATGCTCTCAGTTCCAGCAGACACTGCCGCCAAAGTTCCGTCCAGTGATTTTTGTAGGGAAATTGTGCGCCTAAATACCCGCACAAACTTCCAAGCGCAATGGCTGCGCGACAGCGCAGTGCATGGCTAGCCCTGCCAAGGGTTTCGACCACACGCGAGAAGCCCGAGAGAAAAGCTAAAACACTGCGACGACCGAACACGAAGGAATATAGACACGTACGAGACCTCGTAGGCGTCCTCTTTGCGTTGCGTCGTCGCGGAACTCTAGCTTCCCCACTGTCGATCGCACCGATTTGCACACGCGCAAGTGCTCATGGGAATCACACGTCACTTCGTCGAAGAATAAAAACTGACTCACTGGATAACTGACCGGACTGATCTCTTACTGTCCCCGCTTGTGCTTTCGTTGTTTGAAATACTCGGCATTGTCGCTATTATTTCTAGCTGTGATATTTGTGTATGCTTTTACTCTACAACCCAGCATTGTCTGCTGTTTAGTTTGTGCTTTGTCCTCGCCTACTATTAGTTAGGAGGTTCCCCTGACAATTACTTGGGAACTCCCATTTATGCGCTATTCCTGAACTAAGGTGAATGAATGATACGGATTAGCAAACCAGACCTGACGAAATAACAAATAGTCTAACTAGCCATGTTCCGAGAATACATTAAATATGGAGAAAAAAGAGTGGAAAGGCAAAGGGTGGAAAGATTGTAGAAATGCAAAGAATATATACGTCATTACCAAATCCTGACTGGGAGCTTACCACTGTCGTTGAAAAGAAAAGTACAATCATTGCATTCTACCGGTGCTAACATATGGTGCAGAAACTTGGAGCTTGATGAAGAAGCTCGAGAACAAGTTAAGGAGCGCACAAAGAGCGATGGAACGAAAAATGTTAGGCGTAATGTTAAGACACAGGAAGAGAGCGGTGTGGATCAGAGGGCAAACGGGGATAGCCGAAATTCTAGTTGACATTGGGCAGAAAGAATGGAGCTGGGCAGGCCATGTAATGCGTAGGATGGATAACCGGCGGACCATTAGAGTTACAGAATGGATACCAAGAGAAGGGAAGCGCAGTCGAGGACGGCAGAAAACTAGCTGGAGTGATGAAGTTATGAAATTCGCAGGCGCATGTTGGGGAATCATCTAGCGCAAGACAGGGGTAATTGGAGATCTACAGTCCGCAGAGGGAGTATAGAGATAATGGGCCAAACCGGATTCCTTACCCTTTCAGTCCCTGACGCAGTCACGAAACGAGTGAACAACTTTAGCATTCTTCGCTCGTGGCAGCTCGCCTACACGGCGCAAGGGAAGGGTCAGAACGCATGCCTAGTTAGCGGTTTCAGGAAAGGTTACTACTACGTGAGGCAACAGTTGAGAACTATAGGTAAATAAATTTTAATTCAAGATACTGTACGGTACGTTTCTGTTATTCCTGAAAAAAGTCGCAGTTTCACCCTAGACGCGAGGCATCACTTGCGATAGCAAATTAGTAGAGAGCTATACGGAGTAAGGATAGTAGTTTTATCGGTTGTATAAACTTGGACACATTCGCTTATTACTAACTCAATTAACAAGCATGGTGTGAAACAGGAATAGATCCCACTCGATCGACCGCGGACACTCGCTGTCAAAACGCTGACGTGAGCAAGCGCGCCAGCAGCAGCGAGCGAAGCTTCGTGCGGTCTATCGCTTCAACGGAAACTGAGCGGCGAAAGCACAGCGCGCACAACGCCATGAGGCGGCTGCATGCCGCTTTCAAGATATGGCGCGCGCGACCGCCCGCAGCCGCGCAAAGTACAAGTAGGCAGTTGCTGGCAGAGTAGAAGCCGCAACCCCCTCCCGCGCCGCCTTCCCGCTTTCCTCATTTCGCGCGCGAGATTGAGTCGCCAGTTCCCTTGCGGCCGGTGGCAAGGTACGCAGTTGGTGCCGCAGCACAACGTCGCCCCCCCCCCTCCCTCTCATCCCCTCACGGCCTTTCGCACGACGGAAGACGTCTCGTTTGCTCTCCGCCGTGCGATTGCTCTCCGCGAAAGCGCGCGTCCCTCGCGCGCTTTCACTCGCACATACAGCATACCGCGCGTGCGACGATTTTTATCGCCCTCGGACTTTTTACGGAACCTCACGACGACGGCGACGCCAACGGCAGAAATGCGCTTGGAGTAACCATATAATTGCTATCGCAATGAAATAAACATCGTGCAAATTTGTCCTGCGGAGAATTGACGCAGGGCGAGCAGACGCAAAGCCGCAGTAACCACCGCGGCGTCAAGACGACGCTATATATGCAAGCGGCCACTCAGCGGATCAACACTTCTGTAGACGACGCGGCATCTTAGTGGATATATGGCGCTGCTCGACGTCGCGGGTTCAATCCCGTCCGCGGTGGCAGCATTTGGACGGAGGTGAAATGCAAAAATATTGCTCAGGTACTTAGATTTAGGTGCGAGTTACAAAACCCCAGATGGTCAAAATGAAAACGGTGTACCCCACTATATACGGCGTGCCTGATAATCAGAGTGTGGTTTTAGTAGCAGCGGTAAGTTGATTAAAGTGTCACACTTCTGCCACAATGCGATGCACTGCGTGAGGCAATGACAGTGCTAACCCTTTCGCAGGCTACGAACAATTAATAAACCCCAAGCACGTCTCGCTGTACGTTCTTGCGTACCACGTGAGAAAAAAAAAAAAAACAAGCGGTACACGCCAGGGGAACACCACCTTGCACCAAGCGCTCAATTACTTAAACATTCGTTATCAACGTCACCGCCAATTAACGCGAACACTATTGACAGAAAGTTTCGTTTACACCGATTCCCACAGCGCGTGGGATCCGCATAATTTTTTTTCATTTTTTTTCGTTATTCGTAGTTCGAGAAGCGCACTGCAACACATATATAGCAAGCATTGCACCACCTACGGTTTGGCCACTCTTCCCCATATTCATCCCC
Source organism: Dermacentor silvarum (assembly GCF_013339745.2). NCBI lineage: Eukaryota > Metazoa > Arthropoda > Arachnida > Ixodida > Ixodidae > Dermacentor > Dermacentor silvarum. The sequence goes on from NC_051164.1 coordinate 94,707,835, forward strand.
GCTTCCCTATTCTTCTTTACGCTCATCCCCATTTCCCAACGCTGTTCGGGCAGGTGCGAGCGCGGCCTTTAAAAAATGCAGCGCCCACGTTCGCCGCGACCTCTAGCATTCATAAATGTTGGGCGAGCGTGGAACCCACGCTGGCGGCGCTGTGAGCGACAGTGCCGTTGTCGTCAAGGGGCCCGAAGCATTAACACTATGGACTGTTCAGTTCGGCGCAGAACAATAGTTGCTAGCGATAACAAACGTGCCAAATAAAAAAACAAACAAACCGAACAAACAAGCGAACGACAGATAAACGGGAGGCAATGGACGCCCACACTATCCGCTAGGGGGCGGGCGTCAGAAAGAACGCCATCTAGCGGGGACCCGCGGGACCCAGAGACGTATAGCTGGCGCGCCGAACGATAGCGCATCGTTTATGAATAAACATTGGAGTTCCGGGGAGACCGCCGAAGTTCGGTTCGGGATATTCGCATCATCTGTCTTTATAACCGCGCGTGGGCGGCGATGTGATGCGAGAGTGTTTTTCTAAGGTAGGCGGAATCAGCTGGGGGTGTAGATTACACCTGTCGGATGCTTTTTGAATCTTTTTCTTCAGTACTTTTTTTAACGTTTAACTCACCGCCCAAATTAAATAATTGTAATGACATTCTCCTATATAATTAAAGTACGGCTAAAGAAATTAGGCCTTGAACTTCTCAACTAGGTTTTTATTTTTAAAGAAACCGGGCAGAACTCATCTACGATGACTAGACACTAGATGGTGTTGCCTCCGCGCATCACGGGTGGCGAAACCCATCAATCGCGCTCGTCCTCGTACTACCTTCCATCTACATTTCGTCGTAATAATACCACCATCATTCGGTCGTGATTGTGACACAGTTGTCATATACCATCGTCGTGATTGCGGCATCGTTTGCATTCTTTGTCATACCGTCATGGTCATCATTCCAGTTACGTCATCCAATTCTCATGATGCCATCGTCGTCAACCTATTCTCCTCATATAGCGGTCGTCACTCCATCGTTGGCCTACGGTTGTCATCCCATCTCACGCCATTGTCGTATAGTATACTTGTCATACACACATCGTCATGTCATTGTCCTCGTGCTGTCGTATACTCACGCTGTCGTCGTTATGTCATCATCACTTCAAAATCATCATTACACCGTCGTCATACAGCCATCGTCCGTTGTCGTACCTTGTTGTGATGACGTCATCCCATTGTCGTCATGCCGTCGACGTCATACAGCCCTCGGCTCCTCCGCCACTGTATATGCTTAGAAAGGCGGCGAGAGCTCGAACACCGGAGAGGGCCGCAGTAGTTTAGCGAGAGCGCTGTAAAACATCCTTTCCGCTGAAATGTCTCGGAGGAAGCAGGACCTTCAGACGTCCAAGTGATACCGGGAGCGAGGAAGCCTATAGCCCGCACCACAGCTAACGCTTAATCATTTGCTTTACACACTCGTAACCATTCCGCGATTTACTATATCCAGGTGACGTTGAGTTTACTCGCGTCTATTGTGGACCGATTAAAGCTGTTTCACTCACTCACTCACCTTTACTATATCTGGGATTGTGCCACGTTCTTGATGGGATAGCTAGATAACTATATAGGTAGATAGCCGCAATGAAATGTGGTTTGACAATGCCAAGAACGCTATTCGCATTACAAATAGTCCTCGTTCTCTGGTCGTGACACCTGACACCACTGGCAGCATGCTCTAACTCGGAATATGGCCGGAACAACCACGTTCCCACGCTCTTTCTTTAGCTGTTTTAACCTGAGCGTTAGTCCGTAACGTGCGAACAGAAAATGTGGGCCGATCCTGGCGGTAGTGCAGGAAGGGTCCAAGCACAATGGCACATACCCCTGTGAACTAGCGAAGCTGAGCCTGGCTAAGTCTAGCTAAGCATGATTGGGACTACTTAAGCTTAGTCCGTCATCGATAGCCAATCGATAGCCAATTAAGAGCGAATCAATAATCGATCAATAATCAATAAATTTGGGGAAATGCTGGGGATGACTTGGTAGTGCTTAGCCTAGCCCAAAGACCAGGAATAGCTAGGTGCCCATCAGCTCCGCTGTCTCTTTAGCATTGCGCCTTCAGTGCAAGCAACGCTAATTTTTTTTTCAGGCACGCTTAAGGGATGGGACGGTTTAGACTACGTACGACAGCGTATCACTGTGCATTAAATGTACTTTTATCATTGTAATAGTTACTTATGGTTAATATGATTTCATATTTTGTGCATTCCTCGTTTGAACCTCTAGTCTGCAGGGTGCACTAAATAAATAAAACAAAACAAGTGATATTTTCTTTCTGCATTGTGCCCGAGTTACGACTGCACGAGCATGTTCATATTACGGGTAAATAATAGAAAAAAAAAGAGAATAAAGATTTTACTAAAAATGTGCTGGCTAAAAACTGCTGAATGTTTTTCTTTTTTTTTTGTCACCCCCCCCCCCCCCCCCCCCCTTCCCGAATAGCTTGAATTGTGCCTTGAGTTGGTGCCTTTGTATTTAATATGTTTTAGTGTGCTGCCATAGATACACGATACACAATAACAGTACAAACTTATTTTCAACATGAATTAGAAGGTGCTCAAGAGCTCCACGAGAAAAAAAAAAGAAGTATGGTTATGCAAGTCCAACAGAAGTGTTAGAGTCTATTTCAAGCGAAGCGGTTCAATATGAGCCTTACATCCAATTGCGATGCGTAAAGTTCTGCGTAACTTCGACTCAGCGATGTCAGAAAGAGTTAGGCGATGTGTGATGGTCGTAAATAGATTTAAATATTCTGCATCCACTGTGTCACCGTGACAAATAGCCACTCTGGAGGAATGGGCCCATATACAGTGGCACATACGCAACCGGCCAAGAATCAATCATCTAAATATGAGCAATTTAAGAAAGTCAAACTCTGCGGTTTGGAGATGCCTTAACGCCGACATGTGGTATATAGAGAGAAAGGATGCAAAGAAAGGCGTGGAGGTTAACCAGATGTAGTTTCGGTTGGCTACCCTGCACGGGGGGAAGGACTAGGGCGACAAAAAAGTCACAGGCCTGCGCGGCACACGCAGCACAGTCACATCGTAAGCTGGTGGAGCGGCTCAGGAGTAGCTCCAAATTCGGCACCACGCACAACAGGGTCTTCGCGGCAAAGTCTCTTCACCTCGTTTTGACGAGAACGATCTGAACTGTCCAACCGGCGTCACAGAAAGAGACACAAGCACAAACAAACCGCATAATTAAACTATAGAGCGGTAGGCGGCGGCGTTCCTAAAGTATGTCGCGAAGGCCCGTAGACCGCAGGAACCTTAGTAACGCGAGTAAGGCCTTCAGCGTGGATGTTCTATGGGAGCACTGACCTAATTAATGCTTTTGGTTCTGATAGTGGAAGGTTTTCCATTTGGTTCTAAAATTGTGGTACAGAAGTGACATAAACTGGGATAAAGTGCAGAAAATGAAAGAAGTCGTTGAGTATTACGTTTTCTTCCACTTAAAGAGATTTGTGTGCTTTAGAGATTCAAAACAGAAGACACTACAGGCACATAAAAAATTACTTTGTCGGGATTTCTTGTTTCATTATGTAAAGTACAAGTGTTTTCACTGGTAATTTTATTTTTCGGTCAACATTCAGTTTCGGTCGACTTCAGCTCCACCGAAGCCCGCGAAGAAAAACCATACCACTGCACGAGGCCCTCATTTCACGTTCAGATCTACGATAACCACATTGTCGGCACCACGTACCAAGACGAGAGATCTTATTCGATTATTTTAAATATAAACATTTTCAACAGCTATCTGGAATAGTAAGCAAATAAACCTTGGGTTTAAAAGACATGTTGCCGAAGCGTACCTCAAAAGAATAAGTCATTTCTATCGCGTCTACTTCAGTTTACACTATACCAATTTTACCAAAAGTGACCGCCCAGCTAAGAACGGGGAAAGCTATTTGACGGTGATCAATTTAATGCGTTCACAAGTTTATTATTAACGTCCTTGCTTCCCGACGCGGGACGATGAAAATCGTACTATAGCAGTACTGTCCCTTCTGAAATACCGAGAAGCTCACGTGCTTTTACGAATGAGGTAGCGTATTTGAGCGACAAGCGCAGGCAATGAATGAATGAAAATGCTCCAAAAAAGGGGGCCCACATGTATCGAAAACCGCTATCTCTTTCTCTTCGGTTTCACTCCGGATTGGGGGGGGGGGGGGGGGGGGAGGACAACAAACGTTTCGGTTGAATTCCGGTTCGCGCAAAAATAACTTTTTTTTTCTTTTCACGGTTTTCAATTTTCGATTCCGGTTGGATAAAGTGAGAAAAGTGCTTGGACCGTGGTGATGCCCTGATAAGCAAATGCGTGCTGTAAGTGCCCTTTGTGATTTTTCAATGAAGATTAATCCTATAGACGGCGTTCAAGTGATATTACTGCTTTGTCTTCTACGTTGTGGTTCGTTTTTAATCAGCTGACGTCGCGGTAGTGTTGTCCTTATACGTATATTTGAAGATACTTGTGTGATATCCTTCACTCCTGTGTAATGAGCGACCAGTCACCATGCTATAGTAACTGGACTGTGCTTTCGGGCTGGCGCTCGTGGTTGAGAATGTTCGTGCGCTTGTGTTAGCGGGTTATCGTGCCTTCCTGACGTTCTTCTTTGTTTGAATTTGTTTTATTTTTGCTTGGGCAGCACAACAGACATATAGGATTATGGGATGACCCGTTCTGACGTAGCCTACCTTCCCATATTTGTACATTTACAGCGCGCGCGCGCGCGCGCGCACACACACACACACACACACACACACACACACACACACACACACACACACACACACACACACACACACACACACACACACACACACACACACACACACACACACACACACACACACACACACACACACACACACACACACACACACACACACACACACACACACACCTATACTGCGGGAATTCCCACTATGCACATATAGACAACAACAACAACAAGTACGAAAAACTTGCGGCATACGGTGAACAATGGGGGAGATCATAACGTAAGCACAACACCGGGCGCCCACGACCCCATTCCCTTTCTTAACTTTTGATACTGCATGTTGCTGGCGACGTTGTTCGGGTGGCTTAATGTTGAAAAGAAAGAAACCGTAAGGGACGTTGCATACAAGAGGTGTCGCATTCATAACGCGCCCGACACCCCATTGTGCGCCTAGCTCTGCCCGACCGCGACTGAAAAAAGAAGAAAGAAACAGAAAAGATGGAAGAAATTGGTTTTCTCAATATATCCTCCGCTTTTGTGATATAGAACCAGAATTTCGAGCTCGTCCTATCTTCTCTTTTCTCGGCAACTACCATCTTTACTCATCAGAGACTCGGGGGTATTTTTCAGCACGAATGCCCTTTGTTATGCAACGCGGAATGATAAAGCGTTGTCCCCACAGTTCAGTAATGAATCCAGCTCGCTTGCTGGATGGAGGTCTCGGTCTTGCAACGCGATAATTGAAAACGATATTCTAGCGACCCAGTTTCCCATTCTTCACTTCGTTTTTTACCAGCATCTCAACAATATCGCACTGCAGACTAAAATAAGGTGAAAAAGGCATGAGCCCTGAACACTGAGAGCAGTTCATACGCATTTGATTCCTATTACACAACAAAGTTGTTTCCGCTTGAAAATGACTAAAGATGACACTATAAAGGGACACTAATCAGCTTAACGCCCCGGTAAAGTGTTCTTTCGAAATTCTATATTCGGTAATGTCGCCTAAAAAGCTTGTTTAGTAGAAGCGCGAACTATAATGTCAGACACACACACACACACACACACACACACACACACACACACACACACACACACACACACACACACACACACACACTATATATATATATATATATATATATATATATATATAATTCCCCTCCAAAGCCGCAACTCAGGAAAGTGAGTGGAACGTCACGGACTCCAAGGAATCTCTACGTACCACGGCTCCAGATGGCGCAACAAACGTTGTCGACACTTGGCATGTTCAGTCTGTCTCATTTAGAATGAAACTTAGTTCATCTTTTCCGATAAAAAAAACAAAATCAACTAGGTTCGAGCAGGTGCCGTCAGAGTCGATGACGTCACGGCGTGCTAGTGCGAAAACATCAAGGCGGCGTCGCCACCAATGAAATTTCGTCTTTGCGGCATTTAAGGCAAATCAAGCTTTCTCATTGGCATAGAGAACTGGGTTAAAAGAACTGGGTTCTTTTAAGTGAAACGTTTGCTTTGTGCATTCGAGCTTAATTCTCGGGATGAGATGGTGTTGAGAGTGTACGCCATCCGAGCAACTCCGTGCAATATTGTTTCGCAGTTCCATAGCCGCTGGCGACTTTCGTAAAGAGGACAAGGAATCGACATGCTCGCAAAGGCGCGCCACCGATTTTCTCCGCCCGAGCGTCTCTTTGTAATGTGTGCGGGCTAGACTTCCCACAGTGTTAAGTGCGACGTCAGATAGATTCAGCATCACTAACACTGGCAAAACGGATAAAGAACGCCGGGAGAAGCGAAATCTACCAGACGTAAAAGACGGTATTAGTGATGTTTTGCGAGGAACGCTACGAGATCAATCGCCGACCACAGCGGCGTCAGTGACAAAACTTCAGAAGTATGATGGCCGTGCGCTAAGACCGAGTCAAGCATTTTAACATTTTAGCGCAGTGCGGAGCAAGTGTAACAAGCCCTGCAACGAACAAGTGTAACGTCACCACTCATTTAACAGAATGACGTCACCAAAGTCTTCAGGAAGAGGCCAAGCATATCCTTCCCTGAGAGTCCCGTTATCCTTCATGAAGCCCATTCGCAATGTCAAGAACATTGCAGGTACCCACATTTGAGTCAACTTGGCTCAACTTATGATCTGAGATTACATAGATAGATAGATAGATAGATAGATAGATAGATAGATAGATAGATAGATAGATAGATAGATAGATAGATAGATAGCAGCAACATCATCTGACCTGTACTTATTTCACGTCAATATTCCTATGGCTGCTTTTACACTATATAAGCGTTTCTCGGGTGTATCCTTTGACTACCTAGGGCTGAAGGGCATTATTATACGGCGTGGTTGCCTACCGGTGTTGACATTTGTAGGCGAGTTCAGTGCAATAATGACCTGTAAAATTACACTGGCTACCAGGTTCGCCCTACAAGCATAAGGGCGTGGCCTCAAACACGCGCCTGCTGGCGGGCGCACTCTACGTGACAGGTGCGGGACCCAGTGGCTTTTCACTGGAGCCGTGACTTCACGGCAGCTGCATGCCCTTTCACGTTTCGTTTTTTTTTTCTTTCTCTCAGCCAGAGCTTTTGTATCCCATCATAAAACAGCATATGCTGTGGGTGCCAAAAGTGTTGCCCGTCCTCGGATACTCCTCTCTATTATACTTCAGGGGCAAATAAGTGCAAATATAAAGAAAGAAAGAAAGACAGAAAGAAAGAAAGAAAGAAAGAAAGAAAGAAAGAAAGAAAGAAAGAAACAACAACCACATGGACAGGCTATCATCTAACTGTCAATATCAGTCAGGCTGTCACCGCAGTGTATTTGAGGCTTGATTTTTTTTTTTTTTCATTCGGAGGGTCGCCGTCCGTGCATGCCATGCTCGTGTCTGACAGGGAGAAATTGCATACCTTTGAGATTAGTGCAGTGCTTATTCGGCAATGTGCTATAGAGCACTGCACGGGCTCGGGCTTACCCGAAAGCCCGGGCCCGGCCCGGGCCGGGTAGAAAAGTTTTTTCACGGGCTCGGGCCGGGCTCGGGCCCGGTGTGTGCTTTTTGACCCGGGCCTGGGCCGGGCTCGGGTTTTTTGACGCGGGTCCGGGCCGAGCTCGGGCTTTCTGGTGGTGTGCATGTAACGTGCAGCGAGTTATTCTCGGGCGTCTCAACTCTGAAAAACATTATTTTTCGGTCTCGGGCCGGGTTCGGGCCGGTTTCGAGTCGGGCTCAGGCCGGGCTCGGGCCTAAGGTAAAAGGGTGGCGGGGCGGGCCAGGCGGGTAACGTAGATTATTTCCGGGCCCGGGCCCGGGCTCGGGTCTCGCCATAAAAGTTTTGATCGGGCTCGGGTGGGCCGCCCAACGTAAAAACGGGCCCGGGCCGGGCCCGGGCTGAAAAAATCGACCCGTGCAGTGCTCTAATGTGCTATCTCGAACTTTGTTTCGTTCGAGGTTTACAACTGTCTCCGTGTGTTCCTTTTCTTCTTTTCTGGCACATTGGCTAGACCGATCTCCACGTAGTGAAGCTTTCAGTTCGTGCGCAGCTCAGCGTCGTAGGTACTATTTTTGCTCTCTGTGCCGTGTGCAGAACTGTTTGCTCAAAACTATATGCACACCCTCTGCGCAAAAGCAACAGAATCACCCTTTGACCACGCTCTCCAATCAAGTTATGGCCAATCATTTTTGCATTAGCCGGCAAACGTATTTTTCTGGCTGAGAATGTTCTTGTGGCATACGATTGCGCCTTAAACGTGAATGAACGGTGAATTTTCCGTCTCACCCAATCGCGTTAAATATTCTCGGGAAGTCTGTTACTTTTGCTCAGGGCAGCGTCAACCGGCTCATCTAGTCGAGTTGCGTCTGCAACCATCCTTTACTGATGCTGGGCGTCCACTGTTAAGCCTTCCTTTACGTTTGCTGAGGTTCGTGGCACAATTTTACACTTGATGGAGCCTTAACAGAGCGAAAAAACGGGACAAGGCAAGAAAATGGGACGACAAGGCACTGACCTGCAACTATAACGTTTACTGCGTGCTGCGCATGGAATATAAATACACTGGAAAGGAGGCAACACAAGAATTTATAAAATCTTGACAATGTGACTACATATGTACCTGTGATGTGAATGGACGCAATAAATATTATTATTATTATTATTATTATTATTATTATTATTATTATTATTATTATTATTATTACTCCTATCATTATTATAAAGAGTTGGGAAAACTGCTCGTGTTTTTCCTGTATTAAAGTCTGGCTGTAAAACCGATGTCTCAAATTATCCCCTATTTCTCTTCTCTGTGCCATGTCTAACATTTTTGAGCTTGCTCTTCAAAACATAGTATTTTACTGTGGAGAACGCATTGATCCCGAATAAGCATGGATTGCTCACCGGCCGCTCCACTATCACAAATCTCGCAAGTTTCATGACACAGATCTCCTCGCCGGTGGCACGTTGACACCATTTATTGTGACCTCAGCAAAGCTTTTGATGTGGTCAGCCACTGACTGGTTCTGATCAAGCTTACACACTTTGGTGTTGAAGCGTCAATTGTAAATCTCTTGCGGAGTTAACTTATTCGTAGATCATGTTATGTTAACGTCAACGGGCAAACGTTAAACAATTTAAATTAAATTATGGGGTTTTACATGCCGAAACCGCGATCCGATTATAAGGCACGCCGTAGTGGGGGACCCCGGAATAATTTGGACCACCTGGGGTTCTTTAACGTGCGCCTAAATCTAAATACGCGGGTGTTTTTCCTACAGCAAACTGGAAGGACAAGACAGCTGATGTCTTCGATTGATTCGCTATAAGTGTTCGCGTTAATCGCGCTTGCGAGGAGGAATAACGGCTGACAACAGTCGAAGCGATGTACAGGACGACGCTGCCTCTAAGACACTACCTGACGCTTCGATTGCGAAAGTTGCGGCGTCTTACTTTGTTCCCATCCCTTTTTTCAGACACCTCGAGTTCGAAAACTCTTAATCGGCTCACTAATCGCCAGAAGCAGAGCCGGCAGGGTTGTAGACCGTGTAATCTTGTCCCAGCGTCCATCCTGCACCTCGGCTTCTCGAAGCCAAGTGTGCCGCGGTGCGGAGAAAACGTGCTTCCAGGAGGAGATTTCTCTCCAATGATCAGCCAATCCACCCGGGTGACCTTTTTTTTTATATATATCTGCATATACTGTCCAAATCTTCTTGCTCAGGTGGTGCGGACAACGTTGGCGGGTTATCCGGGGCAAGGGCTTCGAGTAATCCCACTTAGTTGGAAAATTCTCCCGCGCCGTGCCGAGGACAAGCCGAGCCAGGTGTGCGGATTAGTCCACCCGGATTACCGACCGAAAGAAGACGCAAAGACAAGTCGAGACGCGGGGTACGCTAAAGGCAACGCCGGCTGACTTGTGGCCATGTGGATTTATTGCTCATATATAGTAGAGCACCTAGAACAGAAGTGAATGCAGCGAGACGCTGTACAAAAGGTGAAGCGCTAGGTAGTGATAGAGATAAGAATAAATGAAAGGCAGATACGTCAACCGGGACTGAGCACGGTTGGCTACCCTACAATGGAGGAAGGGGAGGAAATGATTAAGAGGAGGACAGAAACTCAAGGCTTGACATGCAACAGAGTCGCCGACGTAATGAAAAATTCCCAGCGCTTTATCATACTGTCGCTCAGTTCGCTCACGTTCGGAAATCGCAGCAGCGCTTTCGCGGACTTCTGCAGCTGTCATATGCGAGACCCCGCTGTGCCAAAATTATTGTCAAACGATAAACTAACTTGAAAGCGATGCGGAACGCAAGCGTTTCATTGCTGCCGGTCGCGTAGTAACAGGGAAAGTTTTCTGCAGTTTCTTCGCAACCTAAAGCATTACAAGCGGTGCTATCCTATCGAGAATGAGTATGCGTTGGTGAATGCAACGTACAGGCGTAAGCGACTAAGTAGGCTTTCTCCAATCCGAAGACCAGGTGATAGGCGCATTTGCATAAAAGGGTCTAGTGAATTCATGAGATGGTGAGCGAGTTCAGGTGTGTGTGCCGTATGTGCTAGCTGAATCGGGTGCTGGGCTGCATCGGTTCCCGATAAAGGCATAGAAACAAAATCTATTCCTGCCTGTGTTCCAGCAGCTTCGTCGGCCAGGTCGCGGACCGAAGATACCACAATGACCCGGCAGCGACTGAAACACGATGTTGTCTCCTTTCACGATCAAGCAGCATTGATAGCCATCTTTAGTTAAGCGTAGTTCGAAGTGACAGAATAGCATTCCCGATATCACCTTATTAATGCCCCTGCTTTATTTTCTTTATTCTTTATTGCGAGTGTACGCGAGAAGGCATGTAACCCGCGAGTCGCGGTACTATTTTTGGACGAAGATGTATTCTTAGAATGCCAGCTAGTCGCAGTGACTAGTCTTTGAAACGAGCACGACACAGTTGCTGGTATGTGTGCAACCTGTTTCTGTTAATGTATTTTTATATATGTAAACCTCCCTTTTATGAATTTTGTGTGCTCATAGATATGCAGTGTTATAACAGAATATCAGTGTCTGTCTGTGAAACACGTTGCTTTATTTTTTTTCATTGCGATTTTTTAGTCCACATGGTTTGGACCTGTCCTAACTTTGATGAGCCATATAGATGCAGAGAATCCTGGGAGTCCTTGCTACTCAACGAAGAAGAAAATGCTCAACGGCAAGTCATCGGTCTCGCCCTGACCGCCGCCGCGTCCCAAGGGATCCCGGTCGACGGTTAGGGAGGATGAGTGTGGGTTTAGGCTGAAGCCTCTACCCCGTCATCTGTTTGACGGGTGCAAATAAAGTCACTTCTCTCTCTCTCTCTTTCTCTCTCCCGCAACAAGTTCCGTGTGCAATAAATCTTCCCTTTTAGAACTAAGCTTGCGGGTATCACTTATTTGGCCGCTAGCGAAATGCTACCAAGGCGCACCAGGTGGCATACCGTGTGTGCAAAGCGAAAAAAACAAATTGACGTGCTTGTTGCGCGACGAAGACTGCAACCGTGATTACTACGACAGCATAACGCGGAACACCATGAAACGGAACAGAAACGAGAACAGGAAATTCAAAATCAGAGCAACAAATTCTGATGATTGAGCTTCAGGCAGAAGACACTTGCCTGCTTAACGAGAACTTCGACGTGCGGTACACCTTTCTGCGTTGCGGAAGACAGATTGCTTTCCTAAATGTAATCAATTTACGAAATTCGTGAGACATGCGCAGTCGACGTGAATTTACCGCGAAGGTAGCGTAGTAGCCAGGCGGCGTCATTTACAAAAGCAGTCCTGTTCCTGAGATTATTCATGTTGTAGCGAAAGAGGCGTCTTCTTACGCTGCTGTTCAGATCCTCGAGAAATAGATAAGGGTGCTATAGAATGCGCAGCAATTATCAGAACAAAAGACGTGACAGCTGAGAGCCCTTAACTGAGCGCGCTTCAAGACAAACCTAATAGGTATAGTGCTGGGCCTCACTGTTCTTCACGGGCACGCATATATATTGCGTCACCTGTATGGGCGATACTGAAAGGCACCTAACCACTTAGGTATTCTAGCTCACTATAACTTAAGCATCAGTCTTCACTGAACATTCCCGGCATCTCTCAGCATCAATTTGCCACGCTGCGTACAGGTGGCGCGGCGGTAACATGCAGGCAATGCTGCGAAAGCCACGCAAGTAGTCCGGTCATACAAGTCTCACTCCGCGCGTCTCGCAGTGAAGTTTTTTTCGATCTGCAAGATCCTGTGCGAAGTAACCACTACATATATTACAAATACAACTTGTGGGCGCGAGTTTACATCGAATTACAGATTACTTGTGCATACTTATGCCTCTAGTAGGCGACAAACTATGTTTTGGTCGCGAGTGTAAGTGATGCGCTGCGGCCCCTGGTCACAAGAAACATGCCACTACACTCGTTTAGTGGTCATCATCATCATCATCATCAGCCTATATTTTATGTCCACTGCAGGACGAAGGCCTCTCCCTGCGATATCCAATTACCCCTGTCTTGCGCTAGCGTATTCCAACTTGCGCCTGCAAATTTCCTAACTTCATCATCCCATCTGGTTTTCTGCCGACCTCGACTGCGCTTCCCTTCTCTTGGTATCCATTCTGTAACCCTAATGGTCCACCGGTTATCCATCCTACGCATTACATGGCCGGCCCAGCTCCATTTCTTCCGCTTAATGTCAACTAGAATATCGGCTATCTCCGTTTGTTATCTGATCCACACCGCTCTCTTCCTGTCTCTTAACGTTAGTCCTAAGATTTTTCGTTCCATCGCTCTTTGTGCGGTCCTTAACTTGTTCTCGAGCTTCTTTGTTAACCTCCAAGTTTCTACCCCATATGTTAGCACCGGTAGAATGCAATGATTGTACACTTTTCTTTTCAACGACAGTGGTAAGCTCCCAGTCAGGATTTGGTAATGCCTGCCGTATGCACTCCAACCCAATTTTATTCTTCTGTAAATTTCTTTCTCGTGATCAGGGTCCCCTGTGAGTAATTGACCTAGATAAACGTACTCCTTTACAGACTCTAGAGGCTGACTGGAGATCCCGAATTCTTGTTCCCTTGCCAGGCTATTGAACATTATTTTTGTCTTCTGCATATTCATCTTCAACCCAATCCTTACACTTTCTCGATTAAGGTCCTCAATCATTTGTTGTAATTCGTCTCCATTGTTGCTGAATAGGACAATGTCATCTGCAAACCGAAGGTTGCTGAGATATTCGCCGTTGATCCTCACTCCTAAGCCTTCCCAGTCTAAGAGCTTGAATACTTCTTCCAAGCATGCAGTGAATAGCATTGGAGAGATTGTGTCTCCTTGCCTGACCCCTTTCTTGATAGGTAACTTTCTACTTTTCTTGTGGAGAACCAAGGTAGCTGTGGAATCCTTGTAGATGTTTGCTAAGATGTTTGCTGTATGTAAGATGTTTGCTAAGATGTAGATGTTTGCCAAGTGGTGGCGTGGAGCAGAGGTAGAATACCCGGATTCAAATCTGAAGGTCGTAAGTTCGAATCCTACTCCAGTCCACCACATTTTCAGGCATGGAATGTCAGGCACCATGGAATGGTGCCTGACATTCCATGCCTGAAAATGTCAGGCACCATGGAATGGTGCCTGACACCGGCAAGAAAAAAAATATATATCGCCGAGAGCTAGAGGGGCTATACTAGTTCAGGTGCAACCAAACTAGGAAGGCCCACTAAGCTTCATCAAAGTCACTCCCTCACCAGAACAGGAATTGGCCTCCCTGGCACAGTATTCGGCCACTACCTCCCTTATGACTCCGAAAATTAACCGTTTAGTGGTAAGCATGATTAAATATTTGACGCCTATCATGTAATAAGTACGTCATATTATGCTACGTAAAAGCACGAGACTTATTCTGCATTGAAATAATGGGGCGCACCTATGCATATTTTCTTTCATTTGTGACGTACTATTTTTTTGATCGAAGATGCAAGCAGTGAGGGAAGACTGTCTGGCCTTCGCAGCGTTGCCTGATATGCACTGAAACACGTATTATTCCGAGCATGCGTCGAGTCGTAAATAAAGTTAGCTGACTAAGCATTCAATCGAACATTTTTTTCGATTATTGGGTAATGAGCTATTTAGTGATGGTTAACAAATGGAATCAATTATTAGTCAATGACGCGTAAGGCGTAGACGAAGTTACACTTACTCGCTTATATCGGTGGTTCTGAAATAGGTATTACATGTAACCGTAGCCTACCAATTCAGATTCAACGAAGATCCCTTCATGGGACATCCCGGCAGGCGGTGCGATTTAGGCTGATCCCGGAGGCTTTGATATTAGGTGAGCGTCGAAAGACCGGGTCTTGGATGGGCCTTAGGCTGGTATTCGCCGAGAGGGAAAATAATCCAGAATAAAGTCCAAGGGGGCTGCAGTTCCGAACTCGTGGACTTCGGTAATGCCCCCTGATAGAGAACCTCGGGGCTGCTATCGATACAAAGCGGTATTATGACTCTTGTAGAGTTAAAGGGAGGCCAACAAAGTGCATACTTAAAAACGCACATGTAACAGCAAGGGAACTGGCTGCGGCAAAACGACAGGAAACAATAAAGACCGAGAGAAAAAAAAAAACCTAACCAAATAAAGACATGATGGTTGAATTCGCTCGTGAAAAAAAGAAAAAAGACGCGCAGAGGCCAGCTAAGATCTTATCGTATAGACTTCTCTCGGAAACGGCGAAAAAAAAAACACTTGTAAGAATAGAGGAGAAGATATAACGAACAATACGTTATCGAAAGAAAAGAATAACATCTGAAGCAGGCAGACAACGAGAGGTCACGTGGCAGCTTCCTCTAGTCAGCGCTCCACCTTTCTGTATCGGCTCGCGGATCTTCCATACTCGCCTGTCCCGCTCGCCTCTCCACTCTTATCTTCCTTTCTCGCAAGAAAGGACCGTCCTCCTTATTTTGCTGTCCCCATTTTTTTCTTTCCGTAACGTGGATTCTCTTGCGATTCTTCCTTGTCGTCCTTGTTACCCCTCTTGGAGACCGTTCGTTCTCCGCGACTGCGCACCGAACAGAAAGAGAAGGTATTCGCTAGATCCTTTCGGCGGCGCCCCGATACCAATCTTTTCTCATCTATGTCTCGTCTCCGGTCTTCTTCCTATTGGTCGATATATCTTTGTCCTCCCGCTACAGTTGTGCCAGGCGTCCGCAAGAGTACCAGAGGAGAACGTTCCTTTTGTCGCGAGCAGAAGACGACGACCCTTACCGTCGTCGCGTCGTCTGCAACGCGTCGCGAAGCCGACGATACGACGGCGTCGGCTCAAACTTGTGTTCGCATTTGCCCGACAAAAAGTTACACCAGACCTCGGCAAACTCCTGCCAAATTGCGCATTCTAGAGACGACGCGCCGGCTGTCTTTTTCTTGCATTTCTTCTATCGTGCCGGCGCACGACTTGCTCCCATGCCGGTAATTTCCGAGATCCATTAATAAAATCTTGGCGCAGACGACGACGGGCGGCCTCAGCACAGTTACTTCTCAGTTGTTTGGCGTGCAGAGCAGTGCATGGTGACATCTAGGGAGCGCTGCGTGACTCATAAGCGTGACTTTCAAAGGCTATGTTGCAGCAAGCTAAAAGAGCTTGAGCGGCACTTTACGAGCCTACGATAACAGTAGAAAGCTGGCAGATAACGCCTGGATGGTACAAATGACAAACGCGAGCAAACAAGTACGTAACATAAATATATATACTCATGCTACGAACACTATCTATCTATCTATCTGTCTATCTATCTATCTATCTATCTATCTATCTATCTATCTATCTATCTATCTATCTATCTATCTATCTATCTATCTATCTATCTATCTATCTATCTATCTATAACACACACACACACACACACACACACACACACACACACACACACACACACACACACACACACACACACACACACACACACACACACACACACACACACTCTGTTTTGGATCAGACACGTTGCAGTAAATGAAGGCAAGTAATTAGCGCTTCGTTCGTGTCATTTCGTTATTAGCCATCCATGCGCTGTTTCCTCAGCGTTCTCACTATGAAAACTGACCCGCTGGGCGAATAGCCTGAGAACAGAAGCTGAGAAGCGTAAACATACAGGATGGAGCGCAGTCCCGTTTATTTATGCATGCGCCTCCATTCTGCATTGTTTATGTTCCTCTACCAGCGTGGGAGTGTATTTGCGTAGTCAGGTAATGTTCATAGGCCATGAGCCAACTAGTCTGCGAGAAAGAAATTCCGCTAGGAAAAAAGAAAAGAAATTGCGTTCCCATGGACCGAGCTAAACAACGAGGAAGACAGCGTCAGAGAGGTTCATCGCTACGGCCGCTACGCTTCATAGCGTTGCGTTCACAACAAGGGGTATTGTTGCTGAAAAGCTCCGGAGTCTCGGCAATGTAAACTTTCCGGATGTTTGGGAGCAGAGGTGCGGGCATGAGCGAAAACGCGGGTACAGTCAGAAGTTTGGCGGTAAGTTCAGGCAACGGAATACTAACTAACCATAACTTGGACGCTGTTACTAGGTGTAGTCCAGAATGAAATAGAATATGTTCATTTCCTTTTCACAGGAGGGGCCAGGACGTTATTGAAAAGCTACGGTGGCCCGAATTAAGGTGATGATTGCTGTACAGGAAACAACTGTAAATAATTAATGGGACTCTGATTAGGAACGCGAATTAAATATTTGCGTTCATTTCACGGTTTGTATTGGATTGTTATAAACGAAAATAAATATAAATTTTTACACTATGAAAATTCGCGGCGAAACCCAAGCACAGGTACTTTAGTGTCACGTTAGGGTTTTTTTTTCTAGAAACCCGTTCTTGGCAGGTACTTTAGTGTGGCGTTAGGGTTTCTTTTTCCAGAAGCCCGTTCTTGAAGGTAGTTGCCCATTCTTGAAGGTATCAGAACTCTTCGCCGGTATGAGAACGGGTGTTTGCATTAGAGTTGCCGTGTTCATTTTTACGTCGACGCGCACCTCATCAATTGAGGAAGCCGCCGGTAACAGACGTCATTTCTACGATGTGACTGAGTGACTCGACTACACGCCATTGACGGGAGCTGCAGCACGTTTGACCCAGCTGCATACTTCAGCTTAGGCAGAGCAATTGTGCTATAATGAAGCACGTACTCAGAACTAAACTATATTGACACGTATACATGTTTATCTTTCACCGGTGGTCGCTTTCCACCGGCTAACAAATGTTAAACGTTATCGCTCGGCGCAGGACGCGCCTGTATCGGAAGTTTCTAGAACGTTATCGATGCTTCTTTTCGTTGCCTGTTTTCACCGACGCTTATGTTATCTGATTGTGTGACCGACGCGAATTGTCTAGAACTTTCTGGAAGATACTGCGGGTACCAGGGATTAATTTGGAACATTCGATGACTCATGTATAAAAGCCGGCGCGTTTCACCGCTGATCAGATTTCGACGACCGCCGACTGTGTTCGCCGCTTTCGTTGTGCTTCGAGTGTAGCTTGCTTTTGTGGGCACAGGTTCGCCCAATAAACACCCAGTTTCGTCATACACAGTTTTACTACTGATGAAGCACGTACCAAGAACTAAACTATATAGAGGGGCGGACGGTATAATGGTGCAGCAAAGAAAAAAAAAACACCAACGGACAAAAAATTAACCACAAACGAAAAAAGAAACGCGAGCCACATAGAACCGCAGGCCCTGATGTTTCTTCCACTCCGATAAACCTCGCGCCAAGTACGAAACTATAGAGGTGCCGAGCAGACGAATAAGCGTGGAGCAAAGAGCAGACGACAGTCAAATACGACGTAGACGAAAAAGCGACAGCATGCGCAACACCAGCGCACACCGCGAGGAACGGGAGGCCTTAACGTTTCCAGCAAGCAACGTTCTCCTCCTACAGCTATAAAAACCACGGCGATGCAATCACGCTTCTCGAGTTCACAATAGCTTACATTAAAGAATACAAAAAAAAGTGTGCGTAGGAGGAAGTGGGGAGGAGAGGCGAAGGGACCGCCGCTACGGACATGGCGTCAAGTGCACAGACGCGTCATATCAGATGCCGGACCGGACGAAGTGCCAGCGAGTCGGAAGGCCATCTGCGCCAGACGCCAGCCTCCGGTCAATCGACAACAATTGCAGAGTTCTGAGATGTTAGTCAGGCCAATTGTTTCTTTTTTCGTTTTTTTTGCTCATTCAGGTCATTCGTTTTTCTTTTCTCACTCAAGTATCGGAATCCTAGCGTTCCTTTGAATTTGATGGCTCCATTGGAGGTCGAAAGAAAAGCAAGCAAGCAAGAAAGAAAGAAAGAAAGAAAGAAAGAAAGAAAGAAAGAAAGAAAGAAAGAAAGAAAGAAAGAAAGAAAGAAAGAAACAGGAAGAAGTGAAAGTGAACAGGATAAGAGGAAGCAGTAGAGAAGTGTGATTGAGTGTGCCGCGAGCGACGTGTCGAAAATGAGGTGGTGAAAACATGTTCGAGTGTCGCTGAGGTTTCCTTTTAACGTCATAAAACGCGACGGCCGCGGAAGTTGACATCAGAGCGTCAGTGCGGATATGAGTCCACTTTTAAAAGGAGTTACGTGATGCTTCTAGACCTTGCCGAGAAGCCTTCCTCGTGCAATTTTCCACGACTGTTGCTCTCATAGCATGCGCTTAAACAAACAAACAAACAAACAAACAAACAAACAAACAAACAAACAACAAACAAACAAACAAACAAACAAACAAACAAACAAACAACGATTAATTCGTCAGCTCAGATTATAGAGCGACCGCCCTGGAAAAAAAGTTGCTTCCCCGTTCGGTCCCCGGTCGAGGACAATTTTTTCTTAGCACGAACGTTTCTTTCTGAGAAGCTCGTACCTTTGTGACTTCATGCTATTTTCGGGCGGATGAAAGCCTTCCCTATCGTGAAGCTGCTTCCATCTTGCAGTTTTCCTCAGAACTGATTTGCCATATTCGGGAGTAGAATATTTAGAGTGACGCCGAAGACAAACATTTAGCCGAGCTGTATCAGTAAGCTACAGATTTCGTTATGGCAAACCGGCAAAGCTTACCATGAGCTATAAGATGAGGCTTTGTAATGTAGAAACATACGTAACGAGGAATTTAGGATGGCAATGTGGGTCTAAGTTCTCGCATCTGGTCGCCAGCGATGAGGGCGTCTCTATAAATGCAATCTCAACAAAACATAGTTTGTATTCGAGCTTATGTCACCTCAACATTTGCAGTGAACGGACCTCTTGTGTACTGACACCTGACGCCAGCTTGGCTTTCTTAGAACGTCGTTTAGTAAACTGTCGTATCTTTTTTTTTCTTTCATTAGTAGCGACCTCTCAGTCGACGGGTCATTCCGACAAGGGAATCCGAGAGGGCGTCGGATAAAATTCTAATGAGGGAACCGGAAACGGTCTGGAAACGTCGCTGCGCTCGAATTTATGTAATCAATGCAAAGCTGTCTTCATTCTGCAAGCATTCAATTGAGCGCGACTACCCGTTCATTATCCACATGGAACGCCCTCGGCGTTTTATGACGTTTATAGACAGCGACAGAGCTTCCGGCCCAAACTTCAAGATACGAGAGCAAACACCGCTTGGAAAAAATTATCCATACGCCTAAAAAGCACGTTTTCTCGTTGATGATTTATGAACAGGCGATATAACCATCAACAGTTGGACCACCATCATCGATTGGACCACCATCACCGACAGATTTAAGCCTACTGCAGAGCCAAGGTAGGTCTCTCACATCAATCTTCAATTGCGTCTGCCTTACGTTAGCAGACTTTCGTCAAATGACTGCTACTTCTTTTAACCTCATCGCACGATCTAATGGTATGGCCACTATGAATGCGTTTCCTTTCCCCTGGCAACCGTTCTCTTATGCTAATGACTACCAGTTATCTGAGTTACGGACTACATGACCTGCCATACTGTACCATTTCCTGCGCGTCGTATATACAGTGATCGCCCGATAGGCTTCCATTTGATTAATTTTAGCAATGAGCGAGCGCGTGCCGTGTAATAAATATGCAGTACATATCTTCGTTTCCAAATTCCCTGACATAGACAAGGCAAGAGAAAGAGAGACTGTTTGCCACCGATGTGGTTTTGCAATACTGAACTGTCCAAACTACTATAAATGAATGACGGCGGTATCCTCTTGCATTTGTGTCACCATTGTCACCGACCACTCTTACTGTCTGCACGCAAGTCCGGTCAGCTCTGTCGAAACCATAGCATTCATTTTTTGCCTGTAAAGCGTGCTCTGCCGCACTTTGGATAGCACTGCGGCAAAACAATCTGTACAGTAGCCGTACAAGCAGGAAGGAGGGACAGTTCGCAATGAAGTGGTAAAAAGTCATACTGACAACAGAAGAGTTGCCCGAATGAAATTGTTGATATTCGCCCGTTCGATGTACGCGAAAACGCTAGCAAATGCGCTGACGCAGAACCTAGCTCGCGGAATCAATATCGAAAGATCAAGCACAAGTAATCCATCCTGTGTTTCAGAAGACGCGACGCCCCTGTAGGCATATTCAGTATTGTTGAATAGCTCCGCCTATCTCCTGTGCAACAAATTGACCAGCACTCCAAATAAGAAACCCACTTGAAGCAAGATATAGCAATCATACTATGTTTGTCGTTTACAATTGGCTTCTTGTCTATTTGTAGGCGATCTACTGGCATATATATATACCGCGGCAGAAGAAGTATAAATATTTATTTTGGACGAAATGCGATCGTGCTTCTTGCCCAGCGCATATGGCCTGTGACAAACTTTGTCTAAGTTATGAATGAAGATATGCCAAATAACACGTGATACCAGGCACTTATGTTTTATTCGTCCTTTACATGTCATCGTTTCCTTTGTGCTACGGGTAAACACGTAAAAGCATTAATTTCTGGGTTAAAGCACAAACAAAGCCGATAAAAATGCTAAATGACGCTATATTATCTGCCCCCTACCAAATAACTCATTTTTATCATACGGAAAGTGGAAAAATTTATTTTTAAAAAGCACGCTAGTATATGTACTTTGTGCAGCCGGGAATAACCTTAGTCACTCAAAACAAAACTCGAACCGTGAGAAGTAGAACAGAAAAGAGACACCGAAATTCTGCAAAGATAAACACAGCAGGAGTGTCGAGGGTGATAATGCTTTCGAGTTAGTTTGCAATGAACCGAAAGAGAAAAAAAAAGATATAGTGAACGCAAATGCTGCGTTGTCTATTTAAGCTACAAAGGTTGAAAGACGAAGAAAAGACACAGAATATGCAAGACGACATGTAAAAAAAAAAATGAACGATATAAAACAGAAAATAGACAAAACAATATTTCAAAGAGGCCGCGAGGAACCGCTAGCGGCGCGCAAGAAGCTCGCTCAGATTCGACCCCATTTTTCTTCATTCAAGGATAGCGAAGGACGACAGCAGAGAAGGTCCCTGAAGAGGTATACAGTATCTTTTCAGAGCTATTGAAATAGCACACCGGCGAAGAGGAAAAAAGTTGAAAAAGTAAGATGAAAAAGATAGAAATGTGTGGAGTGTCGTCGCAGAGGGCTGCGCTGGAAGTAGAAGGCCTGTAGAGGGCGCAGCAGCGCAGAATTGCAAAAAAGATAAAAGGGGAGATGGAAAACAGAGGGGACAGCGTCGTAGTAGACAGGCAGACCTTACGAGAGATAGGTCTTTTTTTTTTTTTTGGTGCTCCCCCTTGCACAATATGAAAAGGTACGTATAGCCGCTCCCCTGCAGAACATCGGTTACAGCGTACCGACTAATAATCGATGCCGCATATTCGATTCATAGCTGTTCAGGCCGGGCGGTGCGTTTTAAGGAAGCCGGCTTCAGGAACAGCTCTCGCGCTGTGTATTCCTTACAATGTAAGCAATAAGACGTCAAATGCTAAAAATACTACCTGACAATCTGAGCAACATGGCGACTTGAGCCACCACCTGATGACCCCGCATAATGCGAGCAACGTACCTCGAAAAAAAAATTAAAGAGGAAGACAAGAAAGACACACTGACTGCATTGGTTTTGTGTGGGAGGAGCGTCCTTGAAAACTTGTCTTGTGTGTCACTGCTTCGTGTCCATATAATTGCTATCGCAATGAAATACTTACCGTAAACGGTAATACGACATGACTCAAGGTCTCTAAAGTGAAAAGCTCAGCGTGTATGGTACACGCAATCAGTGTGACATACTTGTTAGCATACTGTGTACGGTGTCTTCGGCGTATGTGGTATAGGTGGCGAATACGGTATACGAAATTGCAGCGGCGCAATTATCGGTCCCAGCATTGAGACTTGCATAAACGCTAACTATCACAACCCAGAATACTACAGAGAACAAGAAAAAAAAAACGATGATAGCCTCAAGCTTGGAATGCGAGCCAGTCAGCGGCCGAGGACAACTTACACAGGGCCGCTCCGTCGCTGACCAAGGAGGCCTAAAAAAAAAAAAAAAATACCCCTCCATTCCACCCTGTGAAAGTGTACGTACAGTGAAGCTGTTGTCGACGTTAGACAGGGATCACCACCACAAGCGAAGTTACGTCACACACTCACGCACGTGTGCGGAAGTGCAGCATTCATCCTCGTTCTAGTAGGCCCTCCACCTGGCGGAAGTGCGTTATTGAAGTAATTCAATCTTTTGAAGTAAAATGCGTCGCAGGACTTGTAAACTACGACTGACACACAACCTGCATACATGATAGCATCGGATTGTAATTCGCATAAACGAGAAAACATCATTATGTTACGCGGAAACTATAAAAAAACACCGCATATCCACGGGGTGAATGATGATGAGTGGGCGAAGCTCCGGAGGGAATCATAGACTAGGAGGGAGCGTCAGGAAATAGACTAGGAGGGAGCGTGACATCAGGCAGCTAGCCACGGCAAGCCAACCTCCTGTGACGCCGCCCCTCCCTCCCTTCGGCGCTTATATGCTGATTGGCTCTTGGGAAATAGGCCCTGCTAGGTTGCCGCACCTTTCAACGCATTCTTTGGTTCGAGGTAACTTTTAGTGACACCCTCGCCCCGATCGACCCTCTCCACCCGCAGTCCGCAATACTCTCCACCATGGAGGAAGGAAAAGATCACAGCATATCCACGAGGTGAATGATGATGAGTGGGCGAAGCTCCGGAGGGAATCATCGGATCTCCCGCTTAGGGCGCGTTCACACTGAGACATTCGGCGTCTGGAGCGGCGCGGAACCCAGTTCGGCGGCGGCGAGATCCGCCGGAATAGCCCTTTCCGCGCCGATCGCTCCTGGACCGATTTTTGCGGCAGCTGCCGCCGGATTCCCTCACCGCGGGCCAATCGGAGCGCGAGTGAGAAATTCGAAAGATGGCGGCCAAGTCCGACGCGCTCGTCATGTCGCAGTCTTCAAGGCTCGTCGCGACATCGGAAATGCTCATCGAATAGGTGCGTGCCCACCCCATCGTTTTCGACAAGCACCATGTGAAGCACAACGTGACCTGACAAAAGTGGCGTGACCCAGCTTCTCGCGGTCTTGCAGGACGAACCCCCCGCCACCGCTGGCGTCGTTGCTTTGGCGAATGCTTCTACGCGTCGTGCATCGCCAGCAAGGTGTATGCCAGCAGGCTTAGCATCATCGTAGTTGCAAGCAGTGACGAAGAGCCGCAAAATAAAAAGTTGTCGCAGTTTCACCTGAAAGGCGAAGCATCAATTGCGATAGCAAATTTGTAGAGAGCTATACGGAGTAATGATATTAGCTTTATCAGCTCTATAAACTTGGACATGCAGCAGCACCGGCAACGCGCTGAACTGTTGTCGACGCCGTCGGCGTTTTGCCCGCGTTCGCTCAAAATGCCTGCGGCGTTGGTGACTGTTGCCGGAGCCTCTGATATAAATAGGCACTTGGTGCCGCAACTAAACGTCGCCTCCCTTCCCTCTCCCCCCCCCCCCCCCCCCCCGCGGCCTTTCGTGCGTGAGAAGAAGGCGCGTTTGCTCTACATATATGGTGATTGTAAAGGAGGAAAGAGACGCCTACTTCTGCAGCCCTTAAGGAAGCACGGCGCAGAACGCGCGTTTGTTCTCCGCCGTGCGTTCACTCCCCGTGAAAGAGCGCGTCCCTCGCGCCCTTTCACTCGCACATACAGCGTTCGGCGGCGCGCGGCGACGATTTCATCTCCATTGACGTCATACGGAACCTCACGGCGACGGCGACGGCAGAAATCTGCTTTTGAGTGTCCATATAATTGCTATCGCAATAAAACATGCCAACTCTACACGAGAGTAGATAAGTGCGTAGTTTCAATAGAGTGTATAGAAAGGCGGAGTGAGTCCAGCGAACGCCTTGGCAAGCGTCCATAGGCTGAGGCGAGCTCCCAGGCTGAGTAGCTGTCGTCTGCTCGACGCACCGTCTTTGTTGTGTCGTTCGCATCGTTTCTGCCACGCTTTCTCCATTTAGTTGACTGCATTTTGTTGACAAAATCACTGTTTCTATCACCGAGTATGAAAACTAGATGCAGCAGAGTGAAACGCCTGTCAAAGCTCCATGCTGCTGCGGGGTAGGGTCTGCGACGCCACAAGGCGTCTGGCCGACGTTCCGGCGGCGCGGTAGGCAAGCAGTATGAACAACGCGAATTTCGGCGGCAGGAGAAATCCGTTCGCTGTAGACGCCGGATTCCCCAGTGTGAACGTGCCCTTAAGGGGACGCTAGCACAAACGCGTTAGAAACGTGCAGTACTCTCTAGTAAGTGGAAGAGGCCACAGCGTCTTACGCAGCCGTTTACACATGCCGGAACCTGCACCGCGTTTGCCGACGCTATCACATGACTGCTGAGAGAGTATAACCCCCGTATTCATAAACGCTCCTCGACTTGAACTTGACTTGCCACCGCCTTCAACGCGTTCGAAAACTTGACTTAATTGCCACCGCCTTCAACGCGTTTCGAACGCGCTGCCCAAGGCGGTGGCAAGTCAAGTTCAAGTCGAGGAGCGTTTATGAATACGGGGGTAAGGCGGAGAGGCCACAGCGTCTTACACCAGCTTCTTACACGGGCCGTAACGCGTTAGCACAAACGCGTTAGAAACGCGCAGTCTTTCGTTAATGTTGGGTATTTATTGTCATCGTGGTGCGTGTGTCCATGTGCGCTTCATGGCGTAGTGGTTAGCGCCGCGCGTTCAGAAGCGAGGGGTCCCTGGTTCGATTCCGCGCTACGGACACAACTTTCGGAATTTTTTAGGGGCGAAGCTCCTTATAGCGGTACCCGTTCGTCCCCGTCGTAGTAGGTAGCCATGTCTAGTTTTATGAATTGCTCAATAGATGGCGTTGTGTGTCCCTATATGTATGTATACCCATATATACATATATATGTATATGTATAGTATAACCGGAAGCCGGCCTCCGGTTCCACTTCCGGTTCCGCTTCCGTTTGCACTTCCTGTTCCGGAAGCCAGCTTCCGGCTTCCGGAGAACGCTTCCGGCGTTTTAGGGGCGAAGCTCCTTATAGCGGCACCCGTTCGTCCCCGTCGTAGTGTGTAACCAGTCTTAACACTAGTACCAGATGTCGGTATAAACTAAACGTATTTTCCTCCTCCTCGTCGTCGTAGTAGTAGGTAGCCACGTCTACTTTTATGTAGAAAAAAAATTCCGAAAGTTGTGTTCGCAGCGCGGAATCGAACCAGGGACCCCTCGCTTGCGAACGCGTGGCGCTAGCCCCTACGCCACGAAGCGCACATGACACACGCACCACGATGACAATAAATACCCAACATTAACGAAAGACTGCGCGTTTCTAACGCGTTTGTGCTAGCGCGTTACGGCCCGTGTAAGAAGCTGGTGTAAGACGCTGTGGCCTCTCCGCCTTACCCCCGTATTCATAAACGCTCCTCGACTTGAACTTGACTTGCCACCGCCTTGGGCAGCGCGTTCGAAACGCGTTGAAGGCGGTGGCAAGTCAAGTTCAAGTCGAGGAGCGTTTATGAATACGGGGGGTTATACTCTCTCAACAGTCATGTGATAGCGTCGGCAAACGCGGTGCACGTTCCGGCATGTGTAAACGGCTGCGTAAGACGCTGTGGCCTCTCCCACTTACTAGAGAGTACTGCACGTTTCTAACGCGTTTGTGCTAGCGTCCCCTTAAGCGGGAGATGGTGCAATTATAACGAATGGCGCTGTTATAAAATAGGAATGACGTCACATATGGCGCGTGTCATTGGTGGAAGTCAATCGTTCGATTTAGTGCGGCGAGACTGGGCGAATTACACGGAAGATTCACGGTTTACCGATGATTCCCTCCGGAGCTTCGCCCACTCATCATCATTCACCCCGTGGATATGCTGTGATTTTTTTTTTTCATAAACGTCGACGTGGCTACCTACTACTACTACATAATACAGAGGAGGGACAGACCCACACGCTAAGGAGCTTCGCCCCTAAAAAGCCCTTTTCCAACTGCAGTTCGCTTTTAGGTGAGCCCAGACCAAGAAATCTCGACAAACTAGACGATAACAGCTTCGCTGTAGAAGACGCTTTCGGGATATTAAGGTTTATCGATGCGTTCGAACTCCTCGCGAACCATGTTCCAAATACACGCGGATGCGACATGTTGGCGTGAGACGCAACACGCGAGAGAGCGGGTGCCGTGCAGAATGGAACAGCGCCACGGCAGCTATACCAGGCGACTCGTAACGCTGGCACGATGAGTCGCCAATGGGGAAACCGTAAGCGCCACAGTCAGCGCCCTCTAGCATACCTAATACACAGCATTAGCTTAACGTTCACTGCTCAGACTAGAGCCTATACACACAGCCGTGCCAGCATAACGTAAAACTATTCCAAGCTGTTTTCATTCCAAATCCGCCCTTAGCTCTCCGTGGTAGGTCGGAATGGTTCGGGTCCAGCCCAAATTGGCTGAGCACGAGCCATTTTGACCTATCACGGAGGGCTAATGGCCGATTTGGAATAAAAGCAGATTGGAAGACGTAGTTTTACGTTATACCGGCAGAGCTCAGCGGGAACGCTGGTGTTCTTAAAGTGTGCGTGCTCGCGCCGCTCATGATAGCAACGGAAAGTCGAGGGCTGCTCTTGCCTCGCAGACGTGGCGATTCAGCGTACCACTGAGGGTGCGTCCCACTTCGCAGACAAGCGGCCATCTACAACGCCCTGAAATTTTTCTTAATAGAGTTGTTTCCTCCTCCTCCACTTCACTTTCATCGTAGTTGCAGTCATAGAGTTTCTCACTATTGCACCTAGAGGGTAATCTGGCGCCACCGTCTATGCGAGTTTCTTAAAGGGCGCTGTGCCATCATGGGAATGACGGGATATATGTCTACGAGGCTTGTGTTGGCTGGTGTTGTACGAGGCTTCGTCTAAAACGTGGATATGGCTACAGAAATAACGCGTTCTTAAAATAAAATCTCCATAAAAAGCTTTCATTCACTTAGATTACATCTCTCAATAAAGTTTACTCACCTACAATGCAGAATCAAGCGAAGAAAGGCAAGAACAGACGACAAGTTGTTCCAAAACGAGCGAGAATCTTGTCGTCTGTCCTCCCACTTTAGCGACCAGCTGTTACTTTTTACGTTTCATATAATTGTACATCCAATAGTAAGTCCTCAAAATTAAACAAAACATGTTTTTGTGTAATAATAAAGCTAAAACAGCTTTTGACGTGCTGTTTTAGCAGAAAATAAATCATCCTGACAGACGGAACGGGGCTAGCCAGGCGCGTCTTCAAGGCGTTCTGGCTCTCCGAGAACGATGCCAATCCGAAGTCACAATAACCGGCATTCCCATGGATACCACAGCGCAGCAGCGCCAGATTTCCCTCTAAGTCATATAGGGAGAAACTCTATGGTTGCAGTCCAACGCACTCCACGTCTCTCAAGGCCATCTCCACTCAGGCGCGAGTCGCGCATGCGCTGTCAGCGGGACAACATGGTTTCGAGCCGAATGACGTAAGTGCGCCTCGAAAGTGCGTATAACTGAATAATACAATTTAGAGTGGAAGCCCCAGGAGCGTATTACCAGGAGAGGGGAAGCCAGCGCTTCGCCATACTTCGCGCAGCTGAAGCGCATTTGCTCTGGTAATGGCGATGATTGGTTTACTGGAAAAATAAAAGCTAGTTATTTTTTTGGCTGAAATGATACATTTGGCTGAGCAGTGAGATTATGAACTCGCATATAATTCACCGAGATATTCAGAGCTTATCATAAAACAAGTGATACTAGGATCCATGTCTATAGCAGGATCTGTAGAGCAAAATGATCCGTCCTAAACTATCAGGAAGTGCGGAGAAAGCGCTTCCTACTTTGCACAATATACTAACGTTTTTCTTTTCTTTTTTTTTTTTTCGCGTCCTTGGTGAGATCGCAGTGGTCTGGTTGCACTTTCGGGACATCAGCTCCATCTCAAAACATTTTCAAGCGAAGCTTGTATTGCCTCACAGGTGCCACGTTAAAACCCTATCGAAAACCTGTCGAGAACTTGCGTCTAGTTCATATGGTATATATCAAAATTGACATGGAAGGGTACGAATGTATGACTAACATGACTGATAGGTCATGACATCAATAACATCACATGCTCGTCAGTTACGTCACGATTAACAATAAAAAGTTGTCGCAGTTTCACCTGAAAGGCGAAGCATCAATTGCGATAGCAAATTTGTAGAGAGCTATACGGAGTAATGATATTAGCTTTATCAGCTGTATAAACTTGGACATGCAGCAGCACCGGCAACACGCAGAACTGTTGTCCACGCCGTCGGCGTTTTGCCCGCGTTCGCTCAAAATGCGTGCGGCGTTGGTGACTGTTGCCGGAGCCTCTGATATAAATAAGCACTTGGTGCCGCTGCTAAACGTCGCCTCCCTTCCCTCCCCCTCCCCCACGGCCTCTCGCGCGTCGGAAGAAGGCGCGTTTGCTCTACATATATGGTGATTGTAAAGGAGGAAAGAGACGCCTACTTCTGCAGCCCTTAAGGGAGCACGGCGCAGAACGCGCGTTTGTTCTCCGCCGTGCGTTCACTCCCCGTGAAAGCGCGCGTCCCTCGCGCCCTTTCACTCGCACATACAGCGTTCGGCGGCGCGCGGCGACGATTTCATCTCCATTGACGTCATACGGAACCTCACGGCGACGGCGACGCCGACGGCAGAAATCTGCTTTTGAGTGTCCATATAATTGCTATCGCAATAATAAAATCACGCGTGGCGCATACCCGCATTGGATATGCCAGGGATGTGCGGGTATAAGCCCGGGACAAGAAACAAAGAAAGAGAGAAAGGAAGGAAGAAAGAAAGATAGAAGGAACGAAAGAAAGCCCAGCGGCTTCCAGAGTAGAGCAGCGGAGAAAGCTGCGCCGGCGCCGGATCACGTGAGGCGCGTGGCAAATAAGGGTCGTTTGGTGTGTCGCGGGGTGGGAAAGGGATGGAAAGGGGATTTGGCGCGCGCTCCGCCGGGCTTCCCTCGCGTCAGATTAGTTTCGGCGCCCGGATGGGACCACCGCGCGTGCTGCGTTCCGCCGAGGCGCAGGCTGCGTTTGACCAACGGCGCTGCGAATTCGCTCGCGAAAGGGCTCGTCGTCGACGTGCCGATTATAGCGTGAGGGTTTCCGAAGGCCAGGTGAAACGTCAGCGAGGAGCCGCGGAACCCGAGCGTCAGCGAAGAGCCGTCGACCCTGAGTTTAGGGCAAACGAAGCGGAACCCCTGCGACAGTGTCGTCTTGCCACAAGCTTCGCTTACCCCCCCTTTTTTCGACAGCGGAAGGGCTCTTAATTCCTTTTTTTTCGTACCTTAATGCTTCTCGTCGTCGACGCTTCCCTAATAAATGTGATTGCAGTCACCGTCAGTGGCGACCTCCACAATGTCAAAAGAGCTTCAGTCACGCCATATTTTACCTTCGTTCGGAAACGCACCAGGTTGTACGGTAATACGGCCCTCCCCTGCCATGCGTCTACTGCATTTTATCAGAGGTAAACTATTTACCGCCATTCCTGCTGCGCATTACCGTACGGTAGGGCACCAACTATGCATTAAAAGATTGAAAGATAGTGAAAACGAGTTATATGGTAGGTGTATAGCGAGAGAAAAAATTTGTCCGTGCAATATACATCTATATAGTTCCGCGCAGTAACGCTGCGAATTTTCGCAGCTGCAGAAGACGGAACTATAAGTAATGTTCTCTTTTCCCAACAAAATAGGCAATGAACAAAAAAAAAATATCGCGTCCTGTCTTCTTAAAATTTAATTCCGCCGCGGTCTCCACTCGCTCTAACATAAAGAAAAAGGCAGAAAGAATACGCATCTGGTGGTTCCGTTTTCGTTGATGTCTCGCTCGTCTGGGCGGCGTCGTTGCTAAGTAAAATGGAGTAGCCCAGGGGTCAAGCAACACCGAGGTTTCTCCGGAGTATCTATAATTCAAAGCCCCCGAGATACAACGTGTATATATGCACGCTAGAAATCCTAGAACACCTCCCCCTTTCTCCTCGCCACTTGTCAGAAACACGATCGCGACCGGGGCGGCGCCTGGTGTAAATTACTCTCGGCGCTGTCCGCAAAAAGCGGAACGAGTTAGCGTCGAAATATAAACGAGAAGTTACTGCGATGTCGTGAAAAGTATCGAGGGAGCGCGAGAGAGAGAGAGAGAGATAAAAAAAGCGAAAAAAAAAGGAAAGACGGCAGCAGAGGGCTTCTGAGCTGCGCGGCGCGAAAAATTATTAAACGCGGTGGCGACGCGTAAAAGTGATGGACATCACGACGACGCTGGTATGCTGCGTGCGCGCCATCGGCATAAATTGAAACGCGAGACGGAAGTAAAAGCTGGTAAATTGTAAAAGACAACGTAATATTTGTTCGTATGTACTTTCGCGATCAACTCTGCAGTTGAAAGCGCGGACGCGTCAATGACGAGGTGGCTGGTCGATAAACGCGGTATCTGCAGGTCTCGAAGCTCCGCGTTCGATAATAATAAATGAAGCTAGTGATACCCGCTAAAAGGAAAAAAAAAACGAAACAAATACAAAAAAGGACTTTCTTTTGGTCTCTTTCGAGCTTCAAAGTTACGTTGATGCGTGTTTACACTGGTTATAAAGTTATGCCGCTTTCCTGCATGTTTTTTTTTAAATTTTTCTGAGTTAAAAAAATTTTATTGACGACTTCAAAGCAGATGTTGCAGTGGAATGGTGGTCTCCCTGAAAGTCGAGTCACTAAAAAAAAAAAAAAAAACACAATCCCATTGCTTTAGTTAAGGTTAGGGATAATTTGAAATGTTTGAAGAGATGCTCTGACGCTCTCCAGATTTTTCACGGTGCTTACTTCGACACGAATCGCAGAGCAACCAACATAGGTTGCATGACTTCAACTTTATATACTGCTGAAGCGAGGTGACGTTTGGAAAGCTGACTGGGTGCCATCAGATTTCTTGTATGCACGCCAGAAGTAAGTCGCCTTGCAAGCTAATGACAAGAAACACGGATGGAAAACTTTAAATGTTCATTTGCATAGCTGTACGGATCTGCAATTTACATCATTAAGTCTTGTTTTCCTTGTTTCGAAGGACTTTAAGGAAGCGCTGCACGCTAATCAAACATAATCGCGTGAATATATTTTTTTTTGCGCAAGCAATTTGCAAGGTAGATAGGATGAGTTTGGCGGATAAAAAAAGTACGTCTTGGTTTAACGCTCCGAAAACGCTTAGGGAGTTGTGAAGAACACCGCCGTGGAAGGTTCTGGATTATTTTGACCATCTGTGCTTCTATAACGTGCACCAAAATCTAAGTAAACTAGTGCTCTTTTTCTGTGCCTTTCTTCCTTTATTTATTTTTGTTTCTTTCTCATTGTCTCTATCGAAACGTGGCCACCTCGGCCAGAAACTCGTGACCTCGTCCTCCACTGCGACGTATAGGTTGGTGATATTAGCACGATAAATTGTTGATGAGCGTAATTTTTCGCCAAGTGCAGTCGCCATGATATTGTATCAATATGTGAGTGAGAAAAGCAGTTACTTTGCTTCCACAAAAAGCCGAAATATATATAAAAAGAAAGAGAATTAGGACTCATCAAAGCTTCATTAAAGAGGAATGTAGCACGCAGGTATGAAAGAAACCCTTGTCGATTCCGAGGAACCTTTACGGGTATTCGATAATTTATCGCGGTGGTAAGATGGTCGTTAACCACTTTAACAATAATAATGAATACATAGCGCACAGGACATGATCATGTATTAGGTTTCCAAGTTAAAGAAAAAGGGGGAGAATGTGGCTATGTGTAGAGAAGGTGGGAATAAATAGTCTTTCAGATGCGCTTTGAAAGTCGCGAAAGAAGCAGAAAACAGCGGAAGCAGTGGCAAACAGATACATAGGAAGTAAAATTCCGTGTGGACGGTGGAGCTAGCTACTAGTAAAAGACGAAAACCGATGACGCCAGAGAAAAGCAATCCGAGGTACGACAACAATTCGCGACTCCAGCAATTCATGCGACACCTAGCGGCGAGCGCCGGAAACCTCGTACGGAGGTCGGAGCGTCGCAGCAGACGCTCCGTCCGTAGCCTTCGCACTGCGATCGGGTGCGCGCTACCCCCTACGAAACTTGGAATTATACTGCGTTTTGCAGTTTTGCGGCGCCGAAGAGCCACGTGGATTGCGAATCTTACCACAGCAAAGCTGCGACAACGGCAATCGCTGTGTTCCCAACATCTTGCTCGAGAAAGTTATCTTTCTTTTTTTTTTTTTCCGGCGAGGGTCGGTTTGTTGTTTGTGTGAAGAGAACGCGATCCTGTTGCTTGTACTATGTTTGCAGTAAAGCGCTACAGCGAACTTCAGGTAGTTTGCGTTGAGGTTGTTACTGCCATCGTGATAACGTTCGGTGTATGCGTGCTGCAACATGCAGTTTCACGTGATAGCCGGCATGGCAATGCAGTTCATGATGCAAACGTCGCCGCGGTACTCAAGCTTTCCTTCATTAATGCTGTTATATCGGATACATGCGGCGCACAACGTGGAACTACGGAGTATGGTACATCAGCGAAAATCAGTACGGAGTTTCAGGTACTCCCGGGTAACGTCGGTAAATCGTTCTATGTAAGCACCACATGTACGCGCCAGCGTGCAAAGTAACTATGGGGTGACATAGCAGTACGCCTTCCTTGCGACCTGGACACGCTGCCCCTGTAACTAGTGCAAATTAGTAGGCGCTCATTTATAAAATGCGTAATTAACAAAGTAATTGTATCTATTATTAGTGTCTGAAGGAAATTGGCAGTTCAGAGGCGAACACAGTTTTGTTCACTTAAAGTGCAGGATACGTAAATTATAGAATAACATGGAAAATTAATTAGATTCATAATGCAATAGCTTAGTTGACATTAATTTGCACAGAAACATCTGTTTTATTTCATTAGTTTAAACAGCAGCCATAAGCGACATGTTCGTATGACAGCGGGGAGTAATCATTGCACGGTCAGGCCACGTAGCACAAGCCATACATGTACATGGTGTGCAAATGTTTTTATTGTAGTAAGCAGATCTTTCGGTTTCTTATTTATCGTTTTGTTCTCTACGAGGGAAACAATGCGCCAACTACTACAATAACTACAGCTAAGCGAAGCACCAGTCACGTTGTGCGAATCTTGAATGTAAAATAGATAACAGGAACGCAAAAGTAGCGGGAAAGGTTCGCCACAGATTCATAGTGCATGCTCGCGATAAAGTGCAAAGCTTGATTTTAGGTTCGCTTGCTCTCTGGACTGAAAAGAGCGTGCAGAGTTTGCGCCTTCGCCGAACGAAAATGTGTTAAGCAACAACAATGAGAAAGTGCGTGCCGGCTGCGCACTTATCCGCATGTACAGTGGCAACAGCTGATCGAGCAAGTTGGTGCGCTTCTGCGGGCCATGTTAAACGTGTCAAACTGAGCAGGTTGTAAGATTTCGGCAATCCTGGCGAGGTCAGCGTGACGTATCCAACTTCGCCGGTCGCTGTCTCGCAGGCTCGAAACACCGGGCTATCTATTCGCGCCTTAACAGTGAATCAAAGCAGCAGAAACGTGCTTGTAATTTTCCGGCCATCCAACAGTGCACGAGTACTTCGGTTCCACGACCAATTGATTAACGAATACATCGGCGATTTTCATCAGAATCTCGTGCGGGTCCGCTGTCACGCCAGATGTTTGCACACATCGTGCGACCACTTCAGCCTCATTACCAACTGTGCCTCTCTCAGATCGGCTAAAATGATTTGGTCGCTGTAAGCTACTCCCTTTTCTTCCACAAAACGGCGCAAACCGGCATCACACTGCACGAAAATCATCAAACTACAGTGTACTGTACATCAAACACAGCGGTTGCGGCGACGCGGGGACCTCCGTATAGCCGCTATGTTGCGCAGTATAGCCAGACGCGGCCAATTTTCGCAGCGCCCCCTGCAGTTCATTTGAGTTGCGAATAGCTAGAACGCAAACTTTTGCAAAAGACGAAAAAAAATAATGAAAATTTTGCTAGCGTCAAGAGACTCTGACCAGACGACAAAGCACCATTGTACCCAAATGGGAACAAACCTCATTGTGGGAAACGCAAGCAAAGGGACGAGGTCGTGGCCGCTCTTGGATGTAACAGCACGCGAAAAGGCAACCCACAATTAACGCGGAAAAAGGAAAACACACACACACACACACACACGCACACGCACACGCACGCACGCACACACACACACACACACACACACACACACACACACACACACACACACACACACACACACACACACACACACACACACACACACACACACACACACACACACACACACACACACACACACACCATAGTCTGACCAGGCAGCAGCAGCCAACCTCAGCGGGACTGATGAGTCTCGGGCCCAACGCACGCCCAGTCCCTGTCACGGGAAATCAGCGCGAGTGCCGCGACCGTCCGCGGGGATGGAAAATCGAGGAAGGCAAAGGCAAGCAGGTACAGTTCGGGAGAATAAGGGCCGGTGGTCTCCACCCGTTGGCAAAACAATCCCGCAGCCCCCACCGGTCACGGGGCCCTTTCGCGACGCGGACGCCGTCGTCAACGTGCGCCCATCGGTACTGAGCGAAGCAAAACACCGAAGCGTATAACCTGACCTCGCGTGCGGAAGGGGGGGGGGGGGGGGGGTCACCCTCCCACCGGCGTCATTATGATCTCCCGTGTCGGGTCGGCCGACAGGGGTGAGGGCGGACGCAGAGACAAACACGCACGTTTGCTGGGAATAAGCGGCTCTGTTTGCACTGCCGGCCGGACCCTGGATTTGTGGTCAGGGAAGTGAAGTCACGCCTATCTTCGTTACTTTCCTACTGAACAAAAGAGAGAGAGAGAGAAAGAGAGAAACAAACTAAAGGCTTCTCTTACAACTGTACGATCGAAAGCATACAACATCAAACATCGGGAACACGAAATAAAGACTAGAAATGCACGACGTGAGAACGCTGTTTTTCTTCAATGAGCCCGAGACGGAAGAAATGCGCTGTTATATAATTGTTAACCGGGATTTTGGTATGACGCTCTCTTACGAAAAACAGCGCAAGCACAGGAGAGCGGAGTGGCATTCGGGATATTTTGAAGTTCCGCCATACTGTTGAATTCACCATCTTGACAGCTGATTGGCCCAGAGGGCTGCTACGGCCTCTCTGATTGGCTCAAAACACCCTGTCCTCTCCCTTCCTCCCCCCCCCCCCTTCGCGCAAATATTCTACAATTTTACAATATCGCGAAATTTATCGGGGATGGCGGGAAAGTTGTGGGTTCATTCTCCACCAACGATAAGTAATCTTTCCGTCCACTTTCATTTTCCCTTTTCTTCATTATTTTCTTCATTTCAATTTCAACCACAACTGATGCGGTTGAACCCCTACGCTTTCCCTGGCTTCATTGGCTGCTGGCTTTATGTGGTCATGATGACCAAAAATCGAGCCCCTCTGTTTCCCTTCTCCTCGTTCATTCATAGCGAGGGCCTCGAATCTGGCTGCTCTTATGCCATTAGGCAGCATTATTAGCCACGTGCCAGCCTTGCAGTAGAGTAGCAGTCTGGGTCAGTTGGTACATACTGAATAGTAAAAACCAGTCAAAAGATGAAGGACAGAGAAGAGACGTGGCACACACGACGACTGGACCTGTCGTCGTGTGTGCCACGTCTCTTCTCTGTCCTTCGACTTTTGACTGGTTTTTACTATTCAGTATGTAGCCAGCTTTCTTAAGTAACACGTGTTACGTAACGCCCCCAGGCAAAAAAAGGTGTTCCGCATCCGCCTGTCAAGGCTCTGAGTAACGCTGGCTAACTCTGCCAGGGCTAGATATAGTACACATAAATACCCGAGTTAGTGGCACATAGATAACCAAGTAAGTGGACGGATTGATGGCCGTCGCTGTATCGCACACCTAATGCGAAGGTTGTTGGTTCGGTCCCCACCGGCGACAAGCTAACTTTGCATCCACTTTCATTTCT
Organism: Dermacentor silvarum; assembly: GCF_013339745.2. Classification (NCBI taxonomy): domain Eukaryota; kingdom Metazoa; phylum Arthropoda; class Arachnida; order Ixodida; family Ixodidae; genus Dermacentor; species Dermacentor silvarum. Next base: position 94,744,594 of record NC_051164.1, read on the forward strand.
CCTTTTCTTCATTACTTTCTACATTTCAATTCGAACCGCAGCTAATTACCAATAAAAAAACCACAGGCCTGCGCGGCACACGCAGCATAGTCACAGCGTAAGCTTATGGAGCGGCTCAAGAGTAGCTCCAATTTGGGCACCACACACAACTGAGTGCTTCGCGGCAGTCTGTTCGCCTCGTTTTGACGAGAACGATCTGAACTGTCCGCCCGGCGTCGACAGCGAGCTGCGGCTTGTAACGCTCTCTGCACAGCAGTCTGCTGAGCCCGATCAAGCCTTACAATTGCAAATTACATGTCGGGCACGCTGTGTTTGCAGGCACCTTAACTAGATGGCGTCACCATACTGACGGAGGCTCGGCAGCTCGGGCAGCCCGAGATCGCGTTGATTGCGCGCCTCGTCTGAATGGCATCTCGTCGTCTGCGCCTGCGCACGCTGCGTTTGCAGGCACCTTACATAGATGGCGCCAACATACTGGCGGATGCTCGGGTTGTCTGCCCCTGCGTGCTTGCCTTATAGGGCATTTACCGCTGCCCGATAGCAAGCGCTTGCGTGGCTCAGTGGTAGAGTATCAGGCTCCCACGCAGCGGGCGCGGGCTCGATCCCGGCGGGAATCGGGTACTTTTTTCGCATTTCCGGCAATAGCGGTTACGGCGGCGTACGCCGTCGGCATCATCGCGACCCGAAACGGCTATTGGAATGAACCCATAACAGCTTACGCTGTAAAACGTCGCAGTAGGCGAACCAATCAATGGTTCGCCTACAAGGCGAACCATTGATTGCAATAGCAGATTATTAGACAGCTATACGAAGTAAGGTTAATCGTTTTATCAGCTACACAAACTGTTGTAAGCGTTCACTTGCTAAGTAAATTAACAAGCACGAACATCTCACTCAATGACCGCGGACACTCGCTGCCAGAACGCTGGCGTGATGAATACCGGCAGCAGCGGCGAGCGAATTCCCCTTCGTGCTGCCTCTCGTTTCAACGCGAACTAGGCACGTGAGTACACAGCGTACACGAAGCCATCAGCTATATATCTCAGGTCCGCTAGTCTTCGAACCCACCGAAGGTTGCCGACGACATAGAATGCGCGCGGTCACGCCTCAGCCACCGCAGCAGGAGTAGAAGAGGAGATGCGCACTATACTTCCTTCCTTCCCTTGCGAGCTCGAGAAGACACCGCCGTATCAAGCTACCATCCTTCTCGGATCAACCTCGCAAGCTTTCGCTAAACACCAGCATTCGCGATGCGCTGCCGCGATGTTATCGCACTTGGACTTTACAAGGAACGTCACGGCGATGCCGACGCCGGAATCTCGCCTGGAGTGTCCGTGTATAATAGCCATGGCAATCAAAATTCGGCAGAGCCCACCTCACGACGACTGTCGACGGTGATGCGTTAATTAAGCACTGAACCAGTATAGTGAACAACGTATTGCCATCGTCAAAACGAGTTGCGTGTGAGGCGTGTACTGTAAGGGACTGCTCTTTCGCGCTTGCCCTAACCACACTCAACGCCATCTAGTGGCGCTGCCGTGAAGTCCGCGCCTGGCGTCCTAGACGAGAAGCGTTGCGCGCCGGTGCCTGCGAGCACTGAGAATTGTTCCCTCGCTTACCGCACCCCCAGTGGCACATACACAGTGACCCTAGTTTGCAAGAGGTTCGTCGCAGAGCAGCAGATCGATACCGAGTTCATTCACGGCGCAAGGACAAAAAAGCGTTTGGCGTGAAAGATGTTAAAGCGTCGAGTTGCTGTCCTTGAGGAAACCGGGGGACGTGCATTCGTCCGCCCAGCATCGGAGATATTTAGAGGATCATTTTCTCATTGTAGAGAGGGCACACACCCGCCGGTACATACTAAATGACCCAAGCTGACATCAAAGAGGTTCAGTGAAGACCAGCACAGACCGAGTGGCACATACCCAGTGCTCCAAGTCGGCGTCCGAAGAGTATCACTGAAGGGCGGTAACATATCCAGTCCCGCATCTACAGTGACCATGTCGGCTTGAAAGATGTTCGTTGAAGAGTGACACATATGTACGCGTTGCCGCATACTCAGTGCCCCAAGTTGTCCTGATGATTGGTTTCGAACCCTGTTACCTCAGCAGAGCAGCCCGATGCCCTAAACTTCGACCATGGACAATCCACTGACCCAGGTAGGCGGGAAAACGATTAGATACAAACTCAGATAGATAGGAAGATAGATAGGCGCCGACAGAAGGACCCCGCAAAGGGTGTGAAGTATCTTAAGAATTCTAACGCAAATAAATCGAGCCCCTCTGTTTTCCTTCTCGTACATACACTAACAGTAGCATAAACACACAGAAACAATAGCAGTGCCAACCGCTAAAAGTAACACACACATTAACGCACGCACAACACACACAGCCAAGTCAGTGCTGCAGACAACGACACTGCTGCAGACAGCGACAGCACATCGCATCCTCTCGCGGAGGCTTCGTTACTGCCGCTGCGTCCGCGGAGATTAATGGGTCTAGACAATGGCGGACAGGCGCGGTGGCTTCGTTCTGCTGCGTCTGTCGTCGTTCCGCTAATCTCCGCGCCACAGGGCGGCAACTACACGGAGGCGACGGACAGCGTCAGCAATGGGATGGGTATGAGAGAGCGAAAGAAAATGCAATTTGTATTGGGACCAGGCGGGAGGTTAAGAGAGAAAGATTAACGAAAGACGGAGAAAAGCAGCAGCACTAGCAAAACGGGGAAAAAGAGAGGAATGGCCGGTAATTAAAAGAGACAGAACAACGTGAAAGAGAGAGACAATGGCAGAATAGGAAAGGCTGGAAAGCAACAAATATATGTTATAAAAATCCTTCACAGATGTATGCCAAACCACGAGCAACTCATACATCACGGGGAGCGAAGCTGTGCACAGGAAATCTCACAACCTTCGGAAGTCCTATGGGTCCGTCCTGCCGGTGCCCGGAATATACTCGAAACTTAGCAAAACCGATATATCCGCTGCAATTTCTTAGGTGTATTTGAGCCTTTTATTGCGATAGCAATTATGTGGACACTCCAAGAGGATTTCTGCCGTCGGCGTCGCCGTGAGGTTCCGTATAAAGTCCAAGAGCGATAAAACCATCGCCGCGCGCCGTACGTGCGAGTGAAAGCGCGCGAGGGACGCGCGCTTTCGCGGAGAGGGAACGAACGGCGGACAGCAAACACGACGTCTTCCGTCGTGCGAAGGGCCGTGGGAGGATGGGAGGGAGAGAGGAGGCGACGTTTAGCTGCCGCACCAAATGCGTATCTTGCGACCAGGCGTAAGGGGAACTGGCGACTCAATCGCTCATGCGAAAGGAGGAAAGCGGGAAGGCTGCGTGGGAGGGAGGGAGGGGGTGCGGCTTCTACTCTGCCAGAAACTGCATACTTGTACTTTAGACGGCTTCGGACTGTCACGCGCACCGTATCTTGAAAGCAATCTCCTCACGACTCTTACCTTTGTATGCGCTGTGCTTTCGCCGCTCAGTTTCCGTTGAAGCGATAGACCACACGAACCTTCGTTCGCTGCTGTGGTCGCACTTTCTCATGCCAGCGTTTTGACAGTGGTTGTCTGCGGTCATCGAGTGTGATCTATTCATGTTTGCTTGTGCGCGCTAGCACCATGCTTGTTAATTCAGTGAGAATGTGTCCAAGTTTATACAGCCGATAAAACTACTAGCCCTACTCCGTATAGCTCTCTACTGATTTGCTATCGCAATTGATGCTTCGCCTTTCGGGCGAAACTGATTTTTTTCTACCACGCACTACAGCAAAGCTTTGCAAGGACTTGCGATTTTGCATTTCAAATAATAAAAAAACACATTATTCGCAGATGTGTGCCAATGCGAGAAACTCGTACTACACCACAGAGAGCTAAGCTGTACATGAAAGTTGTACGGCCGCTGGATAAGCTGTCACATCCTTCGGTAGTCCCAGGGGTCTGTTTCGCTACTGTCCGAAATACACCCGAGACTTTCCAAATGCTTTACTACATATTGCGCGATTAATTGGTTATACGCGAGGCTTTTCAGGTACTTTGCTATAACAAAGCGTAACACTTCTGTATTCTCCCTTATTTTCCACGCTTGTTTATGCATGCATGCTGTGCGGGCTCTACTGACCCAGGCGTCTGACAGCGCGTTTCGGCGTCCTGGTAGGGGTGCGTTGCTAGCTTTTATTATGGTGCATTCGGCTAGAGCCTACCGCGCTTCGAATCGGATTACAACAATGCAAAGACCACTCTTAGTCGGAGTCAGAGAAAGCATGAGCAAGCCGAACGTGCAGCCGCTCGCCAGAGCAATCGGACGCCATAAGATCAAACACGTCAGTATGTCTGCCATTGCAAAACAAACAAAGCACGGAATCGCCGAGGCATGCCACCATAGCTGACATCGCGACAATGACGGAAGCTACAGGAATCACGTGATCGGAACTTCGCCAGAGCCAAATTTAGGTCGCGCCAACACCACCTAGATCTATAGCACAAGGCCTGTTCACTCCGATCCATGACGTCGTGTTACCTAGCCCGAAATTTACCTTGCCAAGCCTGACGTGACGAAAGCGGTGACGTCGAAATCACCGCTGCTTACTCGGGATCATCCCCATTAGATGCGATGGCTGTCGGTAGGGAGCATGACGTCATGGATCGGAATGATTAGGCCTTGTGCTATCTAGGTGATGTTGGTCGCGCTCGCAGGTCGAAGTCACGTCAGAGCGCCTACGAGCGCTCTGAGCTAGAGCGTGGCGCCCTCAAACAACCCGCCGAATGTGTCCAGAGCACTGGATTTCGACCAGTCGAACGTATCATTAGTGATGGCTCATCCCCGACGCCTGCGTCCGGTTGCGCGTTCTCGCCGGTGCCCCGATCGTCCAGCCGCTTCGGGAGTCCGATGCGATTGGGTATTCTAGCTACTTAGAGCGAAAGCTCTACTACGCCATGTCTCGCAAGGTCATTCATCGCGTCGCAATGACCTTGAGCTCCCGGAGCGCACGTGTGGCAAGCGTGACGTCACGCCGCGTGCGCCGCTGCGGAGAGGCGTTGCAGCTGCGCTCGCTCGGAGCCTCGCCGCTGCGGTACTACATGACTAGGCGAGGGTTTAATGTTTGCTTCGCCGGCACTTGGTCGCTCAGCTCAGTCTCGCCATGGATGGCGTGCCGGCTGGGCCGTCTGTGCGTACGCTTCAGCGCAAGCGATCGGCTGAACCCAATCATCCAGTAGATATAGTTAGACGGCAGGCTGCGAAATCTCAAGCAAAGACAAAGTTGGCTGCTGAAACAACGGAGCAAAGGGGGGGGGGGGGGGAGAGGAGAGCAGATTAGCACGTTATAGAGAAGCTTACCAAGCGCGGAAGCGTGCATTAATGAAACACTGTGTGCATGGTGCTTGCAAAATCAAGCCAGGCCTTTCACTCGTGATAACTAGGTTTACAAGAGATAAACCTCAGCCAATTTTTTTACTGATATTTGATATCGACCGCGCCGTCACCGGCATTTATCGCCGCCGCACGAGATCCACCGTGAAATTCTGATAAACCAACGCCAGCACGTCTACAAATTTATCTTAATGTGTAGCTCATAGTCTTTCTTGGCGATATTTTGATTTCTCGCCGTGAAGTTGATGACATAATTCACGTAAAATCTAAAATTATAAATGATTTCAAGTATTCACACCTAAAGTAGTAGCCTAACATGCTAAAATAGAGATACAAACTATAAAAAAATAGTAACAGCTAGGCGAGGGTACGAAGCTGTCGTCTACTAAAAGAAGAGTGCAGAAACCGGCTCACACGACTCCCGTCTGACACGTTGAAAGGGAAAAGACGAGAAAAACACTTTGAAGAAATGAATAAAATCGTAGAAACAGGAGAAAGCCTTTCGGTGTCCACATGTATTCGCACTTGGAGTACACGAATCACATTTCTGCAAGTATTAAGCACAAAAAAAAAAAACCTTTCAAGTTTTGGGTTTGCTAAGAAGTTTCGTGTAGTCCTGTGCGGAGAAGCAGCATTTTTGAAACATTGTAGAGACAAAAAGAGCAGACGAATACGTTGGCACTTCTGTTCTTCACTTGATAGCCTGCTCGACCAACAATCTTCGCAATGTAACTTACAAAAATAAGAAAAAAAAAACTTCTGGCCAGTAAAGAGTGTGTCAATCTTTGTTTGGGTCCATACCGAAGGTGACGCAGAGCTGTCTCACATTTGTGACGTCATGTTCTGCACTTTTTCTATACACCGCGATGTAGTGACGGTCATAAGGTTTCCTACAAAAATTACCAGAGATAACTCTGGTGCTGTGACCATACAGCTACGATAAGAATGCTAGGCAGTACACGAATGTAGTCAAGGGTGCAATGAAAGCTCGTCTGGTCAGGTAACATGGCGATAAAGAAGGTGCCAAGTCAAGGTGGAAAAACCGACGTTTCGGAGCCCGTACCGCGGTTCCTCGGTCCCAGAGTAGGACCTATTATTCGGAACATTATTTCACACACCTGGAACATCTTCCTACGTACTTGAACAGGTGGTTCCAGGTTGAGGTTAGGAAAAATAAATTCTGAGGTTTTGTACGTGCCGAAACCACGATATGATTACGAGGCACGCCGTATAGTGTCCTCGGGTGGGTCCTGAATAATTTTGTCAAGTCCTTTAACGTGCACCGGTAAACAGGCGTTCTAGGTTGAAGTGTGTGAAACAATGTCTCGGATAAAAACTACAGGCATGTGAAGCACTGTACCGGATAACAGTTGCTATTTCACTGGAATACGGTTTTATGTATTTATTGTTATGTTTACTTAAAAAAAAATAAAACCAAAATATGAAGTACCGTTTCTCGTATTTGCTGATTTTACGGAGAACGCCGTTCCATTTATGTCCGAGGAAAATATCCGAAATAATTTCCCGCTCATAGCCGGGACCTAAGCGGTACGAGATTACGGATATACCTTTGCATAGCTACAGCTTCACCTGAAGCTAAAAAATAACCTCCTCCTCTTTACAGTTTTTTTCTTTCTCTTGCAATGTTTCAGAAGGGAATAAAGAAACAGAAGTACTGGGTTGTGCACCGCAACCGTTAATAATTAAATATAATAGTTTATTTCACAGCCAGTTACGGTTTAGTTTCCCAGGAGTGTACTATGCCAGGAAGTCACGACACAGTACGACACATGACTACGACACGTGACGTAACGACACGGCTTTAGCTCCATGGGGGACCGCTATGTTGCTAAATTATTCCTAACAACACAACGAGTAGCAAGGCGAATAAGCGAGCCCGAGCGAGTGTCGAAACGTCACGCTGTCCTGCTCGCACGTGACCAGATACTGTGCCGTGACGTCACGAAACAGTACGCTCCTGGGAAAAAAGAAACAACAAAACGAAACTGGTTGTAGAAAAGGTAGAATTCATGGTAGAATTTCTTTTTTTTTGTTTTTGTAGGCTCTGGGCCGCCCGGCAAGCCGAAGATGCCGCCCAAGTCGAAGGACTTCGAGCCGACACCTTAGGCCACTAAAAGCAAGGTGATTTTCAAATAAAGATGATTTCTTCTTCTTCTTCTTAGGCTTTGAAAATTAGGGCCTTCATTTAACGCAAGAAAACGATTATTTGAAAATATGACGTCAGTAGCACGGTATTTCCAAGATTACCATGAATCGGCAGTACGCGGCTATCATACCAGGATTGCAAGCTCCATCGCTCGCAACCCTGAGGTTTCGTCATTCAAGATCGCCACTACTGCATTGTATAAGTGCAAAACCACTTCTCTCTGTGACGCCCTACAGGTACTGAGAGTGCTTAAATAAATAAACAAAAAATGTCGCTGTTTCGCCCGAAAGGCGAAGCATCGATTGCGATAGCAAATTAGTAGAGCGCTATTCGGAGTAGGGATAGTAGTTTTATCGGCTGCATAAACTTGGACACATTGGCTTACTAACTGAATTAACAATCGTGGTGTCAGCGCGCACAAGCAAACATGAATAGATCACACTGAATGACCGCAGCCAACGACTGTCAAAACGCTGGCAGCAAGCGCAAGTTCGCGCGATCTATCGCTTCAACGGAAACTGAGCGGCAAATGCACAGCCCCTACAAAGGTCAGAGCCGTGTGGAGATAAGAGACGGTGCGGGCGACCGCCGGGCAGAGAAGTTGTTGGCAGAGGAAACGCTGCGACGATTTTATCGCCCTTGGAATCTATACGAAACCTCACGGCGACGGCGACGGCAGAAATCCGGTTGAAGTGTCCATATAATTGCTATCGCAATAATAAAATTAATAAAGCAGAACGAGAGAAGCGGTAAATCGCGGCCGCACCAACTCACCCTCGTTTTCGCTGAGCTGACCGGACACCTTGGTCACCGGACACGTCGCGGCGACGAGGCACATCCAGAGTAGAACACACGTCATGGTCGGCACAAACACCACGCGAATCAACGACACATCCCGTTAGAGGTCGCCACGATGCCGGCTCGCCGTAGTGTCGGAGACGTGCACACTATCCGTCCGCGGCGATGCCAAAGGTGTCAGCAAGCGTTTCCGGCTGCAACAGAAAAAAAGCAAAAAAAAAAAAAAAGATAAGACAACGAAGCACTCTGATATGCATGCAGATGGTTGATGAGGTTTCATTAGACAGCTATAAGCTCCCCATAGAAAATCAATCACTCAATCAATCAGCCTAGTTTAATGTACAAACATACGCTGGATGGTCAGCTAGACCAAAGCCGCGTTTACAGCTTGACGTGGCCAAGTCGACCATTGCGTGGCATTTGGTAAAGAGATAGAGAAAGAAAGCAGGGAGGTCAACCAGAAAGAAGGCGGTTTGCTACCCTGCAGGGAGGAAGAGGAAATGGATTTAAAGTTATAGGAAGGGAGAAAGGAGAGTAGGGAAACGTAAATAATGTGCACGAAGTGCTGAGGTAGCAAACGCCATTGTCACAACCTATCTCGTAGGCCCATAGACCTATCTATCTATCTATCTATCTATCTATCTATCTATCTATCTATCTATCTATCTATCTATCTATCTATCTATCTATCTATCTATCTATCTATCTATCTATCTATCTATCTATCTATCTATCTATCCCGTACGTCCGTAGGTCCGCTTGTTCGTCTGTGTCAGTTAAGTTCTAGCAACTGTAGGAAGCAGAATGTTGACTTGGGACCTCGAATTTCTTTGTAAAAATTGCCGAAAATCGGAAAGATTTAGAAAAAAAAACAGTAGCACGAAGTTTATAAATTCATAACTCTACTCCAAAATCACATAAAGAAGTTATGTAAACCCTATCTGTTACAGCATCTCAAGCGAACAGATACGAATTCATAGACTACGTAAAATTTCTGGGATGTTTACGTAAGTTTCGCAAAAGTCCTACTCTGAAATTAGCGCTATATTTCAAAGCGTTGTACATTACATCAATTTTGCCCGGTTTAGATGTATCATTAGGTGCTCTTTACAGAATGCAGCTTTTTTTTTTTGCTGAGTTACACGGTTGTATACTTGATACTTGAGTTATTTTTTGCAAAATTTGCAATTTATAAATTATTTACTGCAGGAAGTTATGGCTGAAATTGCTTTCCTCTTCCTTATAATTACTAGATTTTAACTTGTTTTAAAAGCAACAAATTGCATCAAAATAAGTGCAGTGGTAGACAAGAGAGAGATAGAGAAAAAAAAAGGATTTCTCCGTTACCATGTATTTTGCCGAGCTAAAGCTTCCTATTAAGAAGCCGACCTTTGAAGATTTTGAAAAGTAGGCAATCACGAGCGCGACTAAGCAGCCTTTCTTTTTTTGCTGCCACCACGACAATGTTTGATTTGTGGGAATAAAGGATAATCTGCATATCAGTGAGCCCCATGATCAATTTGTCAGCGCATTTATATGCACGCATGAAACGTACGTATGTACCCTCATATTTTTTTCTTGCTATTCCGTTTGCCCTGTCTTGTTCTTCCTTTATTCATTCATTTTAGACATGCACAGACAACATAGCTGATGAGATGGGGGAAAAAAAAGATCGCAGTTTCGCCCGAAAGGCGGAGCAATGATTGCGGGCAAATTAGTAGACAGCTATACGAAATAAGGATATTAGTTTTATCGGCCGTATAAGCTTGCAAACATTCGCTCACTAACTCAGTTAACAAGCACGGTGTCACGCGCGCACAGGTAAACATTAACACATCTCGCTCAATGACCGCGGAAACTCGCTGTCAAAACGCTGGAGTGAAGAAGCGCGGCGGCATGCAGCAGCGAGCTAATTGACCTTCGTGCTGCATCTCGCTTCAACGCGAACTAAACGTCGAAAGCACAGCGCATACGAAGACACCGGCACTGGGCGTACTTTGTCCACATCGCAGATCGCTTTGAAGATGAGGCCCGCGCGGACGCGCACTTTGTTCACGTCCCAGATCGCTGGCAAGATACGGTGACCGCGCGGCCGCGCCGTAAGCAGCAGCCGCCGTCAGAGTAGAACGCTCCCTCCCTCGCCTCGCCCCCGCGCGTCAGTGAGCCGCGACCGTCGGCTGACTCTCGCAAGCTTTCACTCGCACATACAGCGTACGGCGCGCCGCGATGATGTTATCGTGAACTTTATACTGAACATCACGGCGACGGCGACGGCAGAAATGCGCTTGGAGTGTCCGTATAATTGATATCGCAATAAAAAAGGGGCCATTTTAGTACGGTTCGACATCGCTCCCATCTAAACTAACACACCATACATTGGAAACGCAGCTTACACAGTAAGAACCCAGCATAACATATCACATTCTATGCCACACTTGGGACATATTAGTCTGTTCCGCCATTGACAATTTATCTGACAAAAACGAACAAACAAACGAGCGAACAAACAGAAGTTTGACTGAAACAAGCAAACGAAGCCACACAACAAGAGCAAAGTAACATTCCTTCGGGTATTGTATGGTTTGCGTCCTTATCGACCCGTCACCTAAAGTAAGTCTATTAGGGCCTTTTAGTAATACGTAATCCATTCCTGGCACTCATGTCGGCACAGCATAAAAGAAGACAAGGAGTTCAACAATAAACAAAAAAAAAAAATAAAGGAAGAAGGAATGAATGAAAGAAAGAAACTGATACAGGACGATCAACAAAGGCTGTTGTGAATGTGCACACAAGCGGCGCTCAGCGTCGTAGAAGACGACGCGAATGAAAAGGAAGTGCCAAAGTGAAGCAGACGGCGAGGAAAAAAACAAACAGACGAAAAGAATGCAGTATCGGGTGGAGGGATCTGGTCCTAGATTTTGCAGCGCACGACCCATGAGGAAACAAAACGAAAATAAAAAATAAAGATTATAGAGTGGTGAGATAATGACTTGCCTTCTTTTATATGTATTACAATCTCCGCACCTCTACACCTTTTTGGCCCCAAACCCGTTTGCATCGTGTCGTGACATTTTGGTGAACACCGTGCCAGCGATATCTTTCTTCTCCGCAGGTTTTCAGCACGGCAAGCGAACGATCCCGGTGTTGCAGTTACTCGGTACTTCGTTCCTGGTGTACGTATAGCAAACGATCGCACCAAAAAAGTACGAGAAAATAATAAAAAAAAAAACAGAAGCAGCAAACGATCTCGGGTTCAGATCGGGCCTGATTTGCAAACACGGTTGTTCGCGATGAAGTGATGCAATGAAGAAGCCGACCCGAACCTTTTGGCGGGCAGCAACTTCGTTGCGCATGGGACGCGAAGAGGAAAGACAAAAAAAAAAAAAAAAAAAAAGGAAACGTGGAAGAATGTTCTTTCCGATGTCGGCGCTTTTCTTTCTTTCAGTCGCAACCTCAGTGTTTGTTTGGTTGTTTCTTATTGACTTGTTTTGGTTTTTCTATCAGCCGACGCCATCGACGTCATAGTAGTCACGTACATGTAGTCACTGGATCACAGAGATACACACTCCGATAACTGAGCTAGGTTGCCGTGCATATCACTCCCATTACACTCTTAGAACAAAGGTGGTGCGGAGAACTCATTTTTATGGGAGTAACTGCTTCTTCCGTACATAACTCTGTTTGAAGAGCAGCAATATGGAATAGCCGACGTCAACCATTATTGAAGTTATAGTTCATCATTGTGCCTCAAAACAGCATACCATATTTGCACGATTCTAATGCGAACCTTTTTATTGCGATAACAATTATATGGACACTCCAAGCGCATTTCTGCCGTCGCTGTGGTCGTGGACGTCGCTGTGAGGTTCCGTATAAAGTCCAAACAGGATAACATCGTCGCCGCGCGCCGTACGCTGTATGTGCGAGTGAAATCTTGCGAGGGTCCGTTCACGATCGCGGCTCAATCTCGCACGCGCGAGGGATAAAGGTGGGGCGGAAGTGCGCTTCTTGTGTCGCGCGTGAGCCACAGGGGGGGGGGGGGGGGGTTCTACACCGGCGGCGGTTGCTCACGGCGCGGCCGCGCGGGCGCCGTCTCTTGAAAGCTATCTGTGACGTGGAAAAAGTGCAACTAGTGCCGGTAGCCTCATATGCGCTGTGCTTTCGACGTTCAGTTCGCGTTGAAGCGAGAGACAGCATGAAGGTCAATTCGCTCGCGGCTGCTCATGCCGCGCCTCCTCACTCCAGCGCTTTGACAGCGAGTTCCCGCGGTCATCGAGCGAGAAGTGTTCGTGTTCACCTGTGCACGCGTTACACCGTGCTTGTTAATTTAGTTAGTAAGCGAATGTTTACAAGTTTATACGGCCGATGAAACTACTATCCTTAGTTCTTATAGTTGTCTACTGATTTGCTATCGCAGTCGATGCTTCGCCTTTCAGGCGAAACTGCGACATTCTTAAAAATAAAAAAGTGCGTTAAAATTTGCATGTGCGTTACAATCGTAACTAATTAAACTCAAAATCAAAAACAAAACCGATTATTATTTAAAAAAAGCTCAACACAAGGTAACTAGCCACACTTCCATCGAACGGACATTGTTTTTTTTTATGCCTATAGGTTTGCGGTCGCCATTTTCCAGTTTGCTGTACGTGTGACATTTTCTAATGCATTAGACGGAACTGATGATGACTTGCTGTGATCGGGAGACAGCGAAAAGGAGGTGTCGTCGGTAGTGTTAATAGGTATGTTAAACAGGAATGAGCATATAGATATGACCTTACATTTCTCGAGAGGTCGCCCGATAAATGAGCAGGAGGATATCGGGGGAAAAGTCAGAAACGAAAGAAGGACAGCGGCTTGGATAGGCGAGAGGCCGGAGAGACGGCGGAAAGGGAGAAGACACGCCTCTACTCCGTGCAGTGCAGCGAGCGAAAGCTATGGGCACTCCTCCATTGTCCTTCCCTAACGAAACTATCGATAACTGAGTAATCATTTGAAGAATCGATAGTACGAAAAGCTATTGTTAGCACCATCGATAACGCATCACACGTGGATAGCGCTATCAATAGCGCCCTACCGATATCCACCGTATGTCCCTATTGATAGCATAATATCATAGGACGTACAGCTCGTAAATACTGTAACAAAAACTTGGCGGCGTTTCCCGTTCCCAATGGCATGAACTGAACGTTACTGATGCTCAGCTATCGCAAGATAGAGAGAGAGAGAGAGAGAGAGAGAGAGAGAGAGAGAGAGAATTTATTCGAAGGAAGGCATAGAGGTCGGCTCGAGCTATCCTGATACTCTGCAAAGGGAGAGGAGGAGCGGGGACGTAAAGGCTGTACGAGGGGTGATGATGACGTAGAAGAGGAACGCAAAACGAATGGAGGCAAGTTCAGTATTCTGATGGTTACCAACAGAGTAAAAAAAAAAAGTCGCTCAAGAAATGTCACCTGCGACGCTTTATACGGAATAAATATTTGACGTAGTACAGCAACAACTTGTGAACGTAGGGTAGCGTGAAATCACGTATTACTTTTGTATCTTCGTGCCTCCCAATGGACGACGTACTATGTCTTGGTCGCGGGCGCAAGCAGTGCGCCGTGGCCGCTGGCTGCAGAACACGTGTAGGTAAAATTTAGGTTCGCATCTGCGACGCCTCTCGGGTGATAAATGTGTAGCATTTTTAATTTTTTTTGCAGCAGAAATGCGTGAGACTTAATCACACATAGAATTACGTGGTGCGCACGAATGTCTTTCGTTCCTAAGTGGCGCACTCTTTTTTTTTTTTTTTTTGGCTCGTGAAGTGTCTCTGGCCCTTGTAGCGTTGACTGCTAAGTACGAGGCGAAGGCCTAAGCCTTCGTTGTACTGCGCGGAATTAGTGATATGAAGTACAGCAGTCAGGGGCGAGGAAGCGTGAGGGCTTGTTTAACGGCCGGTGCAGTGGACGACCTCCGAAGCCGTTGTTTCGGTAAAGATGGGACCACACCCAGTGGTCCAGCGAGCACGTGCGTTTCGACGCGCTCGTGGGGTATTGTGTGGTGGACGGGGGGAAGGGTCCCCCCCCCCCCCTTTTTTTTTTAACCCCTCGGGGAATCGTTCCACGTGGTTCCCATTTTCCGTTGCCTTACCCGAGAATGGAGCTCGGGGGTATTGGTTGCTTTATCGTCCATCATTTTATTATTATTTTTTGTTCTCCAGCTCCAATCCTGTCTTTCCGCACTGCGTTGTTCTCTTTAGCTGCTGCTTCACTCCCCAATCTCTAATAGCCAGGATAATTTTTTTTTCTTTGTTTAGCTTCGTACTGTTTGCATCGATGTACTTTTTCTTGTCGAATCGTTGTTGTTGTGGTAGTAGTGATGGTGGATACATCTACAGTACCATTGCTACCATGGCACCGAGCTTGAGCTCCCTACAAAGCCCACAAAGCGACGAATGGCTTTTCTTCCCAATCGGCTACATTAAAGACAAAGAAAGAAAAGAAAGAAAGAAAAGAAAGAAAGAAAGAAAGAAAGAAAGAAAGAAAGAAAGAAAGAAAGAAAGAAAGAAAGAAATTGTTGCTAGTTGGTAAGGTGTAAAGGAATACATACACCTTTTGCAGCCTTCAACCTCTACGCAAAGTGGCTATGACAGAACAACGACGTCACAATCACAGCGACGACAGCTGACGCCAAACAACGAATGAAACGGAGGCATGACGTCAACGACACCAAACCGCAGAGGAAGGAAAAAAAGTCAGAGCCCTTCGACCCTGTGCTGGCGCTTTGGTGGGATTTGCTATATAGTGGTTTAGCTATATTGGGGATTGGGACTATATGTTGAATTTGGCTACAAAATTTGAAGGACGCTTAAGTTTCACCTTTAAGAGTGGAACGAGATAGCAATCAAAGATCCTCGACTGTTTCTCGCACTTCCCGCCAACTGCAGCTTATGTAACTGTAATGTTACCGGGGAACGCTGGCGGTGAAGGCTATGCACGAAGGCGCGCTTTCTGGTAGAAACGCGGCCTCTTGCGTGGGCCGGCCTTCTTTTATTGTGTGCACCTTTAATATTTCAGCCCGAGAAGATTTAGCATAAAAGGCATGCGCTGTCGATGTTTTGTTTCATGACAATTGTTTGCGGGCTGTCACTCTCACAATTCCAAGGAGAAATATTGTAAAAAATGCAAGACAAAGTGTCAGCAACTTTAGTGGTAAAATATATTTGGAGGGCCTGCGTGGTTGGGGATGATTGTCTCGGCCGCGACGCTCTCAGACAAGAGTCCTTGACCAACAGGGGTATTCTGTAAGAGTCCACCTAGTGGACCGTCCACTTCGGTTGTCGCGATTGGTTCCAGCTGCACGAGCGAGAAGGAGCCAGCGAATCTCCTTGCTTACTCGTGCACTTGGAGCCATTCGCGACAGCCGCAATGGACAGTGCACTAGGTGGACTCTTGACATGCATTTTATTCGATGCTTCGCCAACTACTCTGTGCTCATTTCTTTCCCTAAGTACACGGGTGTTTTGGCGTTTCGTTTTTCGGTTAGCCTCTTCCCGAGATCGATTTAGAATGCGTTACATAACAGCGCTGCAATGTAGGGTTGCATAACATCGTTACGTTGCTAGCGTCACGCTATAACTCAGTTCCACGGGACATTAGTGCGATGGGCACCAAAACGAAGAAAACCAGGGATTAGTTAGCGCTGACGAGGTGACCTGCACCTCTGGGCATTAGGCAACGGGCCACCCCACGCTATGTCATGGCAAGTCGTGAGCGAGGTTGGATAATGGGCGAGGGTGCGCGCATACTACGTCCAACTCCGTGCACTGCAGTGAAATGCTCGCGTCCGTCACTTAGAAACGAATGCCGATTGTGCATTCTGAGAAGGGATCAGAAGGAATCCGTGGTGGAGAGTCGAATACGGGCCAGTTGGCAACATCATTAACAACGACTGGTCTAACAACTGTGTAGCAATTTTGTCTTTTTGAATGGTTTTTCCTGTAAACGATCCATGGTGGCAGGTAGCGCAAAATTAACGGAGACACAGGCGCAACGAAATACGAAGCATAAGCGCTAACTTCAACTGCTTCACTGCCATGAGTGCGGGTACGCCCCATATTTTCATATCTCCTGTATAGTTTATCGTAACCCGGAGCGGTCCTGTTGCTTGATCGTAGAGACTGCGGAAATGCAGCGTGATGATTGAGTCTGTGTGAGTGAACCGTCTATTTTGCTCACAAGAAAATAATAGAGATATTTCAGAGGGTGAGCAAAACAGTTTTGAATGAAAGGCATGTGTCATGCCTTTCGCATGACACATGACATTATAACATTTGTCGGTGGATTTCTTTCTTTCCTTCTTTATATTTATATGTAAGCGCTTTCTACACCAAAGCTCACTTGAATAGCGCTACTGCTTCACGCTTCGTTGTTCCAAAGCACTCTTGAAGTTCTTGCGCTCGAGTGGCCTATTAGAGAGGCTATAGTTCTCACGGAGGTTCCCAACCTCCTCTATTTTTTTTCGTGCCTTTGTTTTTTTTTTCTCTACGCTATTCTTCCCATCTTTCATTTACCCTTACCCTTCCTCCACTGCACAGTAGCAAACCAGAATCCTGTCTGGTTAGACTCCCTGCCTTTCCCACTCCGTTTATCTCTCTCGGTGTCCCCGTTAATTTCGCGCTACCTGCCACCATACACTCAAACCAACTAAATAGCTGGATCAAGTTGCCTGCTGAGCAGTATAGGAGTGCGCGCCCAATGTGCGCCGCTAATCTTTCCCACAAGCTTCCGTTCAGTCGATGTCCCGAGGTAGGTGAATACATAGCCTACAATGGAGGAACCTTTCTTCTGGTTCGCCAATCTGGTTCGCGGACTAGAAACCAGTACCTTCCGCTGCACTGCACGGAATTGGCGAGCCAGAGTAGAGAAGCACCGTGGGCGGAGTTAGTGAAGGATGGACCACGAGCGAGATCGCGGTTAAGTACACAAAATAAAAGAGGAAAGATGGGAGGAATTGGGGAAAGACGGGGGG